>NC_133740.1:7820385-8085260 GCF_048934315.1 Petromyzon marinus | reverse complement strand
AACGGCCGATTGAACGGCCGATTACCGATTGAACGGCCGATTGACAGGCCGATTGAAACAGCCGGATTGAACAGCCGATTGAACAGCCGATTGAACAGCCGATTGAAACACCGATTGAACAGCCGATTGAACAGCCGATTGAACAGCCGATTGAACAGCCGATTGAACAGCCGATTGAACAGCCGATTGAACAGCCGATTGAACAGCCGATTGAACAGCCGATTGAACAGCCGATTGAACAGCCGATTGAACAGCCGATTGAACAGCCGATTGAACAGCCGATTGAACAGCCGATTGAACAGCCGATTGAACAGCCGATTGAACAGCCGATTGAACAGCCGATTGAACAGCTGATTGAACGGCTTTAACAGCTGACTGAACGGCTGATTGAGCAGCTGATTTAACAGCTATCTGAATGGCTTCATAACAGCTGACTCAACAGCTGATTAAGCAGCTGACTGAACGGCTTTGACAGCCGACCGAACAGCTGATGAATCAGCTGATTTAACAGCTATCTGAATGGCTTTAACAGCTGATTGAACATCTCATTGAACAGCTGACGATCGAATAGCCCATTGAGGTGGTGGTGGAGTGTGGGTGGGGTGGTGGTGGAGTGTGATGGTGAGGTGAGGTGGTGGTGGTGGAGTGGTATGGTAGGGTGGTATGGTAGGGTGGTGGGGGTGTGGTAGGGTGGTAGTGGGGTGTGTTGGGGTGGTGTGGGAGGGTGGTGGCTGGTGGGGGTAGGGTGGTGGTGGTGGTGGGGTAGGGTGGTGGCGGTGGTGTGGTAGGGTAGTGGTGGTGGGGTAGGGTGGTGGTGGTGGTGGGGTAGGGTGGTGGTGGTGGTGTGGTGGTGTGGTAGAGTGGTGGTGGTGGTGTGTTAGCGTGGAGGTGGTGGCAAGGTGTGGTAGCGTGGTAGCGTGGCGGTGGTGTGGTAGGGTGGTGGTTGGTGGTGGTAGGGTGGTGTGGTAGGCTGGTGGCGGTGGGGTAGGGTGGTGGTGGGGTAGGGTGGTGGTGGTGTGTTAGGGTGGTGGTGGTGGGGTAGGGTGGTGGTGGTGGCGTTGGTAGCGTGGCGGTGGTGTGGGAGGGTGGTGGTTGTTGGTGGTAGGGTGGTGTGGTAGGGTGGTGGTGGTGGGGTAGGGTGGTGGTGTGGTAGGGTAGTGGTGGTGGTGGTGTGTTAGGGTGGTGGTGGTGGCGTTGGTAGCGTGGCGGTGGTGTGGGAGCGTGGTGGTTGGTGGTGGTAGGGTGGTGTGGTAGGGTGGTGGTGTGGTAGGGTGGTGGTGGTGTGGTAGGGTGGTGGTGGTAGGGTGGTGGTGTCGTAGGCTGGTGGTGGTGGTGGTGGCGTTGGTAGCGCGGCGGTGGTGCGGTAGGGCGGCGTCGGTAGCGTCGGTGTTAGCGAGTCGGCGCACCGAGCGGGTGACACCGGCAGGGCCTGCAGGGCCCTGCGAGCGCGGTGCCCGGTGATGCCGCGGGGCACACAGCTCACAGCGGGCGCCCGCCGTGTTGCCCACGCAGCCCATGCAGCGGCCCCCGTGCCCGGTGCGGGCAAACAGCTCCGGGGTCGAACTCGCAGCGGGCGGCCAGGCCCTGGCACTCGCACGCTGGGGGGAGGGAGGGAGGGAGGGAGGGAGGGGGGAGGGGGGGTCACGGGAGAGGTCACGGGGGAGGTCACGGGGGAGGTCACGGGGGAGGTCACGGTGGGGTGGGGGGAGTACAGGGGGGGGGGCGGGGGGTGGATAAGAGACGGCGTCGTTTTGGCATGAAGCTCACTCGGTATGAATCACACACACACAGCTACACACACAGCTACACACACACACAGCTACACACACACACAGCTACACACAGCTACACCACAGCTATACACAGCTACACACGCACAGCTACACACACAGCTACACACACACACAGCTACACACACACGCAACTACACACAGCTACACACACACAGCTACACACACACACACAGCTACACACACACACAGATACACACACACAGCTACACACACACAGTTACACACACACAGCTACACACACACACAGATACACACACACAGCTACACACACACACACACACAGCTACACACACACAGATACACACAGCTACACACACACAGCTACACACACACACACACACAGCTACACACATACACACACGCAACTACACACAGCTACACACACACAGCTACACACATACACAGCTACACACATACACAGCTACACATACACAGCTACACACACACACAGCTACACACACAGCTACACACACAGCTACACACACACACAGCTACACACACAGCTACACACACACACAGCTACACACACAGCTACACACACAGCTACATACACAGCTACACACACACAGCTACACACATACACAGCTACACACACAGCTACACACACACACATAGCTACACACACACAGCTACACACACACACATAGCTACACACACACACATAGCTACACACACACAGCTACACACACACACAGCTACACACACACACAGCTACACACACACAGCTACACACACACAGCTACACACACACACAGCTACACACACACAGCTACACACACAGCTACACACACACAGCTACACACACACAGCTACACACACACACAGCTACACACACACAGCTACACACACACACAGCTACACAACTACACACAGCTACACACACACACAGCTACACACACACAGCTACACACACAGCTACACACACAGCTACACACACACACAGCTACACACACACACAGCTACACACACACAGCTACACACACACAGCTACACACACACACAGATACACACACACAGCTACACACACACACAGCTACACAACTACACACAGCTACACACACACACAGCTACACATACACAGCTACACACACACGCAACTACACACAGCTACACACACAGCTACACACACACACAGCTACACATACACAGCTACACACACAGCTACACACACACGCAACTACACACAGCTACACACACAGCTACACACACACACACACAGCTACACACACACACACAGCTACACACACAGCTACACACACAGCTACACACACACAGCTACACATACACAGCTACACACACACGCAACTACACACAGCTACACACACAGCTACACACACACACACAGCTACACACACAGCTACACACACACACAGCTACACATACACAGCTACACACACAGCTACACACACACACACAGCTACACACACAGCTACACACACAGCTACACACACACACACAGCTACACACACACACAGCTACACACACAGCTACACACACACACAGCTACACATACACAGCTACACACACAGCTACACACACACGCAACTACACACAGCTACACACACAGCTACACACACACACAGCTACACACACACACACAGCTACACACACACACAGCTACACATACACAGCTACACACACAGCTACACACACACAGCTACACATACACAGCTACACACACAGCTACACACACACGCAACTACACACAGCTACACACACAGCTACACACACACACACAGCTACACACACAGCTACACACACACACAGCTACACATACACAGCTACACACACAGCTACACACACACGCAACTACACACAGCTACACACACAGCTACACACACACACACAGTTACACACACAGCTACACACACACACAGCTACACATACACAGCTACACACACAGCTACACACACACGCAACTACACACAGCTACACACACACACAGCTACACACACACACACAGCTACACACACAGCTACACACACACACAGCTACACATACACAGCTACACACACACACACACAGCTACACACACACACAGCTACACACACAGCTACACACACACACAGCTACACACACACACACACAGCTACACACACAGCTACACACACACACAGCTACACACACACAGCTACACACACAGCTACACACACACACAGCTACACACACACAGCTACACACACAGCTACACACACAGCTACACACACACACAGCTACACACACAGCTACACACACACACAGCTACACATACACAGCTACACACACAGCTACACACACACGCAACTACACACAGCTACACATACACACACACACACAGCTACACACACACACACAGCTACACACACAGCTACACACACACACAGCTACACATACACAGCTACACACACACGCAACTACACACAGCTACACACACAGCTACACACACACACACAGCTACACACACACACAGCTACACACACACACAGCTACACACACAGCTACACACACACACAGCTACACATACACAGCTACACACACAGCTACACACACACGCAACTACACACAGCTACACACACAGCTACACACACACGCAACTACACACAGCTACACACACAGCTACACACAGCTACACACACAGCTACACACACACACACAGCTACACACACACACAGCTACACACACAGCTACACACACAGCTACACACACACACACAGCTACACACACAGCTACACACACACAGCTACACACACACAGCTACACACACACAGCTACACACACACACACAGCTACACACACACACACAGCTACACACACACACAGCTACACACACACACACACAGCTACACACACAGCTACACACACACACACACAGCTACACACACACAGCTACACACACACAGCTACACACACACACACAGCTACACACACACACAGCTACACACACAGCTACACACACACACACAGCTACACACACAGCTACACACACACACACAGCTACACACACACAGCTACACACACACACAGCTACACACACAGCTACACACACACACACACAGCTACACACACACACAGCTACACACACAGCTACACACACACAGCTACACACACACACAGCTACACACACAGCTACACACACAGCTACACACACACACACACAGCTACACACACACACACACAGCTACACACACACACACAGCTACACACACACAGCTACACACACACACAGCTACACACACACAGATACACAGCTACACACACACACAGTTACAAATGCCGCCACCTCCTTTGTCCTCTCAGAACCCAAACATCCCCCACCAGTAAACAACATCAACAACATGAACAACAACATTAACAAGATCATCACAACATTAACAACAACAACAACAACATCAACAACATCATCAACAACATCATCAAGATCAACATCAACAAGATCATCAACAACAACATCAACAACAACATTAACAACATCAACAACATTAACAACAACAACATTAACAAGATCATCAACAACAACATCAACAAGATCATCAACAACAACTTCATCAACATCAACAACAACAGTAACAAGATCATCAACAACAACATCAACAACAACATTAACAACATCAACAACATCAACAACAACATTAACAACAATAACAACAACATCAACAACAACATCAACATCAACAACAACATCAACATTAACAACATCAACAAGATCATCAACAACATCAACAAGATCAACATCAACAACATTAACAAGATCATCAACATCAACAACATTAACAAGATCAACAAAATCAACAAGATCATCAACATCAACAAGATCATCAACAACAACATCAACAAGATCAATAACAACAACATCAACAACATCATCAACATCATCAACAACATCAACAGGATCAACAACAACATCAACAACAACATCAACAAGATCATCAACAACAACATCAACAAGATCATCAACAACAACATCAACAAGATCAACAACAACATCAACAAGATCATCAACATCAACAAGATCATCAACAACATCAACAAGATCATCAACAACAACATCAACAACATCATCAACAAGATCATCAACAACATCAACAAGATCATCAACAACATCATCAACATCAACAACATTAACAAGATCATCAACAACAACATCAACAAGATCATCAACAACAACATCAACAACAACATTAACAACAATAACAACATTAACAACAACATCAACACGATCATCAACAACATCATCAACAAGATCAAGATCAACAAGATCAACATCAACAACAACATCAACAAGATCAACATCAACAAGATCATCAACAACATCAATAACATGACCACATCAACAACATTAACATCAACAACAACATCAACAAGATCATCAACATCAACAAGATAATCAACATCAACAACAACATCAACAAGATCAACAACAACATTAACAAGATCATCAACATCAACAACATCAACAACATCATCAACAACATCAACATCATCAACATAAACAACAACATCAACAACATCAACATAAACAACAACATCAACAACATAAACAACAACATCAACAACATAAACAACAACATCAACAACATCAACAACAACATCAACAACAACATCACGAAGCGCGCCACTTCCTTGGGAACCCGGGGCAGGTGCTGGGCCAGGCCCACAGAGAGGGGGGGAGGGGTGGTGGGGGGAGGGGCGGTGGGGGGGGTGGTGGGGGGAGGGGTGGTGGGGGAGGGGGAGGGAGTGCAGGCGGTGCAACTGCGCAGGTGTCCACGGGGTGGGGGAGAAGGGGGTGGAGGGGGGCTTGGTAGCCAGGCTGTGTGAGTTTTTGGGTCTCTATGCGAGTCTATGGGTCTCTGTGTGAGTCTGTGGGTCTCTGTGTGAGTCTATGGGTCTCTGTGTGAGTCTATGGGACTCTGTGGGTCTCTATGTGAGTCTATGGGTCTCTGTGTGAGTATATCGTTCTCCATGTGAGTCTATAGGTCTCTGTGAGTCTATGGGTCTCCATATGTGTCTATGGGTCTCTGTGTGAGTCTATGGGACTCTGTGAGTCTATGGGTCTCTGTGTGAGTCTATGGGTCTCCATGTGAGTCTATGGGTCTCTGTGTGAGTCTATGGGACTCTGTGAGTCTATGGGTCTCTGTGTGAGTCTATGGGTCTCCATGTGAGTCTATGGGTCTCTGTGCGAGTCTATGGGACTCTGTGAGTCTATGGGTCTCTGTGTGAGTCTATGGGTCTCCATGTGAGTCTATGGGTCTCTGTGCGAGTCTATGGGACTCTGTGTGAGTCTATGGGTCTCTGTGTGAGTCTATGGGACTCTGTGGGTCTCTTTGTGAGTCTATGGGTCTCCATCTGAGTCTATGGGTCTCTTTGTGAGTCTATGTGACTCTGTGGGTCTCTATCTGAGTCTATGGGTCTCTATGTGAGTCTATGGGTCTCTGTGTGAGTCGATGGGACTCTGTGTGAGTCTATGGGTCTCTGTGTGAGTCGATGGGACTATGTGGGTCTCCATGTGACTCTATGGGTCTCTGTGTGAGTCTATCGTCTCCATGTGAGTCTATGGGTCTCCATATGTGTCTATGGTTCTCTGTGTGCGTCTATGGGACACTGTGGGTCTCTATGTGAGTAGATGGGACTCTGTGGGTCTCCATGTGAGTCTATGGGTCTCTGTGTGAGTCTATGGGTCTCTGTGTGAGTCTATGGGTCTCTGTGTGAGTCTATGGGTCTCTGTGTGAGTCTATGGGTCTCTGTGTGAGTCTATGGGTCTCCATGTGAGTCTATGGGTCTCTGTGTGAGTCTATGGGTCTCTGTGGGTCTCCATCTGAGTAGATGGGACTCTGTGGGTCTCTGTGTGAGTCTATGGGAATTTACGCGTCAAGTGATGGTGGGTTGGTGGGTGGGTGAGGAAATGAATGGGTGGGTGAGCGGGCGGGCTAGGGGGGCGAATGGTTGTTCGTCCGCACGACTGAATACGCGAACACGTGACTGACTGACCGACTTGAATGACTGAGCGAGTAAGCGAGCGACTGAACGGGCCGGTGAGCCCGGCGGGCAGGGCCAGGCGGGGTTCGTCAGGCCGGGTGTGGGTGTGTGCAGGTCGGGGTGTGTGTGTGTGTGTGCAGGTGTGTGTGTGTGTGCATGTCGGGGTGTGTGTGTGTGTGTGTGTGCATGTCGGGGTGTGTGTGTGTGTGTGTACAGGTGTGTGTGTGTGTACAGGTGTGTGTGTGTGTGTGCATGTCGAGGTGTGTGTGTGTGTGTGCAGGTCGAGGTGTGTGTGTGTGTGCATGTCGGGGTGTGTGTGTGTGTGTACAGGTGTGTGTGTGTGTGTGCAGGTGTGGTGTGTGTGTGTGTGTGCATGTCGAGGTGTGTGTGTGTGTGTGTGCATGTCGGGGTGTGTGTGTGTGTGTACAGGTGTGGGTGTGTGTGTGTGCATGTCGAGGGGTGTGTGTGTGTGTGCATGTCGGGGTGTGTGTGTGTACAGGTGTGGGGTGTGTGTGTGTGTGTGCAGGTCGAGGTGTGTGTGTGTGTGTGCAGGTCGGGGTGTGTGTGTGTGCATGTCGAGGTGTGTGTGTGTGTGTGTGTGCAGGTCGGGGTGTGTGTGCATGTCGGGGTGTGTGTGTGTGTGTGCAGGTCGGGGTGTGTGTGTGTGCAGGTCGGGGTGTGTGTGTGTGCAGGTGGGGTGTGTGTGTGTGCAGTTCCGGGTGTGTGTGTGTGTGTGTGTGCGCATGTCGGGGTGTGTGCATGTCGGGGTGTGTGTGTGTGTGTGTGCATGTCGGGGTGTGTGTGTGTACAGGTGTGTGTGTGTAGGTCGGGGTGTGTGTGTGTGCATGTCGAGGTGTGTGTGTGTGTGTACAGGTGGGGGTGTGTGTGCATGTCGAGGTGTGTGTGTGTGTGTGTGCATGTCGGGGTGTGTGTGTGTGTACAGGTGTGTGTGTGTGTGTACAGGTGTGTGTGTGTGTGTGTGCATGTCGAGGTGTGTGTGTGTGTGTGTGCATGTCGGGGTGTGTGTGTGTGTGTACAGGTGTGTGTGTGTGTGCATGTCGGGGTGTGTGTGTGTACAGGTGTGTGTGTGCATGTCGAGGTGTGTGTGTGCCCACTCACGCAGGCACTCGTGTGCGTTGCTTGCCGTGGCGCGTGCCCAGGGGCGGCCGTGGTGCGTGGGGGCGCAGCGCTCGCAGTCGTCGCCCTCCGTGTGGTGGTGGCAGCTGCACACCAGGCGGCGGTCACGCCACACGCACGAGTCGCCGTGACCGTTACACTTGCAGCTGGGGGTCGGCGGGTGGGTGGGTGGGACACACGAGGGGCAAGGCGAAGATCACGTCACCACCATCACCACCCACCATCACCACCCACCATCACCACCCACACATCACCATCACCACCCATCATCACCACCCATCATCACCACCCACACATCACCACCCATCACATCACCATCACCACCCATCATCACCACCCACCATCATCGCCCACCATCACCACCCACCATCACCACCCACACATCACCACCCATCACATCACCATCACCACCCACCATCACCACCCATCACATCACCATCACCACCCATCATCACCCATCATCACCACCCACCACCCACCATCACCACCCATCATCACCACCTACCCACCACCACCCACCATCACCATCACCACCCACCATCACCATCACCACCCACCATCACCACCCACACACCATCACCACCCACCACCCACACACCATCACCGCCCACCATCACCGTCCACCACCACCGCTGCCGTGTATAGCCTCCAGCAGTCCGTAGGAGGCAAGTGCTGTTAGTAGGGGGTGGGTGGTGGGTGGGGGGTGGGGGTGGGTGGGTGGTGGGTAGTGGGTGAGTGGGTGGGTGGTGGGTAGGAGAGTGGGTAGGGGGGTGGGCACTACTTTCTCAGCGCTGCCACTGGGGGGGGGGGGGGGGGGGGGTGAGGTAGAGGAGTGAGGGGCGGGTAGGGGGTGAGGAGTGAGGGGAGGGGGTGAGGAGTGGGGGTTAGGGGTGAGGGGTGAGGGGTTAGGGGTGAGGGGTGAGGGGTGAGGGGAGGGGGGTCCTCACCGGGCCCCCACGTCGAGCTGAGACACTGCGTAGTAGTAGGAGCGCAGCACCGAGGGGTCTCCAAAGAGCTCGTCCCCAAACGTGTTGAGTCGGTCGAGGGACACACGCAGCTCCGTCACCGTCACCCACTCCTGCACCCGGGGGGGGGAGAGGGGGGGGGCATCACGGGGGTCACCGTGGGGGTCATCGCGAGGGGGAGGTTTGCTCCCTCCTCCTCCACCTCCACAACAACAGAATTGTTGGACCACAGCCAGCCACGTGCAGCGTAACCACCACCGTCACCACCACAACCACCACCACCACCGTCACCGCCACCACCACAACCACCACCGCCACAACCACCACCACAACCACCACCACAACCACCACAACCACCACCACCACCGCCACCACCGCCACCACCACAACCACCACCACCACAACACCACCACCACCATCACCACCACAACCACCACCACCACAACAACCACCACAACCACCACCACCACCACCACCACAACCACCACCACCACCACCACCACAACCACCACAACCACAACCACCACAACCACCACCGCCACCACCGCCACCTGCAGTGCAGGGCTGCGGTCGAAGCGTTGCGCTCCGCGCCGCCCCTCCAGCGTGCTGAACGCGACGCTGGCGCCCGTCAGCGGCGAGATGTCGCTGTCCTGGTCGGTGCACAACGCCGACGGCACCTCCTCCTCGTCCTCCTCCTCCTCCTCCTCGTCGTAGCCGGCGGTGGCGGTGGCCGGCTTGATGCCGTAGGTGGCGGCGCAGCTGGCGCTGAAGTAGTGGAGCGGCTGCCAGGCGACGCTGGCGACGTGCGGCCGCTTGAACAACGCGACGCTCTCGGGGCGGCTGGAGACGAAGCGGAGTCGCACGTAGCTCAACTCGAACGCCTTGCCTGGGCGGGGGGGCGGGGCGGGTGACAACAACATCAATAACAACATCATCATCATTAATAACATCAACAACGTCAATAACAACATCAACAACGTCAATAACAACATCAACATCATTAATAACAACATCAACAACGTTAATAACAACATTAACAACATCAACAACTTCAATAACAACAACAGCGTTAATAATAACAACAACAACAACATCATTAATAACATCAACAACGTCAATAACAACAACACCGTTAATAACAACATCAATAACATCAACAACAACAACATCAACATCATTAATAACAACATCAACAACGTCAATAACAACAACACCGTTAATAACAACATCAATAACAACAATAACAACATCATTAATAACAACATCAACAACGTCAATAACAACAACAACAACAACGTCAATAACAACGTCAATAACAACAACACCGTTAATAACAACATCAATAACATCAACAACAACATCATTAATAACAACATCAACAACGTCAATAACAACAACAACACCGTTAATAACAACATCAACAACGTCAATAATAATAACAACAACATCATTAATAACAACATCAACGTCAATAATAATAACAACAACATCATTAATAACAACATCAACAACGTCAATAACAACAACAACATAATTAATAACAACATCAACAACGTCAATAATAATAACAACATCATTAATAACAACATCAACAACGTCAATAACACCAACACCGTTAATAACAACAACATCATTAATAACAACATCAACAACGTCAATAACAACAACAACATCATTAATAACAACATCAACAACGTCAACAACGTCAAAAACAACACCATAAATAACAACGTCAACAACAACAACGTAAAAAACAACATCAATAACATCAACAACAATGTCAATAACAACGTCAACATCGCCAACAACAACGTCAAAAGCAACAACGTCAACAACAACAACAACGTCAACAACGACAACAACAACATCAATAACAACAACACCGTTAATAACAACGTCAATAACAACAACATCAACAACGTCAATAACAACAACATCAACAACGTCAATAACAACAACATCAACAACGTCAATAACAACATCAACAACGTCAATAACAACATCAACAACGTCAATAACAACAACATCAACAACGTCAATAACAACAACATCAACAACGTCAATAACAACAACATCAACAACGTCAATAACAACAACATCAACAACGTCAATAACAACAACATCAACAACGTCAATAACAACATCAACAACGTCAATAACAACAACATCAACAACGTCAATAACAACAACATCAACAACGTCAATAACAACAACACCGTTAATAACAACATCAACAACGTCAATAACAACGACATCATTAATAACAACAACATCAACAACGTCAATAACAACAACACCGTTAATAACAACATCAACAACAACATCAACAACGTCAATAACAACATCAACATCAACAACATCAATAACAACAACGTCAATAACAACAACATCATTAATAACAACAACATCAACAACGTCAATAACAACACCGTTAATAACAACATCAACAACATCAACGTCAATAACAACATCAACAACATCAACAACATCAACAACGTCAATAACAACATCAACAACATCAACAACAACATCAACAACGTCAATAACAACATCAACAACATCAACAACGTCAATAACAACATCAACAACATCAACAACGTCAATAACAACAACGTCAATAACAACATCAACAACATCTACAACATCAATAACAACAACACCGTTAATAACAACATCAACGTTAATAACAACATCAACAACAACATCAATAACAACACCGTTAATAACAACATCAACAACATCAACAACAATGTCAATAACAACAACACCGTTAATGACAACATCAACGTCAACAACAACAACGTCAAAAACAACACCATAAATAACAACGTCAACAACAACACCGTAAATAAAAAACATCAATAACATCAACAACAATGTCAATAACAACGTCAACATCGCCAACAACGTCAACAGCAACAACGTCAACAACGACAATAACAACATCAACAACAACATCAATAACAACACCGTTAATAACAACATCAACAACATCAATAACAACACCATAACAAAAACATCAATAACGTCAACAACAATGTCAATAACAACGTCAACAACGTCAACAACAACGTCAAAAGCAACAACGTCAACAACAACGTCAAAAGCAACAACGTCAAAAACGACAGCGACAATAACAACGTCAACAACATCGTCGTCAACAACAACGTCAACAATAACAACGTCAACAATAACGAAGACGACGTCAGGAACGTCATCACCATCACCATCCACGTCATCACCATCACCACCATCATCATCATCGCCACCATCATCATCGCCACCATCATCGTCATCACCACTATCATCATCACTATCACCACCATCATCACCATCACCACCATCAACGTCATCACCATCATTGCCACCATCATCGTCATCACCACTATCATCATCACTATCACCACCATCACCACCATCAACGTCACCATCATGAACATCACTGCCATCGGGAAGCACAACCTATGAAGGCTGCTACTGGTGGGTGACCAGCACCACGCCCGGCCGCCTTTGTCTCCCCAGTGGCGATGTTTACCGCACACCGCACCAGGTACTCATTTGAGGCCGAGTCGACCTAGGGGAGGCCCAGCACTGATACAGAGAATCGTCACTGGTGGTGTTGGTGGCCGTGAGTGGGGAACGAACCCGGGCCGCCGGGTTCGTAGTGCAGCGTGGTGCTAACCACTACACCACCCCTCCCCAAACACAGCAACACACACAGACACCCACACACAAAGACAAAGATCCCCCGTATAGCCTTAACAGACTGTAGGGGCAAGTGCTGTTAGCGAGCACCTACACACACACACCTACACACACAACAACACACACACACAACAACACACCCACACACACACACACCCACACAACAAACCACCCACCCACACACACACGCAACAACACACCCATCCACACACCCACACACCCAACAGCCCACCCACCCACACACCCAACAGCCCACCCACACACCCAACAGCCCACCCACCCACACACCCAACAACACACCCACACACGCAACAACACACCCACCCACACACCCACACACCCAACAGCCCACCCACCCACACACCCAACAGCCCACCCACCCACACACCCAACAACACACCCACCCACACACCCAACAACACCCCCACCCACCCACCCACACACCCAACAACCCACCCACACACCCAACAATACACCCACCCACACACCCAACAACACACCCACCCACCCATCCACACACCCAACAACACACCCAACAACACCCCCAACCACCCACCCACACACCCAACAAAACACCCACCCACCCACACACCCACCCACACACCCAACAACACAAACCCCCCCACCCACCCACACACCCAACAACCCCCCACCCACCCACCCACACACCCAACAATACACCCACCCACACACCCAACAACACCCCCCCCACACACCCACACACCCAACAACACACCCACCCACACACCCAACAACACACCCACCCACACACCCAACAACACACCCACCCACACACCCAACAACACACCCACCCACACCCAACAACACACCCAACAACACACCCACTGATCCACACACCCAACAACACACCCACCCACACAACAACACACCCACCCACCCACACAACAACACACCCACCCACACACCCACCCACACACCCACCCACCCACACAACAACACACCCACCCACACACACACCCACCCACACAACAACACCCCCACCCACACACCCACCCACCCGCCCACACAACAACACACCCACCCACCCACACAACAACACACCCACCCACACACCCACCCACACAACAACACACCCACACACCCACCCACCCACACAACAACACACCCACCCACACATGGAGACAGGGAGAGGTTACCAAAGAAACACTAAATACCTGGGCTACAGGTGTGGACTTTGGCCCCCAATGTCACAGCCAGAGATGTTGACTACCTCGCCTGGTATGCAGGAAGTCGTGGGTTCGATCCCGTCCCTGACGATGCCTGCTGCTGCTGTATATTTAGAGTTTGCGTGTCTCTCTCTCATCATCATCATCATCACGGTGGCTAGGAGATGTTAACTACCTCGCCTGGTGTACAGGAGGTCGTGGGTTCGATCCCGATCCTGACGATGCCTGCTGCTGCTGTATATTTGGAGTTTGCGTCTCTCTCTCTCTCATCATCATCACGGTGGCTAGGAGATGTTAACTACCTCGCCCGGTCTACAGGAGGTCCTGGGTTCGATCCCGACCCTGACGATGCCTGCTGCTGCTGCTGTATATTTGGAGTTTGCGTGCCTCTCTCTCTCTCTCCGTGGTCGCGTGGATTTTTCTCCGGGTCCTCCGGTTTTCCCCTCCACATTTAGAGTCGACATGGACACGCTTTTGGAGTGTTTGTCTTCTGCTATAAATGTCCACACAGTGGTGATAAGCCGCCTTGTTGAGAAATCGTTCGTGGTGGCCAGGTGGCTTCTGAATAGGAGCGACGTAGCTTAGTGGAGCCTTACTTTGTAAAATAAAAAGTTCACTTTTTGCGTGGGTTTCGATTAGTATGGGTCTCTGTGGGTCTCTGAGTATGGGTCTCTGTGGGTCTCTGTGGGTCTCTATGAGTATGGGTCTCTGTGGGTCTCTGTGGGTCTCTGTGGGTCTCTATGAGTATGGGTCTCTGTGGGTCTATGTGGGTCTCTGTGGGTCTCTGTGGGTCTCTATGAGTATGGGTCTCTGTGGGTCTCTTTGAGTATGGGTCTCTGTGGGTCTCTATGAGTATGGGTCTCTGTGGGTCTCTATGAGTATGGGTCTCTGTGGGTCTATGTGGGTCTCTGTGGGTCTCTGTGGGTCTCTATGAGTATGGGTCTCTGTGGGTCTCTTTGAGTATGGGTCTCTGTGGGTCTCTATGAGTATGGGTCTCTGTCGGTCTCTTTGAGTGTGGGTCTCTGTGGGTCTCTATGAGTATGGGTCTCTGTGGGTCTCTTTGAGTATGGGTCTCTGTGGGTCTCTTTGAGTATGGGTCTCTGTGGGTCTCTTTGAGTATGGGTCTCTGTGGGTCTCTTTGAGTATGGGTCTCTGTGGGTCTCTTTGAGTATGGGTCTCTGTGGGTCTCTATGAGTATGGGTCTCTGTGGGTCTCCATGAGTGTGGGTCTCTGTGGGTCTCTATGAGTATGGGTCTGTGGATCTCTATGAGTATGGGTCTCTGTGGGTCTCTTTGAGTATGGGTCTCTGTGGGTCTCTATGAGTATGGGTCTCTATGGGTCTCTGTGGGTCTCTATGAGTATGGGTCTCTATGAGTGTGGGTCTCTGTGGGTCTCTTTGAGTATGGGTCTCTGTGGGTCTCTTTGAGTATGGGTCTCTGTGGGTCTCTATGAGTGTGGGTCTCTGTGGGTCTCTTTGAGTATGGGTCTCTGTGGGTCTCTATGAGTATGGGTCTCTGTGGGTCTCTATGAGTATGGGTCTCTTTGAGTATGGGTCTCTGTGGGTCTCTATGAGTATGGGTCTCTGTGGGTCTCCATGAGTGTGGGTCTCTGTGGGTCTCTATGAGTATGGGTCTCTGTGGATCTCTATGAGTATGGGTCTCTGTGGGTCTCTGTGGGTCTCTTTGAGTATGGGTCTCTATGGGTCTCTATGAGTGTGGGTCTCTGTGGGTCTCTTTGAGTATGGGTCTCTGTGGGTCTCTTTGAGTATGGGTCTCTGTGGGTCTCTATGAGTGTGGGTCTCTGTGGGTCTCTTTGAGTGTGGGTCTCTGTGGGTCTCTTTGAGTATGGGTCTCTGTGGGTCTCTTTGAGTATGGGTCTCTGTGGGTCTCTATGAGTATGGGTCTCTGTGGGTCTCTGTGGGTCTCTTTGAGTATGGGTCTCTGTGGGTCTCTATGAGTATGGGTCTCTGTGGGTCTCTGTGGGTCTCTATGAGTATGGGTCTATGTGGGTCTCTATGAGTGTGGCTCTCTGTGGGTCTCTTTGAGTATGGGTCTCTGTGGGTCTCTATGAGTATGGGTCTCTGTGGGTCTATGTGGGTCTCTGTGGGTCTCTGTGGGTCTCTATGAGTATGAGTCTCTGTGGGTCTCTTTGAGTATGGGTCTCTGTGGGTCTCTATGAGTATGGGTCTCTGTGGGTCTCTATGAGTATGGGTCTCTGTGGGTCTCTATGAGTGTGGGTCTCTGTGGGTCTCTTTGAGTATGGGTCTCTGTGGGTCTCTATGAGTATGGGTCTCTGTGGGTCTCTGTGGATCTCTATGAGTATGGGTCTCTTTGAGTATGGGTCTCTGTGGGTCTCTATGAGTATGGGTCTCTGTGGGTCTCTATGAGTATGGGTCTCTGTGGGTCTCTATGAGTGTGGGTCTCTGTGGGTCTCTTTGAGTATGGGTCTCTGTGGGTCTATGAGTATGGGTCTCTACGAGTATGGGTCTCTGTGGGTCTCTATGAGTATGGGTCTCTATGAGTATGGGTCTCTGTGGGTCTCTATGAGTATGGGTCTCTGTGAGTACGGGTCTCTGTGGGTCTCTATGAGTATGGGTCTCTGTGAGTACGGGTCTCTGTGGGTCTCTATGAGTATGGGTCTCTGTGAGTATGGGTCTCACAGAGACCCACAGAACAGAACAGCATCCGGCAGTAGGATTGACACACGCACGTTCTGCGCGCGTGTAACATGTTACACACGCGCAGAACGTGTGTAACATGTTACACACGTTCTGCGCGTGTAACATGTTACACACACACGTTCTGCGCGTGTAACATGTTACACGCGCACACGTTCTGCGCATGCAACATGTTACACACGTTCTGCGCGTGTAACATGTTACACACGCGCACACGTTCTGCACGTGTAACATGTTACACACACACGTTCTGCGCGTGTAACATGTTACACACGTTCTGCGCGTGTAACATGTTACACGCGCACACGTTCTGCGCGTGTAACATGTTACACGCGCACACGTTCTGCGCGTGTAACATGTTACACACACACGTTCTGCGCATGTAACATGTTACACGCGCACACGTTCTGCGCGTGTAACATGTTACACGCGCAGAACGTGTGTGTGTAACATGTTACACACACACGTTCACACACGTTCTGCGTGTGTAACATGTTACACACACACGTTCTGCGCGTGTAACATGTTACACGCGCACACGTTCTGTGCGTGTGTAACATGTTACACACACACGTTCTGCACGTGTAACATGTAACACACGCACACGTTCTGCGTGTGTAACATGTTACACGCGTTCTGCGCGTGTAACATGTTACACACACACGTTCTGCACGTGTAACATGTTACACACACACGTTCTGCACGTGTAACATGTTACACACACACGTTCTGCACGTGTAACATGTTACACACACATGTTCTGCACGTGTAACATGTTACACACACACGTTCTGCACGTGTAACATGTTACACACACACGTTCTGCACGTGTAACATGTTACACACACACACGTTCTGCGCGTGTAACATGTAACACACGCACACGTTCTGCGCGTGTAACATGTTACACGCGCAGAACGTGTGTATGTAACATGTTCTGCGCGTGTAACATGTTACACACACACACATTCTGCGCGTGTAACATGTAACACACACACACGTTCTGCGCGTGTAACATGTTACACGCTTACATCACGGCCATGTCGCGAACTCGCACGTCAAACATTAACAGTCGCGAGGTTACGCATGACAACAACAATTTATATTACTCGGTTTTGTCATCGTGCAGGGTTTGTTGTGCAGGGTGCAGGGTTCACTGTGCAGGGTGCAGGATGCAGAGTGCAGGGTTCAGAGTGCAGGGTTCAGAGTGCAGGGTTCACTGTGCAGGGTTCAGAGTGCAGGGTGCAGGGTTCAGAGTGCAGGGTTCACGGTGCAGGGTGCAGGGTGCAGAGTGCAGGGTTCATGGTGCAGGGTTCACGGTGCAGGGTTCACGGTGCAGAGTGCAGGGTTCACTGTGCAGGGTTCACTGTGCAGGGTGCAGGGTTCACTGTGCAGGGTTCACTGTGCAGGGTGCAGGGTGCACTGTGCAGGGTTCACTGTGCAGGGTGCAGGGTGCACTGTGCAGAGTGCAGGGTTCACTGTGCAGGGTTCACTGTGCAGGGTGCAGGGTTCACTGTGCAGGGTTCACTGTGCAGGGTGCAGGGTGCACTGTGCAGGGTTCACTGTGCAGGGTTCACTGTGCAGGGTTCACTGTGCAGGGTGCAGGGTGCACTGTGCAGGGTTCACTGTGCAGGGTGCAGGGTTCACTGTGCAGGGCGTCTCACCCAGCTGCAGGGTGAGCGTGGTGGGGTGCCCCTCCTGCCCGGTGCCGTGCAGCATCGTGGGGCTCTGCCACCACGTGTCACCCCCCTCACCCCCCTCGCCACCCTCACCACCCAAGTCCGTCATCAACTCCGCTCCGTGGCTCAGCTCGGGCACGCGGGCGTCACACACCTGGGCAGGTGGGGGGGGTGGAGGGTCTCTGTGTGAGTCTATGGGTCTCTGAGTTTATGGGTCTCTGTGTGAGTCTATGGGTCTCTGTGTGAGTCTATGGGTCTCTGTGTGGTGAGTCTGTGGGTCTCTGTGTGGTGAGTCTGTGGGTCTCTGTGTGGTGAGTCTATGGGTCTCCGTGTGATGAGTCTGTGGGTCTCTGTGTGGTGAGTCTGTGGGTCTCTGTGTGGTGAGTCTGTGCGTCTCTGTGTGGTGAGTCTGTAGGTCTCTGTGTGAGTTTGTGGGTCTCTGTGTGAGTCTATGGGTCTCTGTGTGAGTCTATGGGTCTCTGTGTGAATCTATGGGTCTCTGTGTGAGTCTATGGGTCTCTGTGTGGGTGAGTCTGTGGGTCTCTGTGTGGGTGAGTCTATGGGTCTCTGTGTGGGTGAGTCTGTGGGTCTCTGTGTGTGTGAGTCTGTGGGTCTCTGTGTGGTGAGTCTGTAGGTCGCTGTGTGAGTCTGTGGGTCTCTGTGTGAGTCTATGGGTCTCTGTGTGGGTGAGTCTATGGGTCTCTGTGTGGTGAGTCTGTGGGTCTCTGTGTGGTGAGTCTGTAGGTCTCTGTGTGAGTTTGTGGGTCTCTGTGTGAGTCTATGGGTCTCTGTGTGAGTCTATGGGTCTCTGTGTGAGTCTATGGGTCTCTGTGTGAATCTATGGGTCTCTGTGTGAGTCTATGGGTCTCTGTGTGGTGAGTCTGTGGGTCTCTGTGTGGTGAGTCTATGGGTCTCTGTGTGAGTCTATGGGTCTCTGTGTGGTGAGTCTATGGGACTCTGTGTGAGTCTATGGGTATCTGTGTGAGTCTATGGGTCTCTGTGTGAGTCTATGGGTCTCTGTGTGAGTCTATGGGTCTCTGTGTGGTGAGTCTGTGGGTCTCTGTGTGGTGAGTCTGTAGGTCTCTGTGTGAGTTTGTGGGTCTCTGTGTGAGTCTATGGGTCTCTGTGTGAGTCTATGGGTCTCTGTGTGAGTCTATGGGTATCTGTGTGAGTCTATGGGTCTCTGTGTGAGTCTATGGGTCTCTGTGTGAGTCTATGGGTCTCTGTGTGTGTGAGTCTGTGGGTCTCTGTGTGGTGAGTCTGTAGGTCGCTGTGTGAGTCTGTGGGTCTCTGTGTGAGTCTATGGGTCTCTGTGTGGGTGAGTCTATGGGTCTCTGTGTGGTGAGTCTGTGGGTCTCTGTGTGGTGAGTCTGTAGGTCTCTGTGTGAGTTTGTGGGTCTCTGTGTGAGTCTATGGGTCTCTGTGTGAGTCTATGGGTCTCTGTGTGAATCTATGGGTCTCTGTGTGAGTCTATGGGTCTCTGTGTGGTGAGTCTGTGGGTCTCTGTGTGGTGAGTCTATGGGTCTCTGTGTGAGTCTATGGGTCTCTGTGTGGTGAGTCTATGGGTCTCTGTGTGAGTCTATGGGTATCTGTGTGAGTCTATGGGTCTCTGTGTGAGTCTATGGGTCTCTGTGTGAGTCTATGGGTCTCTGAGTTTATGGGTCTCTGTGTGAGTCTATGGATCTCTGTGTGAGTCTATGGGTCTCTGTGTGGGTGAGTCTGTGGGTCTCTGTGTGGGTGAGTCTATGGGTCTCTGTGTGGGTGAGTCTGTGGGTCTCTGTGTGGGTGAGTCTATGCGTCTCTGTGTGTGTGAGTCTGTGGGTCTCTGTGTGTGTGAGTCTGTGGGTCTCTGTGTGTGTGAGTCTGTGGGTCTCTGTGTGGGTGAGTCTATGGGTCTCTGTGTGAGTCTGTGGGTCTCTGTGTGGGTGAGTCTGTGGGTCTCTGTGTGAGTCTGTGGGTCTCTGTGTGGGTGAGTCTGTGAGTCTCTGTGTGGTGAGTCTATGGGTCACTGTGTGAGTCTATGGGTCTCTGTGTGGTGAGTCTATGGGCCTCTGTGTGGTGAGTCTATGGGTCTGTGTGGGTGAGTCTGTAGGTCTCTGTGTGAGTCTATGGGTCTCTATGCGAGTGAGTCTGTGGGTCTCTGTGTGATGAGTCTATGGGTATCTGTGTGGTGAGTCTGTGGGTCTCTATGTGGTGAGTCTGTGGGTCTCTGTGTGGTGAGTCTATGGGTCACTGTGTGGGTGAGTCTATGGGTCTCTGTGTGGGTGAGTCTGTAGGTCTCTGTGTGAGTCTATAGGTCTCTGTGTGAGTCTGTGGGTCTCTGTGTGATGAGTCTATGGGTCTCTGTGTGATGAGTCTATGGGTATCTGTGTGGTGAGTCTGTGGGGTGGGTATCTGTGTGGTGAGTCTATGGGTCTCTGTGTGGTGAGTCTGTGGGTCTCTGTGTGGCGAGTCTGTGTGTGTCTGTGTGGGGAGCGGTGGTGTAGCAGTTAGCGCTACGCTACGAACCCGGCGACCCGGGTTCGATTCCCGCTCACGGCCAACACCGGTGACGATTATCTGAACCGGTCCTAGGCCTCCCCTAGGTCGACTCAGCCTTAAATGAGTACCCAGTGTGATGTGTAAACATCGCCACTAGGGAGACAAAGGCGGCCGGGGGTGGTGATGGCCACCCACCCCCTCGTGTGCCGTGCCGGCCTTCATAGGTGCTCGCTAACAGCACTTGCCCCTACAGTCTGGTACAGGCTACACGGGGGAACTTTGTCTTTGTCTTTGTGTGTGCGTGAGACGCGGCCCTCTCTGAGGGTCTCTTCCTCGTTGAACGTTTCCCTGAACCCCACAGGTCAAAGTGAATACACCAGACACACACTTAGACACACACTTAGACACACACTTAATTAGACACACACACACCCTTACATAGACACACACACTGAGACACACTTAGACACACACTTAGACACACTTAGACACACTTAGACACACACTTAGACACACTTAGACACACACACTTAGACACACACTTAGACACACTTAGACACACACACTTAGACACACTTAGACACACACTTAGACACACACTTAGACACACACTTACTTAGACACACACACACACCCTTACATAGACACACACACTGAGACACACTTAGACACACACTTAGACACACACTTACTTAGACACACACACACCCTTACATAGACACACACACTGAGACACACTTAGACACACACTTAGACACACACTTACTTAGACACACACCCTTACATAGACACACACACTTAGACACACACACTTACATAGACACACACACACTTAGACACACTTAGACACACACACACACTTACATAGACACACATACACTTACATAGACACACATACTTACATAGACACACACACACTTAGACACACATAATTAGACACACACACTTATATAGACACAAACACTTAGACACACACACTTACATAGACACACACACTTACACACACACTTACATAGACACACACTTACATAGACACACACACTTAGGCACACTTAGACACACATACAGTTACATAGACACACATACTTAGACACACACACATATAGACACACACACTTAGACACACACACACACATCCTTACATAGACACACACATCCTTACATAGACACACACACACACTTACATAGACACACACACACTTACATAGACACACACACACTTAGATACACACACGCATACACACATCCTTACATAGACACACACACATCCATACATAGACACACATACACACACCCTTAAATAGACACACACACTTACATAGACACACATACACTTAGACACATATACGCACACACCCTTACATAGACACACACACACATTCACACAACTCACACACACATTCACACACACAACTCACACACACTCACAACACCCACAATTCACACACACTCACAACTCACAAAACCCACAACTCACACTCACTCACAACACCCACAATTCACACACACACTCACAACACTCACAACACCCACAACTCACTCACAACACCCACAACTCACAACACACACAACTCACACACAGACACAACACTCACAACACCCACAACACCCACAACTCACAACACCCACAACTCACAACACACACGCACAACTCACACACTCACAATACCCACAACTCACTCACAACACCCACAACTCACAACACACACAACTCACAAACACACAACTCACACACTCACAACACCCACAACTCAATCACAACTCACACTCACTCACACCCACAACACCCACAACTCACTCACAACACCCACAACTCACACACACACAACACCCACAACTCACTCACAACACCCACAACTCACACACACAACTCACAGCACCCACAACTCACTCACAACACCCACAACACCCATAACTCACTCACAACCCCCACAACTCACACTCACAACACACACAACTCACACCACTCACAACACCCATAGCTCACTCACAACACCCACAACTCACAACACACACAACTCACACACAACACACTCACAACTCACACACAACTCACTCACAACTCACCCACAACACCCACAACTCACCCACAACTAACTCACAACTCACCCGCAACACACTCACAACACACACAACACACACAACACACACAACACACACAACTCACAACACACTCACAGCTCACCCACAACTAACTCACAACTCACACACACTCACAACTCACCCACAACACACTCACAACACACTCACAACACCCACAACACCCACAGCTCACCCACAACTCACTCACAACTCACACACACTCATAACACACTCACAACTCACTCACAACACCCACAACACAATCACAACTCACACACACTCACAACTCACGCACAACACCCACAACACACTCACAACACCCACAACACACTCAGAACACCCACAACACACTCACACTCACAACACACTCACAACACACTCACAGCTCACCCACAACTAACTCACAACTCACACACACTCACAACTCACTCACAACACCCTCACAACTCACACACACTCACAACTCACTCACACTCACAACTCACTCACAACACCCACAACACACTCACAACTCACCCACAACACACTCACAACACCCACAACACCCACAGCTCACCCACAACTCACTCACAACTCACACACACTCATAACACACTCACAACTCACTCACAACACCCACAACACCCACATCTCACCCACAACTCACTCACAACTCACAGACACTCACAACACACTCACAACTCACTCACAACACCCACAACACCCACAACACACTCACAACACCCACAACACACTCACACTCACAACACACTCACAGCTCACCCACAACTAACTCACAACTCACACACACTCACAACTCACTCACAACACCCACAACACACTCACAACTCACTCACAACTCACACACACTCACAACTCACACACAACTCACAACTCACACACAACTCACTCACAACAACCACAACACCCACAACTCACTCACACTCACAACTCACACACAACTCACTCACAACAACCACAACACCCACAACTCACACACACTCACAACTCACACAACTCACTCACAACACCCACAACACACTCACAACACCCACAACTCACTCACAACACCCACAGCACACTCACAACACCCACAACACACTCACAACTCACTCACAACACACTCACAACACCCACAACACACTCACAACACCCACAACACACTCACAACTCACACACACTCACAACTCACACACAACTCACTCACAACAACCACAACACCCACAACTCACACACACTCACAACTCACACACAACTCACTCACAACACCCACAACACACTCACAACTCACACACACTCACAACTCACACACAACTCACTCACAACAACCACAACACCCACAACACACTCACAACACACTCACAACACCCACAACACCCACAGCTCACCCACAACTCACTCACAACTCACAGACACTCACAACACACTCACAACTCACTCACAACACCCACAACACACTCACACTCACAACACACTCACAGCTCACCCACAACTAACTCACAACTCACACACACTCACAACTCACTCACAACACCCACAACACACTCACAACTCACTCACAACTCACTCACACTCACAACTCACACACAACTCACTCACAACAACCACAACACCCACAACTCACACACACTCACAACTCACACAACTCACTCACAACACCCACAACACACTCACAACACCCACAGCACACTCACAACACCCACAACACACTCACAACTCACTCACAACACACTCACAACACCCACAACACACTCACAACACCCACAACACACTCACAACTCACACACACTCACAACTCACACACAACTCACTCACAACAACCACAACACCCACAACTCACACACACTCACAACTCACACACAACTCACTCACAACACCCACAACACACTAACAACTCACACACACTCACAACTCACACACAACTCACTCACAACAACCACAACACCCACAACACACTCACAACACACTCACAACACCCACAACACCCACAGCTCACCCACAACTCACAGACACTCACAACACACTCACAACTCACTCACAACACCCACAACACACTCACACTCACAACACACTCACAGCTCACCCACAACTAACTCACAACTCACACACACTCACAACTCACTCACAACACTCACAACTCACTCACAACTCACACACACTCACAACTCACACACAACTCACTCACAACAACCACAACACCCACAACTCACTCACACTCACAACTCACACACAACTCACTCACAACAACCACAACACCCACAACTCACACACACTCACAACTCACACAATTCACTCACAACACCCACAACACACTCACAACACCCACAACTCACTCACAACACCCACAGCACACTCACAACACCCACAACACACTCACAACTCACTCACAACACACTCACAACACCCACAACACACTCACAACACCCACAACACACTCACAACTCACACACACTCACAACTCACACACAACTCACTCACAACAACCACAACACCCACAACTCACACACACTCACAACTCACACACAACTCACTCACAACAACCACAACACCCACAACTCACACACACTCACAACTCACACAACTCACTCACAACACCCACAACACACTCACAACACCCACAACTCACTCACAACACCCACAACACACTCACAACACTCACAACACCCACAACTCACTCACACACACTCACAACTCACCCGCAACACACTCACAACACCCACAACACACTCACAACTCACTCACAACACACTCACAACACCCACAACACACTCACAACACACTCACAACTCACAACACAATTCACTCACAACTCACTCACAACAACCACAACACCCACAACTCACACACACTCACAACTCACACACAACTCACTCACAACAACCACAACACCCACAACTCACACACACTCACAACTCACACAACTCACTCACAACACCCACAACTCACTCACAACACCCACAACACACTCACAACACTCACAACACCCACAACTCACTCACACACACTCACAACTCACCCGCAACACACTCACAACACACACAACACACACAACTCACAACACACTCACAGCTCACCCACAACTAACTCACAACTCACACACACTCACAACTCACTCACAACACCCACAACACACTCACAACACCCACAACACACTCACAACTCACTCACAACACCCACAACACACTCACAACACACTCACAACACCCACAACACACTCACAACTCACACACAACTCACTCACAACACCCACAACACACTCACAACTCACTCACAACACACGAGCAACTCACACAACTCACTCACAACACCCACAACACACTCACAACACACACAACTCACTCACAACACACACACAACTCACTCACAACACCCACAACACACTCACAACACCCATAACACACTCACAACTCACTCACAACACCCACAACACACTCACAACTCACTCACAACACACGAGCGACCCACACCTGACACTGCAAGGGTCTTCTCGCGACTTCATCGCTGCGCTGACCACCCTGATGCTGATGCTGCTGCTGCTGATCCTGCTGCTGATGCTGCTGCTGCTGATCCTGCTGCTGATGCTGCTGCTGATCCTGCTGCTGCTGACGCCGCCGCAGCAGCAGCAGCAGCGAAGGGCTGCCTGGCTGCGGACAGAACTCCTCGGGCCTGGAGACACCGCACGTGGCCGAGGCGATGACCTCGCGGCCGTAGGCGGCGTTCTCGAAGTCGGGCTGACACCTCCTGGGGACACGCGTGGCGGCGTCGACGCAGCGAGATGATGACGGGGGTGGTGGTGGTGGTGATTGTGGTTGGGGTTGTGGTGGTGGTGGGGCCAGGGACTGTGACAGAGGAGAAAGCGTCAGGGCTGTGACAATGAGGATGATGAGGTGGTGGTGGTGAGATGAGGTGGTGGTGGTGGTGAGAGATGCCGAGGAAGTGCCAGCGAGTGCCGCCATCGCCTCCCGCGATGCCGCGAGGATTGAGGGGGGTGGGTGGGGGGAGGGTAACAAGGGGAGGGGGTGGGGGGGAGGGTGGGTGGGGGAGGGGGTGGGGGTGAGGGTGGGTGGGGGAGGGGGTGGGGGGGAGGGTGACAAGGGGAGGGGGTGGGTGGGGGTGGGGGTGGGTGGGGGTGAGGGTGGGTGGGGGAGGGGGTGGGTAGAGGGCTTGGGTGGGTGGGAGCGAGGGGGTGAGGATGGGTGAGTGGGTGGGTGAGTGAGTGGGTGGGTGAGTGAGTGACTGGGTGAGTGGATGGGTTGAGTGAGTGGGTGAGTGACTGGGTGGGTGGGTGGGTGACTGGGTGGGTGAGTGAGTGGGTGAGTGAGTGGGTGAGTGAGTGGGTGGGTGAGTGAGTGGGTGAGTGAGTGGGTGAGTAAGGGGGTGAGTGAGTGGGTGAGTGGGTGAGTGAGTGGGTGAGTGAGTGGGTGAGTGTGTGGGTGAGTGGGTGAGTGAGTGGGTGAGTGTGTGGGTGAGTGTGTGGATGAGTGGGTGAGTGTGTGGGTGAGTGGGTGAGTGAGTGGGTGAGTGTGTGGGTGAGTGGGTGAGTGAGTGGGTGAGTGAGTGGGTGAGTGAGCGAGTGGGTAAGTGGGTGAGTGAGTGGGTGAGTGTGTGGGTGAGTGAGTGGGTGAGTAGGTGTGGTTGACTGGGTGTTGCGCCAGGGTAGTTGGGGTCAGCGCCCTTCGTCAATAGCACTTGCCCCAACAGCGTTGTCCAAGGCTACACGGGGCGCTTTGTCTTTGTCTAGTGCGGGTGGGGTGAGTAGGTGAGTGGGTGGGTGAGTGGGGGAGTGGGTGGGTGAGTGGGGGAGTGGGTGGGTGGGTGAGTGAGTTGGTGGGTGGGTGAGTGGGTAAGTGAGTGGGTGAGGGAGTGACTGGGTGGGGTGAGTGGGTGGGTGACTGGGTGGGGTGAGTGGGTGGGTGAGTGGGTGGGTGAGTGGATGAGTGAGTGGGTGGGTGAGTGGGTGGGTGAATGAGTGGGTGAGTGGGTGGATGGGTGGGTGGGTGGATGGGTAAGTGAATGAGTGGGTAAGTGGGTGGGTGAGTGGTTGAGTGAGTGAGTGGGTGAGTGGATGGGTGGTTGAGTGAGTGGGTGAGTGGATGGGTGGGTGAGTTAGTGGGTGGGTGAATGAGTGGGTGGGTGAGTGAGTGGATGAGTTGGGTGGGTGAATGAGTGGGTGGGTGAATGAGTGGGTGAGTGAGTGGATGGGTGGGTGAGTTAGTGGATGGGTGAATTAGTGGGTAAGTGGGTGGGTGAGTGGATGGGTGGGTGAGTGGATGGGTGGGTGAGTGGATGGGTGGGTGAGTTAGTGGGTGGGTAGGTGAATGAGTGGGTAAGTGGGTGGGTGAGTGTGTGGGTGAATGAGTGGGTGGGTGAGCGAGTGGGTGAGTTGAGTGGGTGAATGAGTGGGTGAGTGAGTGGATGGGTGGGTGAGTTAGTGGGTGGGTGAATAAGTGGGTAAGTGAGTGGGTGAATGAGTGGGTGAGTGAGTGGGTGAGTGGATGGGTGGGTGAGTTAGTTAGTGGGTGGATGAATAAGTGGGTAAGTGGGTGGGTGAGTGTGTGGGTGAATGAGTGGGTGGGTGAGCGAGTGGGTGAGTTGAGTGGGTGAATGAGTGGGTGAGTGGATGGGTGGGTGAGTTAGTGGGTGGGTGAATGAGTGGGTAAGTGGGTGGGTGAGTGAGTGGGTGGGTTAGTGAGTGGGTTAGTGGTTAGTGAGTGGGTTAGTGGGTGAGTGAGTGGGTGAGTGGGGCAAGTGAGTGGGTGAGTGAGTGGGTGGGTGGGTGAGTGGGTGGGTGGGTGGGTGAGTGGGTGGGTGAGTAAGTGAATGAGTGGGTGAGTGAGTGGGTGAGTGAGGTGAGTGGGTGAGTGAGTGAGTGGGTGGGTGAGTGAGTGGGTGAGTGGGGTGGGTGAGTGGGGTGGGTGAGTGGGTGGGTGGGTGGGTGAGTGGGTGGGTGAGTAAGTGAGTGAGTGGGTGAGTAAGTGAGTGAGTGGGTGAGTGAATGAGTGGGTGAGTGAGTGGGTGAGTGAGTGAGTGGGTGGGTGAGTGGGTGGGTGGGTGAGTGAGTGGGTGAGTGGGTGGGTGACTGAGTGGGTGAATGAGTGGGTGACTGAGTGAGTGAGTGAGTGGGTGGTGAGTGAGTGAGTGAGTGGGTGGGTGGGTGAGTGGGTGGGTGGGTGAGTGAGTGGGTGACTGGGTGGGTGAGTGGGTGGGTGAGTGAGTGGGTGGGTGGGTGGGTGAGTGAGTGGGTGAGGGGTGGGTGACTGAGTGGGTGAGTGAGTGGGTGGATGAGTGAGTGGGTGACTGGGTGGGTGAGTGAGTGGGTGAGTGAGTGGGTGGGTGAGTGAGTGAGTGGGTGAGTGAGTGAGTGGGTGAGTGAGTGAGTGAGTGGGTGAGTGGGTGAGTGAGTGGGTGGGTGAGTGAGTGGGTGAGTGAGTGGGTGAATGAGTGGGTGAGTGAGTGGATGGGTGGGTGAGTGAGTGGATGGGTGGGTGAGTTAGTGGGTGGGTGAGTGGGTGGGTGAGTGAGTGGGTGGGTGAGTGAGTGAGTGAGTGGGTGGGTGGTGGTGAGTGAGTGGTGAGTGGGTGAGTGGGTGAGTGAGTGGGTGGGGAGTGGGTGGGTGAGTGGGTGAGTGAGTGGGTGAATGAGTGGGTGAGTGAGTGGATGGGTGGGTGAGTGAGTGAGTGAGTGGGTGAGTGGGTGAGTGAGTGGGTGGGTGAGTGAGTGAGTGGGTGAGTGGGTGAGTGAGTGGGTGAATGAGTGGGTGAGTGAGTGGATGGGTGGGTGAGTTAGTGGGTGGGTGGGTGAATGAGTGGGTAAGTGGGTGAGTGGATGGGTGGGTGAGTGGGTGGGTGAGTGAGTGGGTAAGTGGGTGAGTGGGTGAATGAGTGGGTAAGTGGGTGGGTGAGTGAGTGGGTGGGTGAGTGAGTGGGTTAGTGGGTGAGTGAGTGGGTGAGTGGGGTAAGTGAGTGGGTGAGTGAGTGGGTGGGTGAGTGAGTGGGTGGGTGAGTGGGTGGGTGAGTGGGTGGGTGAGTGGGTGAGTGGGTGGGTGACTGAGTGAGTGGGTGAGTGGGTGAGTGAGTGACTGAGTGGCTGAGTGAGTGAGTGGGTGAGTGGGTGGATGAGTGAGTGAGTGGGTGAGTGACTGGGTGGGTGAGTGAGTGGGTGGTGACTGGGTGGGTGAGTGTGTGGGTGAATGAGTGGGTGGGGAGCGAGTGAGGTGAGTTGAGTGGGTGAATGAGTGGGTGAGTGAGTGGATGGGTGGGTGAGTTAGTGGGTGGGTGAATAAGTGGGTAAGTGAGTGGGTGAATGAGTGGGTGAGTGAGTGGGTGAGTGGATGGGTGGGTGAGTTAGTTAGTGGGTGGGTGAATAAGTGGGTAAGTGGGTGGGTGAGTGTGTGGGTGAATGAGTGGGTGGGTGAGCGAGTGGGTGAGTTGAGTGGGTGAATGAGTGGGTGAGTGGATGGGTGGGTGAGTAGTGGGTGGGTGAATGAGTGGGTAAGTGGGTGGGTGCGTGAGTGGGTGGGTTAGTGAGTGGGTTAAGTGGGTTAGTGAGTGGGTTAGTGGGTGAGTGAGTGGGTGAGTGGGGCAAGTGAGTGGGTGAGTGAGTGGGTGGGTGGGTGAGTGGGTGGGTGGGTGGGTGAGTGGGTGGGTGAGTAAGTGAATGAGTGGGTGAGTGAGTGGGTGAGTGAGTGAGTGGGTGAGTGAGTGAGTGGGTGGGTGAGTGAGTGGGTGAGTGGGGTGGGTGAGTGGGGTGGGTGAGTGGGTGGGTGGGTGGGTGAGTGGGTGGGTGAGTAAGTGAGTGAGTGGGTGAGTAAGTGAGTGAGTGGGTGAGTGAATGAGTGGGTGAGTGAGTGGGTGAGTGAGTGAGTGGGTGGGTGAGTGGGTGGGTGGGTGAGTGAGTGGGTGAGTGGGTGGGTGACTGAGTGGGTGAATGAGTGGGTGACTGAGTGAGTGAGTGGGTGAGTGAGTGAGTGAGTGGGTGGGTGGGTGGGTGAGTGGGTGGGTGGGTGAGTGAGTGGGTGACTGGGTGGGTGAGTGGGTGGGTGAGTGAGTGGGTGGGTGGGTGGGTGAGTGAGTGGGTGAGTGGGTGGGTGACTGAGTGGGTGAGTGAGTGGGTGGATGAGTGAGTGGGTGACTGGGTGGGTGAGTGAGTGGGTGAGTGAGTGGGTGGGTGAGTGAGTGAGTGGGTGAGATGAGTGAGTGGGTGAGTGAGTGAGTGAGTGGGTGAGTGGGTGAGTGAGTGGGTGGGTGAGTGAGTGGGTGAGTGAGTGGGTGAATGAGTGGGTGAGTGAGTGGATGGGTGGGTGAGTGGTGGATGGGTGGGTGAGTTAGTGGGTGGGTGAGTGGGTGGGTGAGTGAGTGAGTGGTGGGTGAGTGAGTGAGTGAGTGGGTGGGTGAGTGAGTGGGTGAGTGAGTGAGTGAGTGGGTGAGTGGGTGAGTGAGTGGGTGGGTGAGTGGGTGGTGTGAGTGGGTGAGTGAGTGGTTGAATGGAGTGGGTGAGTGAGTGGATGGGGTGGAGTGAGTGAGGTGAGTGGGTGAGTGAGTGGGTGGGTGAGTGAGTGAGTGGGTGAGTGGGTGAGTGAGTGGGTGAATGAGTGGGTGAGTGAGTGGATGGGTGGGTGAGTTAGTGGGTGGGTGGGTGAATGAGTGGGTCAGTGGGTGAGTGGATGGGTGGGTGAGTGGGTGGGTGCGTGAGTGGGTAAGTGGGTGAGTGGGTGAATGAGTGGGTAAGTGGGTGGGTGAGTGAGTGGGTGGGTGAGTGAGTGGGTTAGTGGGGAGAGTGAGTGGGTGAGTGGGGTAAGTGAGTGGGTGAGTGAGTGGGTGGGTGAGTGAGTGGGTGGGTGAGTGGGTGGGTGAGTGGGTGGGTGAGTGGGTGAGTGGGTGGGTGACTGAGTGAGTGGGTGAGTGGGTGAGTGAGTGACTGAGTGGCTGAGTGAGTGCGTGGGTGAGTGGGTGGATGAGTGAGTGAGTGGGTGAGTGACTGGGTGGGTGAGTGAGTGGGTGGTGACTGGGTGGGTGAGTGAGTGGGTGAGTGAGTGGGTGAGTGAGTGGGTGAGTGGAGTGAGTGGGTGAGTGAGTGGGTGAGTGAGTGGTTGACTGGGGTAGCACCAGTGTAGTCGAGGTGAGCGCTACTCGCCAGCAGCACTTGCCCCGACAGTCTGTTGGAGGCTACACGGGGGATCTTTGTCTATGTTTGCTGTGAGTGGGATGGGTAGATTACGGGTGTCTGTCTGTGTGTGTGTGTGGGGAGCGGTGGCGCAACAGTTAGCGCTACGCCGCGCTACGAACCCGGCCCACCCGAGTTGGATTCCCGCTCACGGCCACCAACACCGATGACGATTATCTGAACCGGTCCTGTGGCTCCCCCGAGGATGGGGCCAAGCGCTGTCAGCGAGCAGCAGCAGCAGCAGCACCTTATGAAGGCTACCGGCACTGTGGCACACGAGGGGGGTGGGTGGCTAGCAGCACCACCACGCCCGGCCGCCTTTGTCTCCCCCAGTGGCGATGTTCACTACGCACCGCACCAGGTAACTCATTTGAGGCGGAGTCGACCCAGAACCGGTTTAGGGGCCGTCCATAAATGACGTCACACGGCGTCACAAAAAGTCAGACCCCCTCCCCTCGAATATGACGTCACAAAGCTCTGCCCCCCCCCCCCCCCCCCCACAAATAATATATAAAACATGCTTCAAATCTCTTTAAACTATTGTCATTGTAGTAGTGCGTATTTAATGTGGCGCTGCACTCTGATGTTGTAGGAGAAAATATTTATCCCAATCAAATTCAAGGATAGTGCATATTATTATCAGAGTTGTCTATTTTGTTTGCATTTTGACTGCTTGTGTTGTGGTTATTGCAAACATGATGCCTTGAATAAAGGTGTCAGTTTTTGTGCCAGTTAAAAGGGTAAAACCTATTACTATATCTATTTAATTAAGTAGAACGTGTTGTCTATATTTATTTATAAAGTTGCGCATTTTGATGTGACGTCACATTTCTCAAACCCCCTCCCCCCCCTCGTCACACATCGTCACAAATGTCTGACCCCCCCCCCCCCCAGGTGCATGACGTCATTTATGGACGGCCCCTTAGATAATCGTCACCGATGTTGGTGGCCGTGAGCGGGAATCGAACTCGGGTCGCCGGGTTCGTAAGGCCTAGGAACCCTGAAGTGGCTAGGAGATGTTAACTACCTCGCCTGATCTACAGGAGGTCTGTCTCTCATCATCATCATCATCACGGTGGCTAGGAGATGTTAACTACCTCGCCTGATCTACAGGAGGTCTGTGTCTCTCATCATCATCATCATCACGGTGGCTAGGAGAGGTTAACTACCTCGCCTGGTATACAGGTCGTGGGTTCGATCCTGACCCTGATGATGCCTGCTGCTGCTGTATATTTGGAGTCTGCGTCTCTATCTCATCATCATCAGGGTGGCTAGGAGATGTTAACTACCTCGCCTGGTCTACAGGTCGTGGGTTCGATCCCGACCCTGACGCCTGCTGCTGTATATGTGGAGTCTGCGTCTCACTCATCATCACAATGGCTAGGAGATGTTAACTACCTCTCCTGGTATACAGGTCGTGGGTTCGATCCCGACCCTGACGCTGCTGTATATGTGGAGTCTGCGTCTCACTCATCATCATCATCACGTCCTCTAGGAGATGTTAACTACCTCGCCAGGTATTCAGGAGGTCTCTCTCCCCTTGGTCGCGTGGATTTGCCTCCAGATCTTCGGCGTTTTTATCCCCCCTCCACATCCAGAATCGCCACGCGTTTAGAGTGTTTTGACCACTGCGATACATTTCCACTTGCTGCTGCTGCTAAGCCACTGGATTCAGCTGCTATGTCTTAGTGATGGGCAGGTCAAACAGACCCATAGACACCCCAAACAGACCCATAGACACCCACAACCCCAAACAGACCCATAGACACCCACAACCCCAAACAGACCCATAGACACCACATAGACCCATAGACACCACATAGACCCATAGACACCCACAACCCCAAACAGACCCATAGAGACACCACACAGACCCATAGACACCCACAACCCCAAACAGACCCATAGACACCACATAGACCCATAGACACCCACAACCCCAAACAGACCCATAGACACCACATAGACCCATAGACACCACATAGACCCATAGACACCCACAACCCCAAACAAACCCATAGACACCACATAAACCCATAGACACCCCAACCCCAAACAGACCCATAGAGACACCACACAGACCCATAGACACCCACAACCCCAAACAGACCCATAGACACCACACAGACCCATAGACACCCACAACCCCAAACAGACCCATAGACACCACATAGACCCATAGACACCCACAACCCCAAACAGACCCAGAGACACCACACAGACCCATAGACACCACATAGACCCATAGACACCCACAACCCCAAACCGACCCATAGACACCACATAGACCCATAGACACCCACAACCCCAAACAGACCCATAGACACCACATAGACCCATAGACACCCACAACCCCAAACAGACCCAGAGACACCACACAGACCCATAGACACCCACAACCCCAAACAGACCCATAGACACCACATAGACCCATAGACACCCACAACCCCAAACAGACCCATAGACACCACACAGACCCATAGACACCCACAACCCCAAACAGACCCATAGACACCCCACAGACCCAGACACCCACAACCCCAACCAGACCCATAGACACCACACAGACCCATAGACACCCACAACCCCAAACAGACCCATAGACACCACATAGACCCATAGACACCCACAACCCCAAACAGACCCAGAGACGCCACACAGACCCATAGACACCACATAGACCCATAGACACCCACAACCCCAAACCGACCCATAGACACCACATAGACCCATAGACACCCACAACCCCAAACAGACCCATAGACACCACATAGACCCATAGACACCCACAACCCCAAACAGACCCAGAGACACCACACAGACCCATAGACACCCACAACCCCAAACAGACCCATAGACACCACATAGACCCATAGACACCCACAACCCCAAACAGACCCATAGACACCACACAGACCCATAGACACCCACAACCCCAAACAGACCCATAGACACCCCACAGACCCAGACACCCACAACCCCAAACAGACCCATAGACACCACATAGACCCATAGACACCCACAACCTCAAACAGACCCATAGACACCACATAGACCCATAGACACCCACAACCCCAAACAGACCCATAGACACCACATAGACCCATAGACACCCACAACCCCAAACAGACCCATAGAGACACCACACAGACCCATAGACACCCACAACCCCAAACAGACCCATAGACACCCCACAGACCCATAGACACCCACAACCCCAAACAGACCCATAGACACCCCACAGACCCATAGACACCCACAACCCCAAACAGACCCATAGACACCACACAGACCCATAGACACCCACAACCCCAAACAGACCCATAGACACCACACAGACCCATATACACCACACAGACCCATAGACACCCACAACCCCAAACAGACCCATAGACACCCCACAGACCCATAGACACCCACAACCCCAAACAGACCCATAGAGACACCACACAGACCCATAGACACCCACAACCCCAAACAGACCCATAGACACCCCACAGACCCATAGACACCCACAACCCCAAACAGACCCATAGACACCACACAGACCCATAGACACCCACAACCCCAAACAGACCCATAGACACCACACAGACCCATATACACCACACAGACCCATGGACACCCACAACCCCAAACAGACCCATAGACACCCCAAACAGACCCATAGACACCCACAACCCCAAACAGACCCATAGACACCCACAACCCCAAACAGACCCATAGACACCACATAGACCCATAGACACCACATAGACCCATAGACACCCACAACCCCAAACAGACCCATAGAGACACCACACAGACCCATAGACACCCACAACCCCAAACAGACCCATAGACACCACATAGACCCATAGACACCCACAACCCCAAACAGACCCATAGACACCACATAGACCCATAGACACCACATAGACCCATAGACACCCACAACCCCAAACAGACCCATAGACACCACATAGACCCATAGACACCCCAACCCCAAACAGACCCATAGAGACACCACACAGACCCATAGACACCCACAACCCCAAACAGACCCATAGACACCACACAGACCCATAGACACCCACAACCCCAAACAGACCCATAGACACCACATAGACCCATAGACACCCACAACCCCAAACAGACCCAGAGACACCACACAGACCCATAGACACCACATAGACCCATAGACACCCACAACCCCAAACCGACCCATAGACACCACATAGACCCATAGACACCCACAACCCCAAACAGACCCATAGACACCACATAGACCCATAGACACCCACAACCCCAAACAGACCCAGAGACACCACACAGACCCATAGACACCCACAACCCCAAACAGACCCATAGACACCCCACAGACCCATAGACACCCACAACCCCAAACAGACCCATAGACACCACACAGACCCATAGACACCCACAACCCCAAACAGACCCATAGACACCACACAGACCCATATACACCACACAGACCCATAGACACCCACAACCCCAAACAGACCCATAGACACCCCACAGACCCATAGACACCCACAACCCCAAACAGACCCATAGACACCACATAGACCCATAGACACCCACAACCCCAAACAGACCCATAGACACCACATAGACCCATATACACCACATAGACCGATAGACACCCACAACCCCAAACAGACCCATAGACACCACACAGACCTATAGACACCCACAACCCCAAACAGACCCATAGACACCAAATAGACCGATAGACACCCACAACCCCAAACAGACCCATAGACACCACATAGACCCATAGACACCCACAACCCCAAACAGACCCATAGACACCACATAGACCCATAGACACCCACAACCCCAAACAGACCCATAGACACCACATAGACCCATAGACACCCACAACCCCAAACAGACCCATAGACACCCCATAGACCCATAGACACTCACAACCCCAAACAGACCCATAGACACCACATAGACCCATAGACACCCCACAGACCCAAAGACACCCACAACCCCAAACAGACCCATAGAGACACCACACAGACCCATAGACACCGCGGAACGTAACAACACCAAGGGGTATATATTCTTAGTTTTTTCGGTAAAGTCACGTTGAAAGGAAACAACAAAATAATAAAATATATAAAACAATAAAAAAATTATCACGACGTTTCGACCATAACTCAAACGGTCGTCTTCAGGTGTGTTGGTTTGCATAAATTTATTTTTAAACGGCGCATTTATTTATTTATAAAAAACGTTAGCGCCACGCGCAACGATTTCGCAGTTTATTTAGGACTAGTCCATCTATATTCTGAAAAGAGGAGGGGGGAGACGAATTTTTTTATAATGTATGCTGTCTGAAAGCCACTGTAAGCGTGAACAATCAATTAAGACCTGAAATGGTTTATCAAATCTTTCCAATGATTGCTAAGATAGAATCCATCTTCTCGGTTGAAATTGTCTCTGTGCTTGTATATGTGGATAGCCTCATGAACGAATCTCTCATGGAAGCCAGATGGCTTACAAAGAACCTCTGTCTTGGAAAAGTCAATGGCATGTGAGCCTACTGAATTAGAACAATGATCTGCCACGGCCGAGGTGTTGGTCCTACCGTGTTTAAGGTCTGCTTTGTGTTCACGAATGCGGTCCGAGATATGGCGTTTGGTTTCTCCAATGTAACTACTACCACAGAGGCAACTTAGTTTGTAGACACCAGGGTACTGTATGTCCGGAATCACATCTTTTACAGACGGAACCAGATCACGGATTTTATGTAATGTGTTGAAACGGACCTGGATCTTGTGTTTATTCAAGATTTTGGAGATCTTTTTTGTGATCCCAGCAATGTAGGGTAAACTGATGGTTTTGAAAGGCTCCTCAAGAGGGTTCTTCTTCATGGTTTGAGTGATAGCTTTGCGGATTGTATAGTCGGAGTAACCATTAGCCCTAAGAGCTTGGTGTACGTGCTTGAGTTCACTGCTTATGTGTTCCTGGTCGGATATGCATTGGCCTCTATGATACAGAGTCTTGATGAGAGAATTCTTCTGTGATGGATGGTGGCGGGAATCAAAATTTAACACCAAGGGGGTGAAACGGTTCCGGTGCCGCCATTACATTTTTACTTCTTTATTGAAAAACCTAGACGGGCGTACTGCTGCCGCTGCACGCCTGGGCGCCGTCGCTTCGACAACAACAACAACAACAACAAAACAACAAAATTAAACAACGCCAGGGACGAGTTGGGGTGAGGGGAGAAGGGGGGGGGGGGGTGAGTGGCCAACACCTGACCTCTGACCTCCGCTGACCTCTATCCGACCCATCCCCATTTTTTGTTGTTTTTACCACGGTGGAGAAATCGGCCAGCTCCTACCCCCTCCTCCCCTCGCGCCGAGATCAGCCACGCATGTCTTGGTTATTAATAACCACCTCCACCGCCGCCACCGCCACCACCACCACCGCCACCACCACCGCCGTAACCACCACCGTAACCATAACCACCGCGACCACCACGGTAGCCGCCGCCACCGCCGCCGTAGCCACCGCCGCCACCGCCGCCATAGCCACCGCCGCCACCGCCGCCATAGCCACCGCCGCCGTAGCCACCACCGCGACCGCCGCCGTAGCCACCGCCACCGCCGTAGCCACCGCCACCGCCGCCGCCGTAGCCACCGCCTCCTCCTCCTCCTCGGTAGCCACCGCCGCCGCCTGTCAGCAAAAGGGAGACGCGCGAGGGTCAGGGCAAGCGGGCGTCGACCGGGCCGCGTCGGCGCTCGTGGCAGGCAGCAAGCCGCGAGGGGGTTGGTGGATCACCGCACACCGGCGGCGGGCGCCGAGGAGGCACGCCGGGATAGCGTGATCCACCACAGCCCGAGCCGCCGCTGCTGCCGCTGCTGCTGGGTTACAACAGGCGGAGCCAGGTGCGGAGTGGCCAACACCGCCGCCGCTGCCGCCACCATCACCGCCACCACAGCCGCAACCATCACCGCCGCTGCCAACGTCGCCACCGCCGCCACCACCACAACCTGCCACCACCACAACCATCGCTACGGCCACCACCGCAACCGCAATCCTAGCTGCCCGGATTTAAAAAAAAAAAAGCCTTTTATTTTATTTTCTGTCTAAGCGGTGGCCTGAACCCCACGGTGACCCCCACCCCCCCCGCCCCCCCGCCCCCCGCCCCTCCGCCGCGAGCCCCGAAGATCACCTTGGTATCCGCGACCCCCGTATCCGCCGCCCCCGTATCCGCCGCCCCTGGACCCTCGCGAGCCCTGCCCGTCGAAACGGGCCATCTTGGGCGGGCGAGGCCCGTCGCCAAACCTGGACGGAGGGCGGCACACAAAGGGTGACGCAACCGCAATGCACGCGCGGGCGGGCGGGCGGGCATTAGTCGGAACAGCAATGGCTACAAACTACAAACGCGGTGAGCCACGTTCCATTACCGCCCACGGCCATCAACGGCACCGACGATGATGACGATGAAGATCGCGGCGGTGGTGGTGACGGTATCGATGATGATGATGATGGTGGCGGTGCTGACGGTATCGATGATGATGGTGGTGGTGACGGTATCGACGACGATGATGGTGGTGGCGGTGCTGACGGTATCGATGATGATGATGGTGGTGGTGGTGCTGATGGTATTGATGATGATGGTGGTGGTGGTGCTGACGGTATCGATGATGGTGGTGGTGCTGATGGTATTGATGATGATGGTGGTGGTGGTGCTGACGGTATCGATGATGGTGGTGGTGACGGTATCGATGATGATGGTGGTGCTGACGGTATCGATGATGGTGGTGCTGACGGTATCGATGATGATGATGGTGGTGCCGACGATATCGATGATGATGATGGTGGTGGTGCTGACGGTATCGATGATGATGGTGGTCCTGACGATATCGATGATGATGATGATGGTGGTGGTGCTGACGGTATCGACGATGATGACGATGACGGTGCCGACGGTATCGATGACGGTGGCAACGTTATCGACGACGACGACGACGGACGACACTGGCAGCCACCTGACGTTGAATCCGCCTCCGCCGCCTCCTCCGCCGCCTCCTCCGCCCGATTCCATGTCGATGCCGGAGGCGGCCGGGCAGGAGAGGGCACGCACCACGTCCAGCATGCGGGCGTTGCACGGCGAGGCCTGCGGCGCCGCCGCCGGGTCCCTCGTCACCTCCACCTGCAGGGCGTCGACGGCAGCACGCAGCGCCAGCAGCGCCGCTGCCGTTTCGTGGCACAGGGACAGCTTGATCCTGACGGGGGCGGCGGTGGGGCGGTGGGCGGGACGACGGGGCGGGGAGGGATTGGAGATTGGTACGGAGATGATGGTGGTGGCGGCGGCGGCGGCGGTGGTGACGACGACGACGACGATGACGATGGGATTTGGAGAGGGGATGAGATGGGAGATGATTACGGAGATGATGGTGATGATGATGACGATGGGATTTGGAGAAGGGATGAGATGGGAGATGATTACGGAGATGATGGTGGTGATGATGATGGTGATGATTGTGATGTGGGATTTGAGAAGAGGGGATGAGATGGGAGATGATTACGGAGATGATGGTGATTGTGATGATTGTGATGTGGGATTTGAGAAGAGGGGATGAGATGGGAGATGATTACAGAGATGGTGATGATTGTGATGATTGTGATGTGGGATTTTGAGAAGAGGGGATGAGATGGGAGATGATTACAGAGATGATGGTGATGATGGTGATGATTGTGATGATTGTGATGTGGGATTTGAGAAGAGGAGATGAGATGGGAGATGATTACGGAGGTGATTGTGATGATTGTGATGTGGGATTTGAGAAGAGGGGATGAGATGGGAGATTATTACGGAGGTGATGATGATGATGATTGTGATGATGGTGATGATGGTGGTGATGACGGCGACGTTGGGATTTGGAGAAGGGATGAGATGGGAGATGATTACAGAGATGATGGTGATGGTGATGATTGTGATGATGGTGATGATGGTGATGATGACGGCGACGTTGGGATTTGCGAAGAGGGGAGAGATGGGAGATTATTACGGAGGTGATGATGGTGATGATGGTGACGACGATTGTGATGATGGGAATGGAGAAGAGGAGAGAGATAGGAGATGATGGGAGAGATGAGATGGGAGACGGTGGAAAGGGAAGGGAGGAGAGGAGAGGGGAGATGGGATTGTAGAAGTGGGGAGGAGAGGGTAAGGAAAGGGAGGGGAGTGGGGGGTGGGGTGGAGTGGGGGGGAGTGGGGGGGGGGGGGATGGCCCACCAGTCGTCCACGTAGATGATGCCCCCCTCGGCCACGACCTTCTTGCATCCGAAGAGCAGCAGCTGCAGCGGCGCCACCATCGTCATCGTCTTGGCCGAGATGGCTCGCGTGCGGATCTGGTGGGGGGGGGGGAGGTGGGGGGGGGAGGTGGGGGGGGGGGAGGTGGTGGGAGGGGGGAGGCACAGGGCCAGGTAGGCGGTCAAACCATCTCGGCTCCATCGCCTCTCCTTCCGCTCGCACCGTCACCACCGCCGTCGTCAAACCAAACCGACATTCACCCGTCACCGACGTCACCGGCGCCACCGACGCCACAAGCTCCCGGCGGCTAACCGACGCATGTGTGACACCAGCGACGAGCGGCGTGTGAGAGCGACGTGCGAGAGCGGCGTGCGGCGAGGGCGACGTGCGAGAGCGACGTGCGAGGGCGACGTGCGAGGGCGACGTGCGAGAGCGGCGTGCGAGAGCGACGTGCGGCGAGGGCGACGTGCGGCGTGCGACGTGCGAGAGCGACGTGCGAGGGCGATGTGCGAGGGCGATGTGCGAGAGCGACGTGCGAGAGCGACGTGCGAGGGCGACGTGCGAGGGCGACGTGCGAGAGCGACGTGCGGCGAGGGCGACGTGCGGCGTGCGACGTGCGAGAGCGACGTGCGAGGGCGATGTGCGAGGGCGATGTGCGAGAGCGACGTGCGAGAGCGACGTGCGAGAACGGCGTGCGAGAGCGACGTGCGGCGAGAGCGACGTGCGGCGAGAGCGACGTGCGAGAGCGACGTGCGAGGGCGACGTGCGGCGTGCGACGTGCGAGAGCGACGTGCGGCGTGCGACGTGCGAGAGCGGCGTGCGAGAGCGACGTGCGAGAGCGGCGTGCGAGAGCGACGTGCGAGAGCGGCGTGCGGCGAGAGCGACGTGCGGCGTGCGACGTGCGAGAGCGACGTGCGAGAGCGGCGTGCGAGAGCGACGTGCGAGAGCGGCGTGCGGCGAGAGCGACGTGCGGCGTGCGACGTGCGAGAGCGACGTGCGAGGGCGATGTGCGAGGGCGATGTGCGAGAGCGACGTGCGAGAGCGACGTGCGAGAACGGCGTGCGAGAGCGACGTGCGGCGAGAGCGACGTGCGGCGAGAGCGACGTGCGAGAGCGACGTGCGAGGGCGACGTGCGGCGTGCGACGTGCGAGAGCGACGTGCGGCGTGCGACGTGCGAGAGCGGCGTGCGAGAGCGACGTGCGAGAGCGGCGTGCGAGAGCGACGTGCGAGAGCGGCGTGCGGCGAGAGCGACGTGCGGCGTGCGACGTGCGAGAGCGACGTGCGAGAGCGACGTGCGGCGTGCGACGTGCGAGAGCGACGTGCGAGGGCGATGTGCGAGGGCGATGTGCGAGAGCGACGTGCGAGAGCGACGTGCGAGAACGGCGTGCGAGAGCGACGTGCGGCGAGAGCGACGTGCGGCGAGAGCGACGTGCGAGAGCGACGTGCGAGGGCGACGTGCGGCGTGCGACGTGCGAGAGCGACGTGCGGCGTGCGACGTGCGAGAGCGGCGTGCGAGAGCGACGTGCGAGAGCGGCGTGCGAGAGCGGCGTGCGAGAGCGACGTGCGAGAGCGGCGTGCGGCGAGAGCGACGTGCGAGAGCGACGTGCGAGAGCGACGTGCGGCGTGCGACGTGCGAGAGCGACGTGCGGCGTGCGACGTGCGAGAGCGACGTGCGGCGTGCGACGTGCGGCGTGCGACGTGCGAGAGCGACGTGCGAGAGCGACGTGCGAGGGCGACGTGCGAGAGCGACGTGCGAGGGCGGCGTGCGACGTGCGAGAGCGACGTGCGAGGGCGGCGTGCGAGAGCGGCGTGCGGCGAGAGCGACGTGCGGCGTGCGACGTGCGAGAGCGACGTGCGAGGGCGACGTGCGAGGGCGACGTGCGAGGGCGACGTGCGGCGTGCGACGTGCGGCGTGCGACGTGCGGCGTGCGACGTGCGAGAGCGACGTGCGAGAGCGACGTGCGAGAGCGGCGTGCGAGCGCGACGTGCGAGGGCGACGTGCGAGAGCGACGTGCGGCGAGAGCGACGTGCGGCGTGCGACGTGCGAGAGCGACGTGCGAGAGCGACGTGCGAGAGCGGCGTGCGAGAGCGGCGTGCGACGTGCGAGAGCGACGTGCGGCGAGAGCGACGTGCGGCGTGCGACGTGCGAGAGCGACGTGCGAGGGCGATGTGCGAGGGCGATGTGCGAGAGCGACGTGCGAGAGCGACGTGCGAGAACGGCGTGCGAGAGCGACGTGCGGCGAGAGCGACGTGCGGCGAGAGCGACGTGCGAGGGCGACGTGCGAGAGCGACGTGCGAGCGCGACGTGCGAGGGCGACGTGCGAGAGCGACGTGCGGCGAGAGCGACGTGCGAGTGCGACGTGCGAGAGCGACGTGCGAGCGCGACGTGCGAGGGCGACGTGCGAGAGCGACGTGCGGCGAGAGCGACGTGCGGCGTGCGACGTGCGAGAGCGACGTGCGAGAGCGACGTGCGAGAGCGGCGTGCGAGAGCGGCGTGCGGCGAGAGCGACGTGCGGCGTGCGACGTGCGAGAGCGACGTGCGAGGGCGATGTGCGAGAGCGACGTGCGAGAGCGACGTGCGAGAACGGCGTGCGAGAGCGACGTGCGGCGAGAGCGACGTGCGGCGAGAGCGACGTGCGAGTGCGACGTGCGAGAGCGACGTGCGGCGTGCGACGTGCGAGAGCGACGTGCGAGGGCGACGTGCGAGGGCGACGTGCGAGAGCGACGTGCGGCGTGCGACGTGCGAGAGCGACGTGCGGCGTGCGACGTGCGGCGTGCGACGTGCGAGAGCGACGTGCGAGGGCGACGTGCGAGGGCGACGTGCGAGAGCGACGTGCGGCGTGCGACGTGCGAGAGCGACGTGCGAGAGCGACGTGCGAGAGCGGCGTGCGAGCGCGACGTGCGAGGGCGACGTGCGAGAGCGACGTGCGGCGAGAGCGACGTGCGGCGTGCGACGTGCGAGAGCGACGTGCGAGAGCGACGTGCGAGAGCGGCGTGCGACGTGCGAGAGCGACGTGCGGCGTGCGACGTGCGAGAGCGACGTGCGAGAGCGACGTGCGAGAACGGCGTGCGAGAGCGACGTGCGGCGAGAGCGACGTGCGGCGAGAGCGACGTGCGAGTGCGACGTGCGGCGAGAGCGACGTGCGGCGTGCGACGTGCGGCGTGCGACGTGCGAGAGCGACGTGCGGCGTGCGACGTGCGAGAGCGACGTGCGAGAGCGACGTGCGAGAGCGGCGTGCGAGCGCGACGTGCGAGGGCGACGTGCGAGAGCGACGTGCGAGAGCGACGTGCGAGAGCGGCGTGCGAGAGCGGCGTGCGAGAGCGGCGTGCGACGTGCGAGAGCGACGTGCGGCGAGAGCGACGTGCGGCGTGCGACGTGCGAGAGCGACGTGCGAGGGCGATGTGCGAGAGCGACGTGCGACGTGCGAGAGCGACGTGCGGCGAGAGCGACGTGCGGCGTGCGACGTGCGAGAGCGACGTGCGAGAGCGACGTGCGAGGGCGATGTGCGAGAGCGACGTGCGAGAGCGACGTGCGAGAACGGCGTGCGAGAGCGACGTGCGGCGAGAGCGACGTGCGGCGAGAGCGACGTGCGAGTGCGACGTGCGGCGAGAGCGACGTGCGGCGTGCGACGTGCGAGAGCGACGTGCGGCGTGCGACGTGCGAGAGCGACGTGCGAGAGCGACGTGCGAGAGCGGCGTGCGAGCGCGACGTGCGAGGGCGACGTGCGAGAGCGACGTGCGGCGAGAGCGACGTGCGGCGTGCGACGTGCGAGAGCGACGTGCGAGAGCGGCGTGCGAGCGCGACGTGCGAGGGCGACGTGCGAGAGCGACGTGCGGCGAGAGCGACGTGCGAGAGCGACGTGCGAGAGCGACGTGCGAGAGCGACGTGCGAGAGCGACGTGCGGCGAGAGCGACGTGCGAGAGCGACGTGCGGCGAGAGCGACGTGCGAGAGCGACGTGCGGCGTGCGACGTGCGAGTGCGACGTGCGGCGAGAGCGACGTGCGGCGTGCGAGAGCGGCGTGCGAGAGCGGCGTGCGAGGGCGACGTGCGAGAGCGGCGTGCGACGTGCGAGAGCGACGTGCCTTCTCCCCGAAGACAAAGAAGGGCGAGGGGTACTTCATCTCCTGCGAGCTGAAGGGGCAGTTGACGGACGACTTGTGGATGAGCGCGCTGCGACCCTCCGTCGTCAGGATCTTCCGCTTCTCCTTGTGCACGCACACGTTGGGGTAGACGCCCATGCACAGCAGCGACGTCACCACGTCCAGGTTCGAGTCCGGGCCCGACACGTTGAACGTCTGGTTCATCAGGGAGTCTGTCGGTTTGGGGGGGGAGTGGGGGGTTTTTTTTTTGGGGGGGGGGGGGGCGCACACAGAGGGGGTCAAGCAAGGGGATCACGGGGGTTAATGAGGGGTTGATTGGGCTGCATCACAAACTAAAGATTCCCCCCCCACCCGTGTAGCCTCAACAGACTGCTGGGGCAAGTGCTGTCAGCGAGCAGCACCTATGAAGGCTACCGGCACTGTGGCACACGAGGGGGTGGGGGTAGGCCAGCATCACCACGCCCGGCCGCCTTTGTCTCCCCAGCGGCGATGTTTACCACGCACCGCATCGGGTGCTCATTTGAGGCCGAGCCGACCTAGGGGAGGCCCAGGACCGGTTGAGAAAATCGCCGCCGCCGGTGCTGGCCGTGAGCGGCAAATTGAACTCGGGTCGCCGGGTTCGTAGCGCAGCACGCGACACCGCTGCACCACCGCTCCCCACACCCTCGCACCACCACCACCGCCACCACCACCATCTTGTACCACCACCACCACCATCCTCTCGTCGCCACCACCACCACCGCCACTTTTGCGCCACCACCAACAACAACACCACCACCACCAACAACAACACCACCACCAACAACAACACCACCACCAACAACACCACTACCACCGCCACTTTTGCGCCACCACCACCAACAACACCACCACCAACAACACCACCACCAACAACACCACCACCACCAACACCACCACCACCAACACCACCACCACCAACACCACCACCACCACCACCAACACCACCACCACCACCAACAACACCACCAACACCAACAACACCACCACCACCAACAACACCACCACCACCAACACCACCACCACCACCAACACCACCAACACCAACACCACCACCACCAACACCACCACCAACACCACCACCACCAACACCACCACCAACAACACCACCACCACCAACACCACCACCACCAACACCACCACCAACACCACCAACACCACCACCACCACCACCAACACCACCACCACCAACAACACCACCACCACCAACAACACCACCACCACCAACACCACCACCACCAACACCACCAACACCAACACCACCACCACCACCACCAACACCACCACCACCAACACCACCAACACCACCACCACCACCACCACCGCCGCCGCCGCCGCCGTGCACCGCCACGTGGGTCCTCCTCCTGCCGTACCCTCGGGGAAGCCGGCGTTGGCCAGGATATCCTTGAGCTGCACCTTGGCCTCCCAAGTCATGCGCAGCGTGGACATGTTGAGGCGCTTGTAGTCACAGAACTGAATCTCGCGTTGCTCGCCGCCCAACCTGGGGGGGGGGGGGGGAGGAGGAGGAAGGGCGGTGGGGGAGGGGCACCGACGTCAACGTTGCCACCGCCTACCCCTCACCCTCTCACCCACTCACCCACTCACCCTCTCACCCACCTACCCACTCGCCCTCTCACCCACTCACCCTCTCACCCACCTACCCACTCGCCCTCTCACCCTCTCACCCTCTCACCCACCTACCCACTCACCCTCTCACCCATCTACCCACTCGTCCTCTCACCCACCTACCCACTCGCCCTCTCACCCACCTACCCACTCACCCTCTCACCCACCTACCCACTCGCCCTCTCACCCTCTCACCCTCTCACCCACCTACCCACTCACCCTCTCACCCATCTACCCACTCGTCCTCTCACCCACCTACCCACTCGCCCTCTCACCCACCTACCCACTCGCCCTCTCACCCATCTACCCACTCACCCTCTCACCCACCTACCCACTCACCCTCTCACCCTCTCACCCACCTACCCACTCACCCTCTCACCCACTCACCCTCTCACCCATCTACCCACTCGCCCTCTCACCCATCTACCCACTCACCCTCTCACCCACCTACCCACTCGCCCTCTCACCCTCTCACCCTCTCACCCACCTACCCACTCACCCTCTCACCCATCTACCCACTCGTCCTCTCACCCACCTACCCACTCGCCCTCTCACCCACCTACCCACTCGCCCTCTCACCCATCTACCCACTCACCCTCTCACCCACCTACCCACTCACCCTCTCACCCTCTCACCCTCTCACCCACCTACCCACTCACCCTCTCACCCACTCACCCTCTCACCCTCTCACCCACCTACCCACTCGCCCTCTGACCCACCTACCCACTCACCCTCTCACCCACCTACCCACTCGCCCTCTCACCCACCTACCCACTCACCCTCTCACCCACCTACCCCACCCCCGCTGTCCCACCCTCCCTCTCACACACCTACCCACTCACCCTCTCACCCACCTACCCACTCGCCCTCTCACCCACCTACCCACTCGCCCTCTCACCCACCTACCCACTCACCCTCTCACCCACCTACCCACTCGCCCTCTCACCCACCTACCCACTCGCCCTCTCACCCACCTACCCACTCACCCTCTCACCCACCTACCCACTCGCCCTCTCACCCACCTACCCACTCGCCCTCTCACCCATCTACCCACTCGCCCTCTCACCCACCTACCCACTCACCCTCTCACCCACCTACCCACTCACCCTCTCACCCACCTACCCACTCGCCCTCTCACCCACCTACCCACTCGCCCTCTCACCCATCTACCCACTCGCCCTCTCACCCACCTACCCACTCACCCTCTCACCCACCTACCCACTCGCCCTCTCACCCATCTACCCACTCGCCCTCTCACCCACCTACCCACTCGCCCTCTCACCCACCTACCCACTCGCCCTCTCACCCACCTACCCACTCGCCCTCTCACCCACCTACCCACTCGCCCTCTCACCCACCTACCCACTCGCCCTCTCACCCACCTACCCACTCACCCTCTCACCCACCTACCCACTCGCCCTCTCACCCACCTACCCACTCGCCCTCTCACCCACCTACCCACTCGCCCTCTCACCCACCTACCCACTCACCCTCTCACCCACCTACCCACTCACCCACTCGCCCTCTCACCCACCTACCCACTCGCCCTCTCACCCACCTACCCACTCACCCTCTCACCCACCTACCCACTCGCCCTCTCACCCACCTACCCACTCGCCCTCTCACCCATCTACCCACTCGCCCTCTCACCCACCTACCCACTCACCCTCTCACCCACCTACCCACTCGCCCTCTCACCCACCTACCCACTCGCCCTCTCACCCACCTACCCACTCGCCCTCTCACCCACCTACCCACTCGCCCTCTCACCCACCTACCCACTCGCCCTCTCACCCACCTACCCACTCACCCTCTCACCCACCTACCCACTCGCCCTCTCACCCACCTACCCACTCGCCCTCTCACCCACCTACCCACTCGCCCTCTCACCCACCTACCCACTCACCCTCTCACCCACCTACCCACTCACCCTCTCACCCTCTCACCCTCTCACCCGCCTACCCACTCACCCTCTCGCCCTCTCACCCTCTCACCCACCTACCCACTCGCCCTCTCACCCACCTACCCACTCGCCCTCTCACCCACCTACCCACTCACCCTCTCACCCTCTCACCCACCTACCCACTCACCCTCTCACCCACTCACCCTCTCACCCTCTCACCCTCTCACCCACCTACCCACTCACCCTCTCACCCACCTACCCACTCGCCCTCTCACCCACCTACCCACTCACCCTCTCACCTACCTACCCACTCACCCTCTCACCCACCTACCCACTCACCCACCTACCCACTCGCCCTCTCACCCACCTACCCACTCGCCCTCTCACCCACCTACCCACTCGCCCTCTCACCCACCTACCCACTCGCCCTCTCACCCTCTCACCCACCTACCCACTCACCCTCTCACCCTCTCACCCTCTCACCCACCTACCCACTCACCCTCTCACCCTCTCACCCTCTCACCCACCTACCCACTCACCCTCTCACCCTCTCACCCACCTACCCACTCGCCCTCTCACCCACCTATCCACTCACCCTCTCACCCACCAACCCACCTACCCCTCACCCTCTCACCCACTCACCCACTCGCCCTCTCACCCTCTCACCCACCTACCCACTCACCCACTCGCCCACCTACCCACTCACCCTCTCACCCACCTACCCACTCGCCCTCTCACCCACCTACCCACTCACCCTCTCACCCACCTACCCACTCACCCTCTCACCCTCTCACCCACCTACCCACTCACCCTCTCACCCTCTCACCCACCTACCCACTCGCCCTCTCACCCACCTATCCACTCACCCTCTCACCCACCAACCCACCTACCCCTCACCCTCTCACCCACTCACCCACTCGCCCTCTCACCCTCTCACCCACCTACCCACTCACCCACTCGCCCACCTACCCACTCACCCTCTCACCCACCTACCCACTCGCCCTCTCACCCACCTACCCACTCACCCTCTCACCCACCTACCCACTCACCCTCTCACCCTCTCACCCACCTACCCACTCACCCTCTCACCCTCTCACCCACCTACCCACTCGCCCTCTCACCCACCTATCCACTCACCCTCTCACCCACCAACCCACCTACCCCTCACCCTCTCACCCACTCACCCACTCGCCCTCTCACCCTCTCACCCACCTACCCACTCACCCACTCGCCCACCTACCCACTCACCCTCTCACCCACCTACCCACTCGCCCTCTCACCCACCTACCCACTCACCCTCTCACCCACCTACCCACTCACCCTCTCACCCTCTCACCCACCTACCCACTCACCCTCTCACCCTCTCACCCACCTACCCACTCGCCCTCTCACCCACCTATCCACTCACCCTCTCACCCACCAACCCACCTACCCCTCACCCTCTCACCCACTCACCCACTCGCCCTCTCACCCTCTCACCCACCTACCCACTCACCCACTCGCCCACCTACCCACTCACCCTCTCACCCACCTACCCACTCGCCCTCTCACCCACCTACCCACTCACCCTCTCACCCACCTACCCACTCACCCTCTCACCCTCTCACCCACCTACCCACTCACCCTCTCACCCTCTCACCCACCTACCCACTCGCCCTCTCACCCACCTATCCACTCACCCTCTCACCCACCAACCCACCTACCCCTCACCCTCTCACCCACTCACCCACTCGCCCTCTCACCCTCTCACCCACCTACCCACTCACCCACTCGCCCACCTACCCACTCACCCTCTCACCCACCTACCCACTCGCCCTCTCACCCACCTACCCACTCACCCTCTCACCCACCTACCCACTCACCCTCTCACCCTCTCACCCACCTACCCACTCACCCTCTCACCCTCTCACCCACCTACCCACTCGCCCTCTCACCCACCTATCCACTCACCCTCTCACCCACCAACCCACCTACCCCTCACCCTCTTACCCACTCACCCACTCGCCCTCTCACCCTCTCACCCACCTACCCACTCACCCACTCGCCCACCTACCCACTCACCCTCTCACCCACCTACCCACTCGCCCTCTCACCCACCTACCCACTCACCCTCTCACCCACCTACCCACTCACCCTCTCACCCTCTCACCCACCTACCCACTCACCCTCTCACCCTCTCACCCACCTACCCACTCGCCCTCTCACCCACCTATCCACTCACCCTCTCACCCACCAACCCACCTACCCCTCACCCTCTCACCCACTCACCCACTCGCCCTCTCACCCTCTCACCCACCTACCCACTCACCCACTCGCCCACCTACCCACTCACCCTCTCACCCACCTACCCACTCGCCCTCTCACCCACCTACCCACTCGCCCTCTCACCCACCTACCCACTCACCCTCTCACCCACCTACCCACTCACCCTCTCACCCACCTACCCACCCCCGCTGTCCCACCCTCCCTCTCACACACACCCTGCCTACACATCCTCTTGCCACCAACACACCCACACCCACCCACCCACTCACCCACCCACCCACCCCACTCACCCACCCCACTCACCCACCCACCCACCCACCCCACTCACCCACCCCACTCACCCACCCCACTCACCCACCCACCCACCCACACACCCCACTCACCCACCCCACTCACCCACCCGCCTCACCCACCCCACTCACCCACCCCACTCACCCACCCCACCCACCCCACTCACCCGCCCACCCCACCCACTCCACTCACCCACCCCACTCCCCCACCCATTCACCCACCCACCCCACTCACCCACCTGCCCACAACACCCACCCACCCCACTCACCCGCCCACTCGCCCACTCACCCGCCCACTCGCCCACTCACCCGCCCACCCCACTCACCCACCCCACTCACCCGCCCACCCCACCCACTCCACTCACCCACCCCACTCACCTGCCCATTCACCCACCCACCCCACTCACCCACCTGCCCACAACACCCACCCACCCCACTCACCCGCCCACTCGCCCACTCACCCGCCCACTCGCCCACTCACCCGCCCACCCCACTCACCCACCCCACTCACCCGCCCACCCCACCCACTCCACTCACCCACCCCACTCACCTGCCCATTCACCCACCCACCCCACTCACCCACCTGCCCACAACACCCACCCACCCCACTCACCCGCCCACTCGCCCGCTCACCCGCCCACTCGCCCACTTGCCCGCCCACCCGCCCACTCGCCCACTCACCCGCCCACCCGCCCACCCACCCCACTCCACCCACCCCACCCACCCCACCCCACTCCCCCACCCGCCTCCCCGGCTCACCGCGCGTGGTCCCAGGCCTGGAAGACGGACAGCAGCGCCACGTGGTCCGAGTGCCGCGTGCCGGCAAAGTTGCGGTGCACGTAGCCCAGCCGCTTGCCCTCGCTCACAAACGGCTCGGGGAAGCACGTGGCGGCGGCGATGGTGGCCAGCGCGTCGCCAACCCTGAGCGGGGGGGGGCAGGGGGGCAGGGGGGGAGGAGGGAGGGGGAGCCACCAGTCACGCAAGCGATGCGTGTAGAGGTGTGTACACGTGGGTGTGTACACGTGTGTGTAGAGGTGTGTACACGTGCGTGTAGAGGTGTGTACACGTGGTGTGTACACGCTCGTGTAGAGGTGTGTGTACACGTGGCTGTGTATACGTGCGTGTAGAGGTGTGTGTACACGTGGGTGTGTACACGCTCGTGTAGAGGTGTGTGTACACGTGGCTGTGTATACGTGCGTGTAGAGGTGTGTACACGTGTGCGTGTGTACACGTGTGTGTATGCACGCGCTCGGGTAGAGGTCTGTACACGTGGCTGTGTATACGTGCGTGTAGAGGTGTGTACACGTGGGTGTGTACACGCTCGTGTAGAGGTGTGTACACGTGGGTGTATACACGTGTGTGTAGAGGTGTGTACACGTGGGTGTGTACACGTGTGTGTAGAGGTGTGTACACGTGGGTGTGTACACGTGTGTGTGCGCACGCGCTCGTGTAGAGGTGTGTACACGTGGCTGTGTATATATGCGTGTAGAGGTGTGTACACATGTGTGTGTACACGCTCGTGTAGAGGTGTGTACATGTCCGTTTGTACACGTGGGTGTGTACACGCTCATATAGAGGTGTATACATGTTCGTGTGTACACGCTCGTGTAGAGGTGTGTACACGTGGGTGTGTACACATGCGTGTAGAGGTGTGTACACGTGGTGTGTACACATGGGTGTGTACATGTACGTGTAGAGGTGTGTACACGTGGTGTGTACACGTGGTGTGTACACGTGGGTGTGTACACGTGGTGTGTACACGTGGGTGTGTACACATGCGTGTAGAGGTGTGTACACGTGCGTGTAGGTGTGTACACGTGGGTGTGTACACGTGCGTGTAGAGGTGTGTACACGTGGTGTGTACACGTGTGTGTGTGCACGCGCTCGTGTAGAGGTGTGTACACGTGGCTGTGTATATATACGTGTAGAGGTGTATATATACGTGTAGAGGTGTGTACACGTGGGTGTGTACACGTGGGTGTGTACACGTGGTGTGTACACGTGCGTGTGTACATGTGTGTGTAGAGGTGTGTACACGTGCGTGTAGACGTGTGCACGTGGTGTGTACACGTGGGTGTGTACATGTACGTGTAGAGGTGTGTACACGTGGTGTGTACACGTGGGTGTGTACACGTGGTGTGTACACGTGGGTGTGTACACGTGGTGTGTACACGTGCGTGTAGAGGTGTGTACACGTGTGGGTGTGTACACGTGGGTGTGTACACTCCCGCTCACTGGAATATGCAGCCCAGGATCATCATCTTGCCGAGCCGCGGCTCGATGGGCAAGCGAGCTAGGATGCGGCCCAGCGGGGTCAGCTCGTCGTTGACGTCCAGCGCGTCCAGCTCTGTGGCGGGCGGGTCAAGGGGTCAAGGGGTCAAGGTCACACGGGCGCCCCCCTCGTGTGATGAGTCTATGAGTCTCTGTGTGATGAGTCGCAGTGTGATGGGTCTCGGTGTGATGAGTCTATGGGTCTCTGTGTGGTGAGTCTATGGGTCACTGTGTGGTCAGTCTATGGGTCACTGTGTGACGAGTCTATGGGTCTCTGTGTGACGAGTCGATGAGTCTCTGTGTGACGAGTCTATGGGTCTGTGTGGTGAGTCTATGGGTTTCTGTGTGATGAGTCTATGGGTTTCTGTGTGATGAGTCTATGGGTCTCTGTGTGGTGAGTCTATGGGTTTCTGTGTGATGAGTCGCAGTGTGATGGGTCTCGGTGTGATGAGTCTATGGGTCTCTGTGTGACGAGTCTATGGGTCTGTGTGGTGAGTCTATGGGTTTCTGTGTGGTGAGTCTATGGGTCTCTGTGTGATGAGTCTATGGGTTTCGATTTAAAGCTTTCGTGACTGCAATGATTCATCTTCTTTGGTTCTTTCGGTAAAGTCACGTAGAATGATAATAAAATAATAAATTGATAAAATAAAATAACAAACTACCCTTTTTGGATGTCTTAATTAAAAGAAGACATGATGGTTCAATGAGCCACTCTGTCTACAGGAAAGCTACCCATACAGATGCTTACTTGAAACCGGATTCCCACCACCATCCATCCCAGAAGAACTCCCTCATCAAGACTCTATACCATAGAGCCCAATGCATTTCCGACCAGGAACACATTACCAGTGAACTCAAGCACGTACACCAGGCTCTCAGGGCTAATGGCTACTCCGACTACACAATCCGCAAAGCCATCACTCCAGTCATGAAGAAGGATCCTCTTGTGGAGCCACTCAAAACCATCACCTTACCCTACATTGCAGGGGTCACTAAAAAGATCTCCAAAATCCTGAACAAACACAAGATCCAGGTCCGATTCAACACAGTACATAAAATCCGTGATTTAGTTCCATCTGTAAAAGATGCTGTTCCAGACATACAGTACCCGGGCGTTTACAAACTAAAGTGCCTCTGTGGTAGTAGCTACATTGGAGAAACCAAAAGACATATCTCGGACCGCATCCGCGAACACAAAGCAGACTTGAAACACGGTAGGACGAACTCCTCTGCCGTGGCAGATCACTGTTATAATTCAGTGGGCTCACATGACATTGACTTCTCCAAGACGGAGGTTCTTTGCAAACCAACCGGCTACCATGAGAGATTCGTTCATGAGGCCATGCACATATACAAGCACAGAGACAATTTCAACCGAGAAGATGGATTCAGGCTTAGTAACCACTGGAAAGATGTTTTAAATCATTTCTGTTCTTAATTAATTGTATTTTTACGATGACCTTCAGACCGCAGCTCTTTCGCCAGCATTGCCTCTTAATACCTCTCACACCACGGTTAATGGTATAGTTTTACAATATGGAGCATACTAGGGCCTCGCAGCTGTCTCTCTCCCCCTCCTCTGTTCCGACCATGGACGAACTCGTCCGTCTGAACGGGGCCCGTAGCTATCCGTGGTGCTAAAATTTGAGGGTAAGAATCCACCCATTTTTTCGCCATATAGCATTGTGATATATAACGAGTTATTGTTGGTAGCTTAGCTGATTGGAGAATATAGAGTTTATTGATAACATGAAGGTAATTTATATTTTAGTTTTTATTGGTTCACTATATAGTACTGTGAATAGCTCAGATGTGTAGTCATTTCTGTGACCAGTCACTAGCTAATCACTCAGTTGTTTCAATGCTGGATTCGCCTAGTTATTTCAATGCTAAATTCTCCTGTTTGATTTGTACTAAGGGCCTCGGTGAATGTGTATGCTCTGACTTTAACGTAGCTATTTCTGCAGCAGGTACAAGCTCTATTTCTGCAGCAGGTACAAGCTAATCACTCAGCTTTCTCAATGCTAAATTCTATGCTAATTCCATTGTCAAGATGTGTATGCCTTAACTTAGCTATTTCAATGCTAAATTATATGCTAATCCCTTTAACAATGGGTGCCTCTGCGGGTGTGTATGCTTTAACTTTTAACATAGCTATTTCTGTGACCAGTCACAAGCTAATCATTCAGCCATTTCAATGCTAAATTATATGCTAATTCATTTGTCAAGGCGCTTTGTTCCTCTCACAGAGCTTAAAGGCCGTATCTGAACGTGGCTCTTTCACTCCAGCGCTGTCCTACCAGACAGTCTCGCCCCCCTTCACCTGATGAAGGCCGCTTGTGTTGTGGCCGAAACGTCGTGAGAATATTATTGTGTTATTTTATTTTATCAATTTATTATTTTATTATCATTCTACGTGACTTTACCGAAAGAACCAAAGAAGATGAGTCTATGGGTCTCTGTGTGGTGAGTCTATGGGTCTCTGCGTGGTGAGTCTATGGGTCTCTGTGTGACGAGTCTATGGGTCTCTGTGTGACGAGTCTATGGATCTCTGTGTGACGAGTCTATGGGCATCTGTGTGATGAGTCTATGGGTCTCTGTGTGATGAGTCTATGGGTCTCTGTGTGATGAGTCTATGGGTCTCTGTGTGATGAGTCTATGGGTCTCTGTGTGACAAGTCTATGGGTCTCTGTGTGATGAGTCGATGAGTCTCTGTGTGATAAGCCTATAGGTCTCTGTGTGATGAATCTATGGGTCTGTGCGATGAGTCTATGGGTCTCTGTGTGACGAGTCTATGGGTCTCTGTGTGATGAGTCTATGGGTCTCTGTGTGATGAGTCTATGGGTCTCTGTGTGATGAGTCTATGGGTCTCTGTGTGACGAGTCTATGGATATCTGTGTGATGAGTCTATGGGTCTCTGTGTGATGAGTCTATGGGTCTCTGTGTAATGAGTCTATGGGTCTCTGTGTGGTGAGTCTATGGGTCTCTGTGTAATGAGTCTATGGGTCTCCGTGTGGTGAGTCTATGGGTCTCTGCGTGATGAGTCTATGGGTTTCTGTGTGATGAGTCTATGGGTCTCTGCGTGATGAGTCTATGGGTCTCTGTGTGGTGAGTCTATGGGTCTCTGTGTAATGAGTCTATGGGTCTCTGTGTGGTGAGTCTATGGGTCTCTGCGTGATGAGTCTATGGGGCTCTGTGTGATGAATCTATGGATCTCTGTGTGATGAGTTTATGGGTCTCTGTGTGATGAGTCTATGGGTCTCTGTTTGGTGAGTTAATGCGTCTCTGTGTGGTGAGTCTATGGGTCTCTGTGTGACGAGTCTATGGATCTCTGTGTGACGAGTCTATGGGTCTCTGTGTGAGTGAGTCTATGGGTCTCTGCGTGATGAGTCTATGGGTTTCTGCGTGATGAGTCGATGGGTCTCTGTGTGATGAGTCTATGGGGCTCTGTGTGATGAGTCTATGGATCTCTGTGTGATGAGTTTATGGGTCTCTTGTGTGATGAGTCTATGGGTCTCTGTGTGATGAGTCTATGGGTCTCTGCGTGATGAGTCTATGGGTCTCTGTGTGATGAGTCTATGGGTCTCTGTGTGATGAGTCTATGGGTCTCTGTGTGATGAGTCTATGGGTCTCTGTGTGATGAGTCTATGGGTCTCTGTGTGATGAGTCTATGGGTTCTCTGTGTGATGAGTCTATGGGTCTCTGTGTGATGAGTCTATGGGTCTCTGTGTGATGAGTCTATGGGTCTCTGTGTGATGAGTCTATGGGTCTCTGTGTGATGAGTCTATGGGTCTCTGTGTGATGAGTCTGTGGGTCTCTGTGTGGTGAGTCTATGGGTCTCTGTGTGATGAGTCTATGGGTCTCTGTGTGGTGAGTCTATGGGTCTCTGTGTGGTGAGTCTATGGGTCTCTGTGTGATGAGTTTATGGGTCTCTGTGTGATGAGTCTATGGGTCTCTGTGTGATGACTCTGTGGGTCTCTGTGTGATGAGTCTATGGGTCTCTGTGTGGTGAGTCTATGGGTCTCTGTGTGATGAGTCTGTGGGTCTCTGTGTGATGAGTCTATGGGTCTCTGTGTGGTGAGTCTATGGGTCTCTGTGTGATGAGTCTATGGGTCTCTGTGTGATGAGTCTATAGGTCACTGTGTGAGTCTATGGGTCTCTGTGTGATGAGTCTATGGGTCTCTGTGTGATGAATCTATGGGTCTCTGTGTGGTGAGTCTATGGGTCTCTGTGTGATGAGTCTATGGGTATCTGTGTGATGAGTCTATGGGTCTCTGTGTGATGAATCTATGGGTCTCTGTGTGGTGAGTCTCTGTGTGATGAGTCTATGGGTCTCTGTGTGATGAGTCTATGGGTCTCTATGTGGTGAGTCTATGGGTCTCTGTGTGACTCCTCCCCCCACCCCTTGCCCCCTCACCATCTCCCTCCACCCACCCTGCCCCCCCCACCTCCCACCCGCCCCACCCGCTCAACTCCCACCCACCAACCCCCTCCCACCTCGCCACCCCCACCCCCCACCCTGCCCCCCACCCTGCCCCCCACCCCCACCTCTGAGTGTGTGTTCGGCCTCGATGACGGCGTCGAGGGGTGGCGGCTCGATGGCCTTGGCCAGGAAGTGGCCGATGGCGCCGAGCCGCAGCAGCTTGATGCTGAGCGCCACCTCGTGGAGTGGGGTGCGGAAGATCTCGGGGGTAAGGTGGGACTCCAGCCTGTGGTGTTGGTGGTGGTGGTAGTGTGGTGGTGGTGGTGATGGTGGTGGTGGTGGTTGTAGTGGTGGTGGGGGTGGTGATGGTGGTGGTGGTGGTGGAGGTGGTGGTGATGGTGGTGGTGGTGGTGATGGTGGTTGTAGTGGTGGTGGTGGTGATGGTGGTGGTGATGGTGGTGGTGATGGTGGTGGTGGTGATAGTGGTGATGGTGGTGGTGATGGTGGTGATGGTGGTGGTGGTGGTGATGGTGGTGGTGGTGGTGATGGTGGTGGTGGTGGTGATGGTGGTGGTGGTGATGGTGGTGGTGGTGGTGATAGTGGCGATGGTGGTGGTGGTGGTGATGATGGTGGTGATGGTGGTGGTGATGGTGGTGGTAGTGTGGTGATGGTGGTGGTGGTGATGGTGGTGGTGATGATGGTGGTGGTGGTGGTGATGGTGGTGGTGATGGTGGTGGTGGTGGTTGGGGAGGGGAGTTGGGGAACATCAACGCGCGATCCGCCCGGCGCCTCCACCACCGGCTTCGGCTTTCGCGGTGATTTGCCGTTGTTGTTTTTGTTGTCGTCGTGACGACGTTCCGACCCCGCTTAACACACGTAACACGTGTAACACGCTTAACACACGTAACACGCTTAACACACGTAACACAAGTAACACACGTAACACACGTAACACAAGTAACACACGTAACACAAGTAACACGCTTAACATGCGTAACACAAGTAACACAAGTAACACACGTAACACAAGTAACACGCTTAACACAAGTAACACAAGTAACACACTTAACACAAGTAACACGCTTAACATGCGTAACACAAGTAACACAAGTAACACACGTAACACAAGTAACACGCTTAACACAAGTAACACAAGTAACACACTTAACACAAGTAACACAAGTAACACGTGTAACACAAGTAACACACGTAACACAAGTAACACGCTTAACACAAGTAACACACTTAACACAAGTAACACGCTTAACACAAGTAACACACTTAACACAAGTAACACAAGTAACACGTGTAACACAAGTAACACAAGTAACACACTTAACACAAGTAACACAAGTAACACGTGTAACACACGTAACACGCTTAACACACGTAACACAAGTAACACACGTAACACACGTAACACAAGTAACACACGTAACACACGTAACACAACTAACACAAGTAACACACTTAACACAAGTAACACGCTTAACATGCGTAACACAAGTAACACAAGTAACACACGTAACACAAGTAACACGCTTAACACAAGTAACACAAGTAACACACTTAACACAAGTAACACAAGTAACACGTGTAACACAAGTAACACACGTAACACAAGTAACACACGTAACACACGTAACACAAGTAACACACGTAACATAAGTAACACACGTAACACAAGTAACACAAGTAACACGTGTAACACAAGTAACACAAGTAACACACGTAACACAAGTAACACACGTAACACAAGTAACACACGTAACACAACTAACACACTTAACACAAGTAACACAAGTAACACACTTAACACACGTAACACAAGTAACACACGTAACACAACTAACACACTTAACACAAGTAACACAAGTAACACACGTAACACAAGTAACACAAATAACACACTTAACACAAGTAACACACTAAACACGCTTAACACGCTTAACACACTTAACACAAGTAACACAAGTAACACACTTAACACAAGTAACACAAGTAACACGTGTAACACACGTAACACGCTTAACACACGTAACACAAGTAACACACGTAACACAAGTAACACAAGTAACACGTGTAACACAAGTAACACAAGTAACACACGTAACACAAGTAACACACGTAACACACGTAACACAAGTAACACACGTAACACAACTAACACACTTAACACAAGTAACACAAGTAACACACTTAACATACGTAACACACGTAACACAAGTAACACACGTAACACAACTAACACACTTAACACAAGTAACACAAGTAACACGCTTAACACACGTAACACAAGTAACACAAATAACACACTTAACACAAGTAACACACTAAACACGCTTAACACACTTAACACAAGTAACACAAGTAACACGCTTAACACACTTAACACGCTTAACACGCTTAACACACTTAACACAAGTAACACAAGTAACACGCTTAACACAAGTAACACACTTAACACAAGTAACACACGTAACACAAGTAACACACGTAACACAAGTAACACGCTTAACACACTTAACACAAGTAACACAAGTAACACACTTAACATAAGTAACACAAGTAACACAAGTAACACACTTAACACAAGTAACACACTTAACACACGTAACATAAGTAACACAAGTAACACACTTAACACAAGTAACACACGTAACACAAGTAACACAACTAACACACTTAACACAAGTAACACAAGTAACACACTTAACACACTTAACACAAGTAACACACGTAACACACTTAACACAACTAACACACGTAACACAAGTAACACAAGTAACACACTTAACACACTTAACACAAGTAACACACGTAACACAAGTAACACACTTAACACGCTTAACACAAGTAACACAACTAACAAACTTAACACAAGTAACACAAGTAACACACTTAACACAAGTAACACACTTAACACAAGTAACACACTTAACACAAGTAACACACTTAACACACTTAACACACGTAACACAAGTAACACAAGTAACACGCTTAACTCGCGGTTCAAACATACGTACGTCCCGGCGGTTGGCGGGTTCCCCGCAACTGCCGCCACCCCCCCCCCAACTCCACTCCCCTCCACCCACCACCCCCCCACCCACCACTTCCCCCCACCACCACACCACCCACCACCACACCACTTCCCCCCACCCACGACTTCCCCCCACCCACCACCGCACCACCCACCACTCCCCCACTCACCACCCACCACCGCACCAACCCACCACCACACCAACCCACCACCACCACTCCACCCCCTTCACTCCACTCCCCCCCACCCACCACCCCCCCACCTACCACCACACCACCCACCACCACACCACTTCCCCCCACCCACCAACGCACCAACCCACCACCGCACCACCGCACCAACCCACCACCGCACCACCGCACCAACCCACCACTCCCCCACTCACCAACCCACCACCACACCAACCCACCACCACACCACTCCACCCCCTCACTCCACTTCCCTCCACCCACCACTTCCCCCCACCACCCCCCCACCCCACCACCACCCCCCCCACCCACCGCCTGAAACGCTCGTGGCTGCACAGGTGAAAGCAGAAGCCGGCACGTACGCGACCGGCGCGTCCCCGCCGCTGCTCCAGGTTGGTCTTGGACGCCCAGACGGTGGCGTAGTTGGTCATGTTGTTGTGCGACGTGAACAGCTTCACCTTCTGCCTGCCAAACGAACAGACGCCGTTTGGCAACGACGGCAACCGTTGCCCGAGTCACGTGAGAGGTGGCGAGCGGCCCGCTGCCAGGAGGTGCCCAATGGCTTGGCTTGTGCTCGCACGCACAAGCAGGTGCACGCACGCACACACGCGCACACACGCGCACACACACAAAAGATAAAGCCCCCCCCCCCCCCGTGTAGCCTCAACAGACCGTAGGGGCAAGCGCTGTTAGCGAGCGGCAGCGACCGTGGAGGCCGGCACCGTGGCACACGATGGGGGGGTGGGTGGCCGGCAACAACGGCCCGGCCGCAATTTGTCTCCTCCGGTGGTCGATGATTTTACACATCGCCCCAGGTACTCATTTGAGGCCGAGTCGACCTAGGGGGAGAGGGGGGGGGGGGGAGCCAAGGAACGGTTCGAAATAATCGTCACCGGTGTTGGCCGTGAGCGGGAATCGAATTCGGGTCCTCAGGTTCGTAGCGCTGACCGCTACAAAACAAAGATCCCCCGTGTAGCCTCAACAGACTGTAGCGGCGAGTGCTGTTAGCGAGCAGCGTCTGTGAAGGCCGGCACCGTGGCACACGAGGGGGGTGGGTGGCCAAGCATCACCACGCCCGGCCGCCTTTGTCTCTCCCCGGTGGCGATGTTTAACGACGCTACACCGCTACACCGGGTACTCTTTTGAGGCCGCGTCGACCTAGGTGGAGGCCCAGAACCGGTTCAGATAATCGTCACCGGCGGTGTTGGCCGTGAGCGGGGGGGGGGAGCCGTACTTGCAGGAGTCGATGACGTAGACGACGTCGTTGATGGTGATGCTCGTCTCGGCGATGTTGGTCGACAGGATCACCTGGTGCACCAGGAGACACGGCGGGGGAGAGAGGGGCAGTCACAGTGCGGTGGTGACGATGACGACAGCGGTGGTGACGGCGGCGGCGACGACGATGATGATGATAAAGGTGGAAGCGATGATGACGGTAGTCGCGACGATGACGACGGTAGTGACGGTGTTGGTGACGGTGGTGTCGGTGACTGTGATGATGATGATGACGATGATGATAGCGGTGGCAACGATGATGATGATGGTGACGACGGTGGTGACGATGATGGTGACGGTGGTGACGGTAGCGACGATGCTGGTGAGGGTGGTGTCGGTGATGATGATGATGGTTGGTAACGACGATGATTGTGACTGTGGTGACGATGACGGTGAAAGGGGTGGTGACGATGTTGGTGACGGCGGTGTCGGCGATGACGATGACGACGGTTGGTAACGACGATGATTGTGACTGTGGTGACGATGACGGTGAAAGGGGTGGTGACGATGTTGGTGACGGTGGTGTCGGTGACTGTGATGATGATGATGATGACGATGATGATAGCGGTGGCAACGATGATGATGATGGTGACGACGGTGGTGACAATGATGGTGACGGTGGTGACGGTGGTTACGACGATGATGATGACGACGGTGGTGATAATGATGGTGACGGTGGTGACGGCAGCGACGATGTTGGTGACGGCGGTGTCGGCGATGACGATGATGACGGTTGGTAACGACGATGATTGTGACTGTGGTGACGATGACGGTGAAAGGGGTGGTGACGATGTTGGTGACGGTGGTGTCGGTGACTGTGATGATGATGACGATGACGATGACAGCGGTGGCAACGATGATGATGATGGTGACGACGGTGGTGACGATGTTGGTGACGGTGGTGACGGCAGCAACGATGTTGGTGACGGCGGTGTCGGCGATGACGATGACGACGGTTGGTAACGACGATGATTGTGACTGTGGTGACGATGACGGTGAAAGGGGTGGTGACGATGTTGGTGACGGTGGTGTCGGTGACTGTGATGATGATGACGATGACAGCGGTGGCAACGATGATGATGATGGTGACGACGGTGGTGACGATGTTGGTGACGGTGGTGACGGTAGTGACGATGTTGGTGACGGTGGTGACGGTAGTGACGATGTTGGTGACGGTAGTGACGATGCTGGTGACGGCGGTGTCGGTGATGACGATGACGACGGTTGGTAACGACGATGATTGTGACTGTGGTGACGATGCCGGTGAAAGGGGTGGTGACGATTTTGGTGACGGTGGTGTCGGTGACTGTGATGATGATGACGATGATGATAGCGGTGGCAACGATGATGATGATGGTGACGACGGTGGTGACGATGATGGTGACGGTAGTGACGGTGGTTACGACGACGACGATGATAATGATGACGGTGACGACGATGATGATTACGACGGTGGTGACAATGATGGTGACGGTGGTGACGGTGGTTACGATGATGATGATGATGGTGGTGACGACGATGATGATGACGACGGTGGTGACAATGATGATGGTGACGACGGTGGTGACAATGATGGTGACGGTGGTGACGGTGGTTACGACGACGATGATGATGATGATGGTGGTGACGACGATGATGATGACGACGGTGGTGACAATGATGGTGACGGTAGCGACGATGTTGGTGACGGCGGTGTCGGCGATGACGATGACGACGGTTGGTAACGACGATGATTGTGACTGTGGCGACGATGACGGTGAAAGGGGTGGTGACGATGTTGGTGACGGTGGTGTCGGTGACTGTGATGATGATGACGATGACGATGACAGCGGTGGCAACGACGATGATGATGATGACGATGGTGGTGGTGACGATGATGGTGACGGTGGTTACGACGACGATGACGATGGTGGTGACGACGACCATGATGATGACGACGATGTCGATAGCAGCGATGACGACGTCAATGATGACGACGACGACGACGATGACGACGATGACGACGATGACGACGATGCCGATAGCAGCGACGGCACCTTGGTGACGTTGTCAGGCACGCTGTCGAACACGAGACGCTGCTCCTCTCGAGGGATCTGCGAGTGGAGCGGCAGGATGCGGTACCGCCCCCCCCCTGCTCACCACGCAAAGACAAAGATCCCCCCGTGTAGCCTCAACAGACTGCAGGGGCAAGTGCTGTTAGTAGGGGGTGGGTGGGTGGTGTGTGGGTAGGAGAGTGAGTAGGGGGGCGGGCGCTACTTTCTCAGCGCTGCCACTGGGGGGGGGGGGGGCGGGGGGTGAGGTAGGGGGTGAGGCCCGCACGGCACACGAGGGGGGGGTGGGGGTGTCCAGCAACCACGCCCGGCCGCCTTTGTCTCCCCCAGTGGCGATGTTTTACCACACACGCCACCGGGTACTCACTTGAGGCCGAGTCGACCTACGAGAGGGCCCCAGGACCCGTTCAGATAATTAATCGAACTCAGGTCGCCGGGTTCGTGTTCGGGTACACAAAGACAAAGGATGATTCCCCCGTCAAAGCGGTAGGCCGGACAGACCACTGGGGCAAGGTGCTGTTAAGCGAGCAAAACCTGCGAAGGCCGGCGGCACCGTCGCGCACGAGAGGGGCGGGCGGGCGGGCGGGCGGGGCGGCCAGCAACCACGCCCGGCCGCCTTTGTCTTCCCCAAGCGGCGACGCTCGACCCGGCAGTCGCAGCAATTGACCGTCGCGACGCGTAACCCGAACCAAACCCGGGCGGAGAGAGAGAGAGAGAGACGATTTCAAACGCGGCCGCTGTTGAATGATGCCAACTCCCAACGTGAACGAGCCCCCCCCCCCCGCCCCCCCTCAGGTTCGTCGTGTACCCCCAGGGGCCGGCTCTGGCCGCCACTCATGGTGGGGGGCGAGGTGGGGGGGGGGCGAGAGGAGGGGGGGGGGGCAGGAGGTGCACCGCAACACCGCGGGGAGCTTGGGAGCCGACTGGGTTAGGGGGGAAACTCAGGCCTCAGGCTCGCGATAGGGAGACAGAGCTGGCCAGAGGCAGGGGGACGACTATTATCTATGGCTTACAACCACGGCTAGGGTTAGAGTTATAGGATTGACGCTATGGCTAGGGTGAGAGTTATAGGGTTGACACTATGACTAGGGTTAGAGTTATAGGGTTGACACTATGACTAGGGTTAGAGTTATAGGGTTGACACTATGACTAGGGTTAGAGTTATAGGGTTGACGCTATGACTAGGGTTAGAGTTATAGGGTTGACACTGACTATGGTCAGCGTTATAGGGTTGACACTGATTAGGGTTAGAGTTATAGGGTTGACACTATGACTAGGGTGAGAGTTATAGGATTGACGCTATGACTAGGGTTAAGAGTTATAGGGTTGACACTATGACTAGGGTTAGAGTTATAGGGTTGACACTATGACTAGGGTTAGAGTTATAGGGTTGACACTATGGCTAGGGTTAGAGTTATAGGGTTGACACTATGACTAGGGTTAGAGTTATAGGGTTGACACTGATTAGGGTTAGAGTTATAGGGTTGACACTATGACTAGGGTTAGAGTTATAGGGTTGACACTGATTAGGGTTAGAGTTATAGGGTTGACGCTATGACTAGGGTTAGAGTTATAGGGTTGACGCTATGACTAGGGTTAGAGTTATAGGTTTGACGCTATGACTAGGGTGAGAGTTATAGGGTTGACGCTATGACTAGGGTTAGAGTTATAGGGTTGACACTATGGCTAGGGTTAGAGTTATAGGATTGACACTATGACTCGGGTTAGAGTTATAGGGTTGACACTATGACTAGGGTTAGAGTTATAGGGTTGACACTATGACTAGGGTTAGAGTTATAGGGTTGACACTATGACTAGGGTTAGAGTTATAGGGTTGACGCTATGACTAGGGTTAGAGTTATAGGGTTGACGCTATGACTAGGGTTAGAGTTATAGGGTTGACACTATGACTAGGGTTAGAGTTATAGGGCTGACACTATGGCTAGGGTGAGACTTATAGGTTTGATACTATGACTCGGGTTAGAGTTATAGGGTTGACACTGATTAGGGTTAGAGTTATAGGGTTGACGCTATGACTAGGGTTAGAGTTATAGGGTTAACGCTATGACTAGGGTTAGAGTTATAGGGTTGACGCTATGACTAGGGTTAGAGTTATAGGTTTGACGCTATGACTAGGGTGAGAGTTATAGGGTTGACGCTATGACTAGGGTTAGAGTTATAGGGTTGACACTATGGCTAGGGTTAGAGTTATAGGATTGACACTATGACTCGGGTTAGAGTTATAGGGTTGACACTATGACTAGGGTTAGAGTTATAGGGTTGACACTATGACTAGGGTTAGAGTTATAGGGTTGACACTATGACTAGGGTTAGAGTTATAGGGTTGACGCTATGACTAGGGTTAGAGTTATAGGGTTGACGCTATGACTAGGGTTAGAGTTATAGGGTTGACACTATGACTAGGGTTAGAGTTATAGGGCTGACACTATGGCTAGGGTGAGACTTATAGGTTTGACACTATGACTCGGGTTAGAGTTATAGGGTTGACACTGATTAGGGTTAGAGTTATAGAGTTGACGCTATAACTAGGGTTAGAGTTATAGGGCTGACTCTGACTATGGTCAGTGTTATAGGGTTGACACTGATTAGGGTTAGAGTTATAGGGTTGACACTATGGCTAGGGTTAGAGTTATAGGGTTGACGCTATGACTAGGGTTAGAGTTATAGGGTTGACACTATGGCTAGGGTTAGAGTTATAGGATTGACACTATGACTCGGGTTAGAGTTATAGGGTTGACACTATGACTAGGGTTAGAGTTATAGGGTTGACACTATGACTAGGGTTAGAGTTATAGGGTTGACACTATGACTAGGGTTAGAGTTATAGGGTTGACGCTATGACTAGGGTTAGAGTTATAGGGTTGACGCTATGACTAGGGTTAGAGTTATAGGGTTGACACTATGACTAGGGTTAGAGTTATAGGGCTGACACTATGGCTAGGGTTAGAGTTATAGGATTGACACTATGACTCGGGTTAGAGTTATAGGGTTGACACTATGACTAGGGTTAGAGTTATAGGGTTGACACTGATTAGGGTTAGAGTTATAGGGTTGACACTATGACTAGGGTTAGAGTTATAGGGTTGACGCTATGACTAGGGTTAGAGTTATAGGGTTGACGCTATGACTAGGGTTAGAGTTATAGGGTTGACACTATGACTCGGGTTAGAGTTATAGGGTTGACACTATGGCTAGGGTGAGACTTATAGGTTTGACACTATGACTCGGGTTAGAGTTATAGGGTTGACACTATGACTAGGGTTAGAGTTATAGGGTTGACGCTATGACTAGGGTTAGAGTTATAGGGTTGACGCTATGACTAGGGTTAGAGTTATAGGGTTGACACTATGACTAGGGTTAGAGTTATAGGGCTGACACTATGGCTAGGGTTAGAGTTATAGGGTTGACACTATGGCTAGGGTTAGAGTTATAGGGTTGACACTATGACTAGGGTTAGAGTTATAGGGTTGACACTATGACTAGGGTTAGAGTTATAGGGTTGACACTATGACTAGGGTTAGAGTTATAGGGTTGACGCTATGACTAGGGTTAGAGTTATAGGGTTGACGCTATGACTAGGGTTAGAGTTATAGGGTTGACACTATGACTAGGGTTAGAGTTATAGGGCTGACACTATGGCTAGGGTGAGACTTATAGGTTTGACACTATGACTCGGGTTAGAGTTATAGGGTTGACACTGATTAGGGTTAGAGTTATAGGGTTGACGCTATGACTAGGGTTAGAGTTATAGGGTTGACGCTATGACTAGGGTTAGAGTTATAGGTTTGACGCTATGACTAGGGTGAGAGTTATAGGGTTGACGCTATGACTAGGGTTAGAGTTATAGGGTTGACACTATGGCTAGGGTTAGAGTTATAGGATTGACACTATGACTCGGGTTAGAGTTATAGGGTTGACACTATGACTAGGGTTAGAGTTACAGGGTTGACACTATGACTAGGGTTAGAGTTATAGGGTTGACACTATGACTAGGGTTAGAGTTATAGGGTTGACACTATGACTAGGGTTAGAGTTATAGGGTTGACACTATGACTAGGGTTAGAGTTATAGGGTTGACACTATGACTAGGGTTAGAGTTATAGGGTTGACGCTATGACTAGGGTTAGAGTTATAGGGTTGACACTATGGCTAGGGTTAGAGTTATAGGGTTGACACTATGGCTAGGGTTAGAGTTATAGGGTTGACACTATGGCTAGGGTTAGAGTTATAGGGTTGACACTGACTATGGTCAGTGTTATAGGGTTGACACTGATTAGGGTTAGAGTTATAGGGTTGACACTATGACTAGGGTTAGAGTTATAGGGCTGACTCTATGGTCAGCGTTTTTGGGTTGACACTGATTAGGGTTAGAGTTATAGGGTTGACGCTATGACTAGGGTTAGAGTTATAGGGTTGACACTATGACTAGGGTTAGAGTTATAGGGTTGACGCTATGACTAGGGTTAGAGTTATAGGGTTGACACTATGGCTAGGGGTGAGACTCATAGGCTTGACTCCACGGCTTCCACGAAGCAACTCGCCACCACGACAAGTCCCCCCTCTCCCCCCCGCCCTCACCGAAGTGTGGCAGGTTCTCCAGGTACTTCTGCAGCGCGAAGATGAGGTTCCAGCCGGGCAGGAAAACGAGGATGGCGCCGTGCACGCTGAGCGTGCCGATGTAGCGGATCAGCGCCTCCACCAGCTCGAAGGACAGCTCCTTCTCGCTGAGCTGCACCATCGCGCGCTTAGTAGCCTCCGAGTAGCCGGCGGCGCAAATCTGGTTGCAGTTCACCTGAGTCCGGGGTCGGGGGGTCGGGGGGTCGGGGGGTTAGGCGGCGGCGGTGGCGAGTCTCGGCTTAACACGCTGTGGCGAGGCGGAAAGCCCGTGTCGGGCCGTGAGCGGGAATCGGATTTGGGTCGCCGGGTTCGTAGCGCGCCGCGCTCACCGCTGCACCGCCGCTCCCCGCGCACAAACAAACGCAACCACGCGCAGACACACGGACGCACACGCACGCACCCAGACACACACGCGCACCCACACACGCACCCACACACGCACACACACACGCACACACGCACACACGCACCCACACACACACGCACACACGCACACACGCACGCACCCACACACCCACACACACGCATCCACACACACGCACCCACACACGCACACAAAGACAAAGACAAAGATCCCCCATATAGCCTTAACAGACTGTAGGGGCAAGTGCTGTTAGCGAGCACCTATGAAGGCCGGAACGGTACACGAGGGGGTGGGTGGCCAGCACCACGCCCGACCGCCTTTGTCTCCCTAGTGGCAATGTTTACACACCGCACCAGGTACTCATTTGAGGCTGAGTCGACCTAGGGGAGGCCCGGGACCGGTTCAGATAATCGTCACTGGTGTTGGCCGTGAGCGGGAATCAAACCCGGGTCGCCAGGTTCATAGCGCAGCGCGCTAACCGCTACACTATCGCTCCCCATACACACGCATACACACGCACACCCACACCCACACACACGCATCCACACACGCGCACCCACACACACGCACCCACACACCCACACCCACACACACGCATCCACACACACGCACCCACACACGCACACCCACACCCACACACACGCATCCACACACGCGCACCCACACACACGCACCCACACACGCACACCCACACACACGCATCCACACACAAGCACCCACACACACGCACCCACACACACGCACACGCACCCACACACACGCACACACACACGCCCACACACACACACCCACACACACACGCACCCACACACACACGCACTCAGGCGTGCGCGCGAACTCGCACCTCCTCGTCAGTTCCACCGCCGTCGTCGTCCCGGTCCTTCTTGCGCTTGTCCGGAGGGGGCGGTACGAAGTTCGTCATCTGGATGCAGTCCTCCAGCAGGTACTCTGCCGCCAGTACAGAGCCGTCCCGGAGCGGGGGGGGGGGAGGGGGGCAAATCACACTTCACACCACGTGACCCCACCATCCACCCCCATCCTCCCCACCCACCCCCACCCTCCCCCACCCTCCCCACCCACCCCCACCCTCCCCCACCCACCCCCACCCACCCCCACCCGCCCCACCCACCCCACCCTCCTCCCCACCCACCCCCACCCTCCCCCACCCTCCCCCACCCTCCCCCACCCTCCCCCACCCACCCCCACCCTCCCCCACCCTCCCCCACCCTCCCCCACCCTCCCCACCCACCCCCACCCACCCCCACCCTCCCCACCCTCCCCACCCAACCCCACCCCACCCTCCCCACCCAACCCCACCCTCCCCACCCACCCCCACCCACCCCACCCTCCCCCACCCACCCCACCCACCCCCACCCTCCCCACCCACCCCCACCCACCCCCACCCGCACCACCCACCCCCACCCTCCCCCACCCACCCCCACCCACCCCCACCCTCCCCCACCACCGCCCCGACCCCGACGACTTCAAACTAAACCGGAAGTGTGACGTCCGTCACCGTTGACGACGTCAGAGGGCGCGGGGGTGGGGAGGTTCGTCGAGCCCCCACCCCCCTAAAAGCACAGGGGGACCCGGAGGCCGTCGCCCCCCAATTCGTCGTGGTGGGGGTGAGGGACGAGGTGGGGGAGGCGAGGTGGGGGGGGCGAGGTGGGGGGGGAGGGCGAGAGGAGGGGAGGGGGGGCAGGAGGTGAACCACAACACCGCGGGGAGCTTGGGAGCCGACTGGGTTAGGGGGGAAACTCAGGCCTCAGGCTCGCGATAGGGAGACAGAGCTGGCCAGAGGCAGGGGGACGACTATTATCTATGGCTTACAAACACGGCTACACGGGGAGGAAGGGGGGGGGGAATATTTGTCTTTGTGGCGGTGTGTGTGTGTGTGCGTGTGTGCGTGCGTGTGAGTGCATGCGTGTGTGCGTGTGCGTGAGTGCGTGTGTGTGTGCGTGAGTGTGCGTGAGTGTGAGTGCGTGTGTGCGTGTGCGTGTGTGTGCGTGCGTGTGTGCGTGAGCGTGAGTGCGTGCGCGTGAGTGCGTGCGCGTGTGTGCGTGAGTGTGCGTGTGTGCGTGTGCGTGTGTGCGTGTGTGCGTGAGTGTGTGTGTGCGTGAGTATGTGTATGTGTGTGCGTGAGTGTGTGTGCGTGTGTGCGTGAGTGTGTGTGCGTGAGTGTGCGTGTGTGCGTGTGAGCGTGAGTGTGTGCGCGTGAGTGTGTGCGCGTGAGTGTGCGTGTGTGCGTGTGTGCGTGTGTGCGTGAGTGTGTGTGTGTGCGTGAGTATGTGTATGTGTGTGCGTGAGTGTGTGTGCGTGTGTGCGTGAGTGTGTGTGCGTGAGTGTGCGTGTGAGCGTGTGCGCGTGAGTGTGTGTGCGTGAGTGTGCGTGTGAGCGTGTGTGCGCGTGAGTGTGAGTGTGTGTGCGCGTGAGTGTGTGTGTGCGTGAGTGTGCGTGCATGTGTGCGTGTGTGCGTGAGTGCGTGAGTGTGTGTGCGCGAGTGTGCGTGTGCGTGTGAGCGTGTGCGTGCGTGCGTGCGTGCGTGCGGGGAGCGGTTAGCTCGCCACGCTACGAACCCGGCGACCCGGGTTCCATCCCCGCTCGCGCAACAACAACAACAACGGTGACGACTCTCTGAACCGGTCCTGGGCCTCGCCTAGCTCGGCTCGAGCCTCAAATGGCGCGGTGTGTGTAAAACATCGCGGCCGGGCGTGGCGCTGGCCACCCACCACCCACCCCGCCCCCGTGCGCCGTGTCCTCGGCCTTCGCCGGTGCTGCTCGCTAACAGCGCGTGGGCCGGTGTCAGGCGCTCACCTTGCACGGCGAACGTTCGCCCGTGCACCTCGATGACGGGACAGCAGCCGAAGTACTCGCTGAACATCGTCGTGTCGATGGTGGCCGACATGAGGACGATGCGCGCGTCCGGGAACGTGCGCATCACGTCGTTGAGCACCACGAGCAGGAAGTCCGACTGACGGGGCAGGCAAAAAAAACACCAAACCGCGGAGGAGCCACTCGCAGAGACCCGCAGAGACTGACACCCATAGAGAGGCGCACGACCGGAGAGAGCCCCACAGAGGCCCGCACTCGCAGAGACCCGCAGAGACCCACACTCATAGAGACCCGCAGAGACCCATACTCAGAGACCCGCAGAGACCCATACTCATAGAGACCCGCAGAGACTGACACCCATAGAGACCCCCACAGAGGCCCACACTCATAGAGACCCACAGAGACCCACACTCATAGAGACCCACAGAGACCCACACTCATAGAGACCCACAGAGACCCATACTCATAGAGACCCACACAGACCATCACTCATCGAGACCCACAGAGACCCACAGAAACCCATACTCAGAGACCCATACTCACAGAGACCCACACAGACCATCACCCATCGAGACGCACAGAGACTCATACTCACAGAGACCCACAACCGTAGAGACCCACACAGACCCATACTCATGGAGACCCACAGAGACCCACACTCACAGAGACCCACAGAGACCCATACTCATGGAAATCCACAGTGCCCACACTCAGAGACCCACAGAGACCCATACTCACAGAGACCCACAACCGTAGAGACCCACACAGACCCATATTCATGGAGACCCACAGAGACCCACACTCACAGAAAACCACGAGAGAACCACAGAGACCCATACTCACAGAGACCCACAACCGTAGAGACCCACAGAGACCCACACTCACAGAGACTCACAGAGACCCACAAAGACCCATACTCATGGAGACCCACACTCACAGAGACCCACACAGACCCATACTCATGGAGACCCACACACACCCACACTCACAGAGACCCACAACCATAGAGACCCACACAGACCCACACTCACAGAGACCCACAGAGACCCACACTCACAGAGACTCACAGAGACCCATAGAGACCCACACAGACCCACACTCACAGAGACCCACAGAGACCCGTACAGACACACAGACGGACGGGTGGGGTGGCAGCCGCACGGCACACTGCCACGCGGACACACGGATGGACGGGTGTGGAGCGATGGCTCACGTTGAGGTCCCTCTCGTGGATCTCGTCCACGATCACGTGACTGATGCCCCGCAGGCCGGACTCCAGCTTCCTCAGCAGCACACCTGTAGGCGGTGGGGGCGGCACACACACACACACGCTCCAGTCAGCACACACACACACACTCTCCAGTCAGCACACACACACGCACTCCGGTCAGCACACACACACTCCAGTCAGCACACACACACACTCTCCAGTCAGCACACACACACGCACTCCGGTCAGCACACACACACTCCAGTCAGCACACACACACACACTCCAGTCAGCACACACACACACTCACACCGGTCAGCACACACACACACACTCCGGTCAGCACACACACACTCCAGTCAGCACACACACACACACACTCCAGTCAGCACACACACACACTCACACCGGTCAGCACACACACACACACTCCAGTCAGCACACACACACGCACACGCTCCAGTCAGCACACACACACATACGCTCCAGTCAGCACACACACACATACGCTCCAGTCAGCACACACACACACTCACTCCAGTCAGCACACACACACACTCACTCCAGTCAGCACACACATACACACACGCTCCAGTCAGCACACACACACACACACTCCAGTCAGCACACACACACACACACTCACTCCAGTCAGCACACACACACACGCTCCAGTCAGCACACACACACACTCACTCCAGTCAGCACACACACACACTCACTCCAGTCAGCAGACACACACACTCACTCCAGTCAGCACACACACACTCCGGTCAGCACACACACACTCCAGTCAGCACACACACGCTCACTCCAGTCAGCACACACACACACGCTCCAGTCAGCACACACACGCTCCAGTCAGCACACACACACACTCACTCCAGTCAGCACACACACACACTCACTCCGGTCAGCACACACACACTCCGGTCAGCACACACACACTCCGGTCAGCACACACACTCCAGTCAGCACACACACACACACACTCCGGTCAGCACACACACACACTCACTCCAGTCAGCACACACACACACACACTCCAGTCAGCACACACACACACACACGCTCCAGTCAGCACACACACACGCACTCCGGTCAGCACACACACACGCCAGTCAGCACACACACACACTCACACCGGTCAGCACACACACACACACTCCGGTCAGCACACACACACTCCAGTCAGCACACACACACACACACTCCAGTCAGCACACACACACACTCACACCGGTCAGCACACACACACACACTCCAGTCAGCACACACACACACACGCTCCAGTCAGCACACACACACACGCTCCAGTCAGCACACACACACATACGCTCCAGTCAGCACACACACACACACACACTCACTCCAGTCAGCACACACACACACTCACTCCAGTCAGCACACACATACACACACGCTCCAGTCAGCACACACACACACTCCAGTCAGCACACACACACACTCACTCCAGTCAGCACACACACACACGCTCCAGTCAGCACACACACACACTCACTCCAGTCAGCACACACACACACTCACTCCAGTCAGCAGACACACACACTCACTCCAGTCAGCACACACACACTCCGGTCAGCACACACACACTCCAGTCAGCACACACACGCTCACTCCAGTCAGCACACACACACACGCTCCAGTCAGCACACACACGCTCCAGTCAGCACACACACACACTCACTCCAGTCAGCACACACACACACTCACTCCGGTCAGCACACACACACTCCGGTCAGCACACACACACTCCGGTCAGCACACACACACACTCCAGTCAGCACACACACACACACACTCCGGTCAGCACACACACACACTCACTCCAGTCAGCACACACACACACACACTCCAGTCAGCACACACACACATACACGCTCCAGTCAGCACACACACACGCACTCCGGTCAGCACACACGCACTCCGGTCAGCACACACACACACACTCCAGTCAGCACACACACACACTCACACCGGTCAGCACACACACACACACTCCGGTCAGCACACACACACTCCAGTCAGCACACACACACACACACTCCAGTCAGCACACACACACACTCACACCGGTCAGCACACACACACACACTCCAGTCAGCACACACACACACGCACACGCTCCAGTCAGCACACACACACACGCTCCAGTCAGCACACACACACATACGCTCCAGTCAGCACACACACACACACACTCACTCCAGTCAGCACACACACACACTCACTCCAGTCAGCACACACACACACACGCTCCAGTCAGCACACACACACACTCCAGTCAGCACACACACACACACACACACTCACTCCAGTCAGCACACACACACACGCTCCAGTCAGCACACACACACACTCACTCCAGTCAGCACACACACACACTCACTCCAGTCAGCGTCAGCAGACACACACACTCACTCCAGTCAGCACACACACACTCCGGTCAGCACACACACACTCCAGTCAGCACACACACGCTCACTCCAGTCAGCACACACACACACGCTCCAGTCAGCACACACACGCTCCAGTCAGCACACACACACACTCACTCCAGTCAGCACACACACACACACTCCAGTCAGCACACACACACACACTCACTCCAGTCAGCACACACACACACACACTCCGGTCAGCACACACACACTCCGGTCAGCACACACACACTCCGGTCAGCACACACACACACTCCAGTCAGCACACACACACACACACTCCGGTCAGCACACACACACACTCACTCCAGTCAGCACACACACACACACACGCTCCAGTCAGCACACACACACACTCACTCCAGTCAGCACACACACACACTCCGGTCAGCACACACACACACTCACTCCAGTCAGCACACACACACACACACTCACTCCAGTCAGCACACACACACACACACTCACTCCAGTCAGCACACACACACGCTCCAGTCAACACACACACACACACACACTCCGGTCAGCACACACACACGCTCCAGTCAGCAGACACACACTCCGGTCAGCACACACACACGCTCCAGTCAGCACACACACACACACGCTCCAGTCAGCACACACACACACACACTCACTCCAGTCAGCACACACACACAGGCTCCAGTCAGCACACACACACACACACTCTGGTCAGCACACACGTGCACACACACACACTCCAGTCAGCACACACACACACTCCAGTCAGCACACACACACACACTCCAGTCAGCACACACACACACACGCTCCATCAGCACACACACACACGCTCCAGTCAGCACACACACACACACTCCAGTCAGCACACACACACACACGCTCCAGTCAGCACACACACACTCACTCCAGTCAGCACACACACACTCGGTCAGCACACACACACACACACACGCTCCAGTCAGCACACACACACACACTCCAGTCAGCACACACACACTCTGGTCAGCACACACACACACACACACTCTGGTCAGCACACACACACTCACTCACTCCAGTCAGCACACACACGCTCCAGTCAGCACACACACAAACACACGCTCCAGTCAGCACACACACACGCTCCAGTCAGCACAGACACACTCCAGTCAGCACACACACACACACGCTCCAGTCAGCACACACACACACACACTGCAGTCAGCACACACACATACACTCCAGTCAACACACACACACACACGCTCCAGTCAGCACACACACACACACACTCCAGTCAGCACACACACATACACTCCAGTCAACACACACACACTCCAGTCAGCACACACACACTCCAGTCAACACACACACACTCCAGTCAACACACACACACTCCAGTCAGCACACACAGACACACTCCAGTCAGCGCACACACACACGCTCCAGTCAGCACACACACACACACTCCAGTCAACACACACACACACACTCCAGTCAACACACACACACTCCGGTCAGCACACACACACACATGTTCCAGTCAGCACACACACATGCTCCAGTCAGCACACACACACACACGCTCCAGTCAGCACACACACACACACTCACTCCAGTCAGCACACACACACACTCCGGTCAGCACACACACTCACACGCTCCAGTCAACACACACACACACACACTCCAGTCAGCACACACACACACTCACGCTCCAGTCAGCACACACACACACACTCCAGTCAGCACACACACACACACGCTCCAGTCAGCACACACACACATGCTCCAGTCAGCACACACACACACACACTCCAGTCAGCACACACTCCAGTCAGCACACACACACACTCCGATCAGCACACACACTCACACGCTCCAGTCAGCACACACATACACTCCAGTCAGCACACACACACTCAGGCTCCAGTCAGCACACACACACACGCTCCGGTCAGCACACACACACACGCTCCGGTCAGCACACACACACACACGCTCCAGTCAGTACACACACACACACGCTCCAGTCAGCACACACACACGCTCCAGTCAGCACACACACACACACACACTCCAGTCAGCACACACACACACCAGTCAGCACACACACACACTCCGATCAGCACACACACACACTCCGATCAGCACACACACACACACTCACTCCAGTCAGCACACACACGCTCACTCCAGTCAGCACACACACACATGCTCCAGTCAGCACACACACACTCCAGTCAGCACACACAAACACACACACACTCCAGTCAGCACACACACACACTCCAGTCAGCACACACACACACTCTGGTCAGCACACACACACACTCTGATTAGCACACACGTGCACGCTCCGGTCAACATACACACACACACACACTCCAGTCAGCACACACGCGCACGCTCTGATCAGCATACACACACACACATGCGCACGCTGAGGAAATATCGCCACCGGGGAGACAAAGGCGGACGGGCAGGGCGTGGTGCTGGCCACCCACCCCCATGGTGCGCCGTGCCGGCCTTCATAGGTGCTCGCTAACAGCACTTGCCCCTACAGTCTGTTAAGGCTACACGGGGGGATCTTTGTCTTTGTGTATTTGGGCGAGTGTGTGTGTTAGTCTGTGTGTGCGGGACACTTCACGTGGCCTCAAGGTGCACATGGCCTGGCACAAGCGTCGTGGTGACGTCACCGCCACTTAGTGGCGAATGGCGGTTGTTGTTGTTGTTGTTGTATGTGGGAGCGGTGGTGTAGTAGCGGTTAGCGCTACGCTGCGCTACGAACCCGGCGACCCGAGTTCGATTCCCGTTCACGGCCACCGACACCGGTGACGATTATCTGAACCGGTTCCTGGGCCTTCACGTGGGTCGACTCAGCCTCAAATGAGTACCGAGTGCGGTGTGTAAAAAAAACAAAAAAACAATCGCCGCTGGGGAGACAAAGGCGGCCGGGCGTGGCATTGACCACCCGCTCCCTCCGTGCGCCGTTCCAGCCTTCATTAGGTGCTGCTAAATTTTGATTTAAAGCTTTCGTGACTGCAGTAATTCATATTCTTAGTTCTTTCGGTAAAGTCTAGTTGAAGGGAAACAACAACAAAATAATGAAATATATATTTCATATATATTTCACAACAAAATAATGAAATATATATTTTATTATTTTGTTGTTGTTTCCCTTCAACGTGACTTTACCGAAAGAACTAAGGATTATAGGTGCTGCTACTCGCTAACGGCACTTTCCCCAACAGTCTGTTAAGGCTACACGTACGGCGGCGGGGGAGGGGGGGGGGCGGTGGAGATCTTTGTCTTTGTTTTTGTTGGCGGTGCCGGTTGTGGCCCCAGTAGCCACGGTGCGTGCGTGCGTGAGTTACCGACGGTGCAGAAGAGGATGCTGCCGTGGGGCCTTGGCAGGATGGACTCGAAGCGCACGCTGTAGCCGCAGCTCTGGCCCACGTCCTCGCCACGCTCGAAGGCCACCCGCTCGGCCACCGACACGGCGCTGATGCGGCGCGGCTGGCGAGGCGGCAACAACGACAACGACAACGGTAACCAGGACGGTAAAGCCCCCCCCCGTGGCGCCGCCGCCGCCGCCGGTTGATTTCTCGGCACGGGGCGCCGAACGGCCGAGTGACCGGATTTCGTCACCAGAGCTATATGCGGTCGATCGGCGATAATAATCCACCGGCTTGGTGGTGGGGGGGGGGGTCGGGCGGGGACTTTCAAAGACGCCCTACAATCACGAATTATCATCATCATCATCGCTATTTAACATTTTTGCGCGTTCTTGAACGATGTTCGTGTTATTAAAGCTTTCGTGACTGCACAAAATGACCCATTGGTTTTTTTTCGGTAAAGTCGCGTGTGTAGAGGTACAATAAAATGATGTTCAAACAGAAAAAAAACAATCGCGACGTTTCGATCACAGCGCAAGCGATCTTCATCAGGCGTCAAGAACAAATCACGGAGGTAAATACAAACACAAAAAGATGAGAGACGAGAATTCAACAAGCCTGACAAAACATTACGTGAAGCCACATCCAGTCAGGCCAACAACACAGTTAGACACATCCTGGCGGACCACGAATTTCAGAGGAGTGTTAAATTTCGTGTTCAACCTTTGGATTGCACATACCGGCATAGATAGAATGAAAAATACGAGGTACACGGTCGGTAGAAATACATTACCTCTTGGTGGACTTGCATATGTATTAGTACCGACCGTGTACCTCGTATTTTTTCATTCTATCTATGCCGGTACGTGCAATCCAAAGGTTGAACACGAAATTGAACACTCCTCTGAAATTCGTGGTCCGCCAGGAAGTGTCTAACTGTATTGTTGGTCTGACTGGATGTGCTTCACGTAATGTTTTTTTCAGGCTTGTTGAATTCTCGTCTCTCATCTTTTTATTGTTGTATTTACCTCCGTGGTTTGTTCTTGACACTTTGATGAAGATCGCTTGCGTTGTGATCGAAACGTCGCGATTGTTTTTTGCTTTAATACAATTTTATTGTATCTCTACATACGTGACTTTACCGAAAAAAAACAATGAGCGAGTGATATTTCTGTTACGTGTTGCGCTCTACGTTTGTTTAAAGGCGTTTTAAAATTTATATTCTTGGTTCTTTCGGTAAAGTCACGGTTGAAGGGAAGCAATAAAATAATAAAATATATATAAAACAATAAAATTCTCACGACGTTTCGACTGCAACACAAGCAGTCATCATCAGGTGTTGAAAACCAACGGCAAGAACATTTGGAAGAAGTGGCGGTCTTCATTTATTTATCTTTAAACGTTAGCGCCACGGATTGGTATTACCACAGAGTCGCGGCATCTCTTCAGAAAGGTGAGAAACTCGATCAGCTGAGCCTTCTTATCCCGGAGTTTGTTGTTATGTGGAAAGCCTCCCCGTAGAGGCGGTTAAATTTTGATTTAAAGCTTCCGTGACTGCAGTGATTCATATTCTTGGTTCTTTCGGTAAAGTAACGTTGAAGGGAAACAATAAAATATATATAAAACAATAAAATTCTCACGACGTTTCGATAGCTATCCGTGGTGCTAACGTTTAAAAATAAGAAATAAATACAAACCGCCACTTCTTTCAAATGTTCTTGCCGTTAGTTTTCACACCTGATGATGGCTGCTTGTGTTGCAGTCGAAACGTCGTGAGAATTTTATTGTTTTATATATATTTTATTATTTTATTGTTTCCCTTCAACGTGACTTTACCGAAAGAACCAAGAATATGAATCACTGCAGTCACGAAAGCTTTAAAATCAAAAGTGTTTTAAATTTGTTTACGGTGTCAAATTGGTATAAAAAAAGCACAGAAATAGCCAAAAATGAATATCCTACCGTGAAAAAAGTTACCGTATTTACTGCACCGTACTCACCACCGCAATTATCGAAGACTCTGCATGGGGCTGATGTGGATATACGTGCAGTATTTTCATTAAGTTGCATGTAGTGTAGAGTGAGCTGAATTGTTCCTTGACACTGAAATCAAGCGTAGCGACTGTGTTTAGTCACACGCACGGCAGTGCCAATCGCGGGGCTGGTCACAGCCTTTGGAGCGGTTTTGCCGGATCAGCCCGGGGACCGGCGGATAATGTCGATCAACCGCAGCTCTTTTTCGGTCGCAAGTGACGGCTTCAACGAAGTGGCTCGTCATCATCACCATCATCACCGCGCGGAAATTTACGGCCGCAGCCAAACACCCTCTAAAACGCGTGACGTCGATTCTCAAATGTGGAGGGGAAAAAACCGGAGGACGATCAGAGGAACAAAAATCCACACGACCACCACGATGAGTGAGAGAGAGACAGAGAGGCACACGCAAAATCCAAATATGTACAGCAGAAAGGCGTTAGGGTCGGGCTCGAACCCACAAACTCCTGCATACCTGGCGAGGTAGTTAACATCTCCTAGCCACATGCAAACTCCAAATATACAGCAGGCATCAGGGTCGGGCTCGAACCCACGACCACCTGTATACCAGGCGAGGTAGTTAACATCTCCTAGCCACATGGAAACTCCAAATATACAGCAGGCGTCAGGGTCGGGCAAGAACCCACGACCACCTGCATACCAGGCGAGGTAGTTAACATCTCCTAGCCACATGCAAACTCCAAATATACAGCAGGCGTCAGGGTCATTATTGAACCCACGACCACCTGCATACCAGGCGAGGTGGTTAACATCTCCTAGCCACATGCAAACTCCAAATATACAGCAGGAGTCATCAGGATTGGGATGGAACCCACGGCCTCCTGCATACCAGGCGAGGTAGTTAACATCTCCTAGCCACATGCAAATCCACATATACAGCAGGCGTCAGGGTCATTATTGAACCCACGACCTCCTGTATACCAGACGAGGTAGTTAACATCTCCTAGCCACATGCAAATCCAAATATACAGCAGGAGTCATCAGGGTCGGGATGGAACCCACGGCCTCCTGCATACCAGGCGAGGTAGTTAACATCTCCTAGCCACATGCAAATCCACATATACAGCAGGCGTCAGGGTCATTATTGAACCCACGACCTCCTGTACACCAGGCGAGGTATTTAACATCTCCTAGCCACATGCAAATCCAAATATACAGCAGGAGTCATCAGGGTCGGGATGGAACCCACGACCTCCTGCATACCAGGCGAGACAGTTAACATCTCGCCACGTGCAAACTTCAAATATACAGCAGGCGTCAGGGTGTGGTGGGGGTGTGGTGGTGGGTGTTGCGGTTGTGTGGCGGTGGTGTCGGTGGTGGTGGCAGTGGTGTCGTGGTGGTGGTGGTGGCGGTGGTGGCGGTGGTGGCGGTGAGGAGGGGGGGTGGTCGTTAGGTACCTGCGTGACGACGATGCTGCAGTCGGCTCCGTGGCCGTCCAGGATGAACTGGTCGAGGATGAACTGCGGCACCTGCGTGGTTTTGCCGCAGCCCGTCTGGCCGCGTACGATCACCACGGAGTGCTCCCGCACCGCCGTCAGCAGCTGTTCACGGAACTCGGCCATCGGCAGCTGAAGCCGCTCGCCGCTCATCTGCGCCGGGTTGGGGGGGGGTTTGGGCGGGAGGGGACACGCACGGTCACTGACACAGTCAACACAATCACCACCACCATCATCATCACGGTCACCACCACCATTGGTCGTCACCACCACCACAGCCACTGACACGGCCACCACCACCACGGTCACCACCACGACCACCACGGTCACCACCACGGTCACCACCACCACCACGGTCACCACCACCACGGTCACCACCACCACGGTCACCACCACCACCACGGTCACCACCACCACGGTCACCACCACGACCACCACGGTCACCACGGTCACCACCACCACAACGGTCACCACCACGGTCACCACCACCACGGTAACCACCACGACCACCACCACGACCACCACCACGGTCACCACCACGGTCACCACCACCACGACCACCACCACGGCCACCACCACGGTCACCACCACCACGACCACCACCACCACGGTCACCACCACCGTCACCGCCACAACCACCTCAGCCACTGACAGTCGCCACCACCACGGTCACCACCACTACCACAGTCACCGCCACAACCACCACAATCACTGACACAGTCGCCACCACCACCTACATGATCACTGCCACAGTCACTGACAGTCGTCACCACTACCACCGCCACCACAACCGCCACAGTCACTGAAACAGTCGCCACCACCACCACCCACACAGTCACTGATAGTCGCCACTACCACCGCCACCACCACAACCGCCAGTCACCGACAGTCGCCGCAGACTCAACCACCACCACCACCGCCACGGTCGTCAATTATTTATCACGGACACATCAACATCGATCACGGATCCATCAATATTGATCGACACTCGTCAATTACTGCTCACGAATTCCATCAACGTTGATCGACAAATCGTCACCAGGACCGACAGGGCGACGTGCCGGGCCAGGAGCCAATGAAACATGATGAGTCTGTGTGACCGTTTGGCTCTTTCGGTAAAGTCACCACGTAGAATGAGAATAAAATAATAAAATAACACGATAAAATTCTCACGACGTTTCGGCCACAACACAAGTGGCCTTCTTCAGGTGAAAGGAACAAACCTGTCGGGACGACACATAGAAGGTCTATGTGACTGCTTGGTTCAGAATCAGAAAGGGTTTTATTCGCCATGTAAGTTCACACCGACACGGAATTTACTTTGGCAGGATGGTGCATACATTCAACATATAGGAATCTAAAATCTTAAATAAGTTTTAAACAAGTCTTACTATAATAAGGGTTAAAAGTCTAACACTAAGGGGCTGAAGTATATAAAATTAAATAAATATCGAATATAAAATAGCTTTAAGATATAATTTAAAAATACAAATAGGGAAACATAGTTAATATCAGCAACGTGTCGTTATGTAGATCAAATGTTAAAAACAGTGTTAGCCCTTGGCCTTGTTTAACAGGCCAGCAGCAGATGGGAAGAAACTGTTTTTATGGCGTGAGGTTTTGGTCCTGATGGACCGAAGCCTTCTGCCGGAGGGGAGTAGCTGAAACAGAGAGTGTCCAGGGTGGGAGAAATCGGCCATAATCTTCCTCGTCTTCCTCTTGACTTCACCGTTCTTTCGGTGAAGTCAATTTGCTACCAACGTGGTGGCGACTTCACCGAAAGAATCAAAGTGTGTGGATCCCTGCAGTCAAGAAAACTTCAAATCTAGAATGAATGCCCTCTACGGGGAGGATTTCCACTTGTCTGTTTAGAGTCGCGTAGAAGGGAAACAATAAAATAATAAAAAATACAAAACAATAAAATTCTCACGACGTTTCGACTGCAACACAAGCAATCATCATCAGGTGTGAAAACCACAGCAAGAAAATGTTCTTGCTGTGAGAATTCTATTGTTTTAGATATTTTTTTTAATTGTTTTATTGTTTCCCTTCTACGTGGTGGTGACTTTACCGAAAGAACCAAGAACATACTCTTTGGCTCTATTCGGTAAAGTCACGCAGGAAAATAAATAAATAAATAGCAAACAAATCACAACGTTTCGGCCACAACACAAGTGGCCTTCATCAGGTGAAGGGACCAGGCTGTCTCGAGGACAGAGCTGGAGTGAAACACAGTCACGCTCAGACCGCGGACCTTTAGGCTGTGTGCGAGGAAACAAGGTGCCTTGACAAAAGAATTAGCATAAAAAAAATTAGCATTTGATTGGCCGACTTAGCATAGAGGTAGTGTACATGCGGGTGCACATACTGGTTGGCGCGGGGGGGGGGAGGGGGAGTTTACCTATTGATGGTGTGAAAAGGGAATTTTTATTTTTTTACCTACGTGACTTTACCGAATAGAGCCAAAGAGTATGGATCCTTGCAGTCACGAAAGCTTCAAATCTAGAACCAAGAGTATGAATCCCTGCAGTCACGAAAGCTTTAAATCAACATTTGTCTGTTAAGAGTTTTCTAACAGACAACGTGACAACAAGTCACAACTTATTGCTCTTCACTTAATTACAGTGGTTTTTGGCTGTAACGGTTCCCCACCTGAAGACGGGGGAAGCTTGTGTTGCCTCCGAAACGTCGCGATTTAATTTAGTTTTTTCATTTGTTTCTTTTGCTGCCTACTACGTGATGACTTTACCCAAAGAACCAAAAGTGCGTGGATTTCCTTGCAGTCACCAAAGCTTCAAATCAAGATTGAACCGTGATCGGGCGAAACAAATGCAGCGGGAGAACTGCTGACGTCGGAGAAACAGCTGCTGCCTCTGCTGTCGCCGCAACAAGCTCTCTCTCACGTAGAGAGAAAATTTATAGGTCACGACTTTTCCATCGCAACACAAGCAATCGTCATCAGGTGGGACAATCGGCAGTTTTTCTTTTGCTGTGGTTGTCCCACCTGATGACGACTGCTTGTGTTGCAACAAGCTCTTTCTCCTACGTCAGCAGCTCCTCCTGCTGTGTTTGTTTCGCCTGATGACGGTCGCTTGAGTTGCGATTGAAACGTCGGGATCTATTATTTTTCTACCCGCGTGATGACTTTACCGAAAGTACCAAAAGTGCGTGGATTTCCTTGCAGTCTCGAAAGCTTCAAATCAAGAATGAACCGTGATCAGGTGAAACAAATGCAGCGGGAGAACTGCTGACGTCGGAGAAACAGCAGCTGCCACCGCAACAAGCTCTCTCTCACGTAGGTAGAAAATTAATAGGTCACGTCGTTTCCATCGCAACACAAGCGACCATCATCAGGACGAAGATCGCCGCCGCAACCAGCTCTTCTTTTAACGTCAGCAGTTCTCCTGCCGCGTTTGTCTCGCCCGATGGCGGTCGCTCGCGCTGCGATGGAAACGTGGCGACCCGTTAATTTTCTACCCACCACGTGATGACTTTACCTGCAGTACACGGAAGCTTCGAATCAAGACTGCGTCTACGTTACTTGAAGGTTCCACAACTATTTGGTCCTTTCGGCGAAACTCATCACGTAGGTGAAAAATGATAAGAGGAATGATGAAAAGAATAAAACGAAAACAACTAAATTAAATCGCGACATTTCGGCCGTGACGCCAGCGGACGCAACTAGCCAAGGCCCGCCGAGCAAATTAACGGACGCTTGCGTTGCGCGGCCGAAACGTCGTGATTTAACCTAGTTATTATCATTTTATTATTTTCATTATTATTTTCTTACATTTTTTCATCTACGTGACGACTTCACCCGAAAGATGCCAAAGAGCATGGATCCCTTGCAGTCATGGAAAACTTCAAATCCAGAATAACTTCCAAGGTTATTGTAGATTCATCTGCTGCCATCGGTGTCCACGTGATGACGAGTCACTTTGTTGAGCTATCACCTTGGGTGGCAAGGTGGCTTCTGAAAAATAAGTTAATTTGCTCGGTGGGCCTTAGCTGGTAAAATAATTATAATAAATACGTGATGACTTTGACGATACAACCAAAAGACTATGGGGGATTCCTTGCAGTCACCAAAACTTAAAATCAGGATTATAAAAAAAAAAATTATTTGTACGTGTATTTTTTTTAAAGTTATTTTTTTTTTACATATTCTTGGTTAAATTTTGATTTAAAGCTTTCGTGACTGCAGGGATTCATATTCTTGGTTCTTTCGGTAACGTCACCACGTAGGTAGGGAAACAATAAAATAAAAAATATATAAAACAATAAAATTCTCACGACGTTACGACTGCAACACAAGCAATGATCATCAGGTGGCTTTCAGACCACATCCATTATTTTCGTCTCCCCCCTCCTCTAAATTATTGCCAAATTGCTCTGCGTGGTGCTAACGTTTAAAAAAACATTTTTCAAATGTTCTTGCTGTGGTTTTCACACCTGACGATGATTGCTTGTGTTGCAAGTCGAAACGTCGTGAGAATTTTATTGTTTTATATTTTTACTATTTTATTGTTTCCCTATCTACGTGACTTTACCGAAAGAACCAAAAATATATATTCTTGGTTCTTTCGGTAAAAAAATAATGAAAATATAAAGCAATATTTCGTATTGTTATTATATTATTTCCCTTCTACGTGGTGACTTTACCGAAAGAACTCAAGAATATGAATCCCTGCAGTAACGAAAGCTTTAAATCAAAATTTAATATATATTTTTTTACCTTCACTATACTTTGCACTCCTCCATCGTGTTTTTGTTGTTGTTTTAAGGTTCTAGACCACCCGTGCCCGCTTACTGGAAATCTGTGAAAATGTTGCATCGTGCTATAATAAGCTCATCGGATTCCTGCTCCGGTAATAAATCAAGATTCGGATTCAACGGCGTGCCTGCTTGTAGCTGTCGTCGTTCTCCATCTTGTAGATGAGGGCGCTGTGCAGATCCCTGCTGACCATCTCCGGGGTCGCCTGCCACGCACGCGACACCACCACCACCACCGCCGCCGCCGTCGTCATCATCATCATCGTCGTCGTCGTCATCATCATCATCATTGTCGTCGTCGTCAGCGTCATCGTCGTCATCATCATCATCGTCATCATCATCATCATCGTCATCGTCGTCGTCATCATCATCGTCGTCGTCATCATCATCATCGTCGTCTTCGTCAGCGTCGCCATCGTCACTGTCGTCGTCGTCATCAACGTCATCGTCGTCATCATCGTCATCAGCATCATCGTCATCATCGTCATCAGCATCATCGTCTTCGTCAGCGTCCCCATCGTCACCGTTTTCGTCATCAGCATCATTGTCATCATCGTCGTCATCATCGTCTTCGTCAGCGTCGCCATCGTCACCGTCGTCATCAGCGTCATCGTCGTCATCGTCGTCATCGTCGTCATCATCAGCATCATCGTCTTCGTCAGCGTCCCCATCATCACCGTTTTCGTCATCACCATCGTCATCATCGTCGTCATCATCGTCATCAGCAGCAGAAGCATCATCGTCGTTGTGATCATCAGCGTCAGCATCATTATCGTCACCAGAAACATCGGCAGATTCGCCATCGCAATCAGCAGCAGCATCATCATCAGCATCATCAGCGACGTAAGCATATCCATCATCATCATCAGCAGCAGCCTCACCTCGGGTACGCACACACGTGTGTGTACATATGCATGCGTGTGTGTGTACGTGTGTACGTGCATAGAGAGTGGTAGTGTAGCAGTCAGCGCGCTGCACTAGGAACCCAGCGACCCCGAGTTTGATTCCTGCTCGCGGCCACAAACACCGGTGACGATCATCCGAACTGGTCCTGGGCCTCCTCCCCTAGGTCGACCCGGCCTCAAATGAGCACCTGGTGCGGTGTGCAGCAAACATCGCCACTGGGGGAGACAAAGGCGGTCGGGCGCCGTGCCGTGCCGGCCTAACAGCACTTGGGGGACCTTTGTCTTTGTACGCGCGTCTTTGTACGCGCGTGTGTGCTCCGCGCATGTACACGCATGTGTCTGTGCGTACGCGTGCATGTGCACGCGTGTGCGTGTGTGTACGTGTGCGTGTGTGTGCATGTGTGTGTACGCGGCAGTGTAGTAGCGGTTAGCGCCACGCTGCGCTACGAACCCGGCGACCAGACTTCGATTCCCGCTCACGGCCAACACCACCACCACCACCACCCAGCGACGATTATCTGAACCGGTCCTGGGCCTCCTCCCTTAGGTCGACCCGGCCTCAAATGAGCACCCGGTGCGGTGTGCAGTAAACATCGCCACTGGGGGAGACAAAGGCGGCCGGGCGCGGTGCTGGCCACCCCCACCCCCGTCGTGTGCCGTGCCGGCCTTCGCAGGCGCTGCTGCTCGCTAGCAGCGCTCGCCCCCTACAGTCCGTTGCAGGCTACACGGGGCATCTTTTGTCTTCGTCTTTGTGCGAGCACACGTGTCCGTGCGAGCGTGCGAGCGTCTCACGGTGGCGAGCGTGCGAGCGAGCGTGCGTGCGAGCGTGTGTGCGAGCGAGCGTCTCACGGTGGCGTGTGAGCGTGCGAGCGTGTGAGCGTGCGAGTGTGTGAGCGTGCGAGTGTGTGAGCGTGCGAGCGTGCGAGCGAGCGTCTCACGGTGGCGAGCGGACCCTCGTCGATGTTGCCGCTCGTCCACGGGTTCCAGTTCATCTGCGGCGGCGACCAGGGCACGACGCCGGTGAAGGTCTGGCGTGCAGACGGCTCAAAGTGAGCCAGCTTGTTCACCGTGAGGCTCACCGCCTCCCCCGGATTGGCCGCCTACACGGTGGTGAGGGGGGGGGGGAGGTGGAGAGGGGGGGAGGGGGGCACGCGGGGGGAGGGGGGGAGGGGGGCACGCGCGCAAAAAAATATGGATCCGTGTAGCCTTCAGAGACTCATCTTCTTTGGTTCTTTCTGTAAAGTCACCACCACGTAGAATGAGAATAAAATAATAAGTTGATAAAATAACACAATAAAATTCTCACGACGTTTCGGCCACAACGCAAGCGGCCTTCTTCAGGTGAAAGGAACAGACCCGTCGGGACGACAGAGCTTCAATGAACGTGTCGGGACGACAGAGGTCTGTTCCTTTCACCTGAAGAAGGCCGCTTGTGTTGTGGCCGAAACGTCGTGAGAATTTTACCGCGTTATTTTATTTTATCAATTTATTATTTTATTCTCATTCCACGTGGTGGATGACTTTACCGAAAGAACCAAAGAAGACGAATCCTTGCAGTCACGAAAGCTTCAAATCGAAACCTTCAGAGGCCGTTGGGTCAAGTGCCGTTAGCGAGGAGCACCTTTGTGAGGGCCGGCACGGAGCTCAACAACCACAACAACAACCGCCACCAAGTGGCGGTGACGGCACCACGGCGCTTGTGCCGGGGCTATGTGTACGTTGAAGCAATCACTTGAAGTGTCGAAGGCCCGCTGGCAGGAGGTCTCGGGACAGACCCAGCAGGTGCCACGGGTCGGCTGACTGAGATGACCAGGTAGATGCACCACCAGCTGTAACCCCCCAACTGTGCCAGGCTAGGTGCAGGAGGAGGTCTCGGGACAGACCCAGCAGGTGCCACGGGTCGGCTGACTGAGATGACCGGTAGATGCACCACCAGCTGTAACCCCCTACTGTGCCAGGCTAGGTGCAGGAGGAGGTCACGGTACAGACCCAGCAGGTGCCACGGGTCGGCTGACTGAGATAACCGGTAGATGCACCGCCAGCTGTAACCCCCTACTGTGCCAGGCTAGGTGCAGGAGGAGGTCACGGTACAGACCCAGGTGGTGCCATGGGCTGACTGAGATGACTGGCAGATGCACCACGTGCATTTTAGCCGCCCGGCGCTCCGCTCGTTGTTGTGAGCGTCGCTCCTCTGCCCTCCGTTGTTGCTGGAGGGCGACTGCCTCCAACTGCCCCGGTAGCAGTAGCGTCCTTCCCGAGCCTCCTCTATAGAAGCCGATCTTGACACCGCTGGTACCGGTCATCGGCAAGTCCACCCAGCTCCACATCCTCCCGTACTGCATCACTCCATCTCTTCTCTAGCCCGTGCCGCGCCCATTTAGCCCCCTCTATGCGGTCAAACAAAAGCTGTTTAGGCATGCGGTGACTTGGCATGCGGGCTACATGACCCAGCCAGCGCAGCCTTGCCTGCCAGAGGAGCTCACCGATGGGAACGTGTCCAGATCTTTCAAGGATTTGTGAGCTCTTCACACAATCCAGCCTGCTGGTTAAACCCAGGCTAGATCGGAGGCAGGACCAGCCTGAATGTTCCATTAGGGAGGTCCACGTTTCGCAAGCGTGGAGAAGGGAGGGCATGACCGTGGCCGAGAAGACCCGAAGCGTTACGCAGTCGCTGAAAAGATAATGCAGCTCGACTGATTCAGTGCGAGACCTCTGCTGTCAAAGTGGAGCCGGTCATGAGCACACTGCCCAGGTACAGGAAACTCTCCACTCTCTCTCCACAACTGCTCCATCACCAATTGGGGAGCTGATGGGGGTGGAGTGTCTGATGGCACAAAATACCCAGGCAGGTGGACACACAGGCAAAGGGTAAGGGTCAGGGTATCAGGGCAAGGGTCAGGGTGTCAGAGTAAGTGTCAGGGTAAGGGTCAGGGTAAGGGTCAGGGTAAATGCCAGGGTAAGGGTCAGGGTAAGGTCACGGTAAGGTCACGGTAAGGGTCAGGGTAAGGTCAGGCTGTAAGGGTTAGGCTTTAAGGATCAGGGTAAGGTCACGGTAAGGTCAGGGTAAGGGTAAGGTCAGGCTGTAAGGGTTAGGCTTTAAGGATCAGGGTAAGGTCACGGTAAGGTCAGGGTAAGAGTCACGGTAAGGTCAGGCCGTAAGGGTGAGGCTTTAAGGATCAGGGTAAGGTCACGGTAAGGTCAGGGTAAGGGTCAGGGTAAGGTCAGGCCGTAAGGGTGAGGCTTTAAGGATCAGGGTAAGGTCAGGGTGTCAGGGTAAGGTCAGGGTGTCAGGGTAAGGTCAGGGTGTCAGGGTAAGGGTCAGGTTAAGGGTCAGGGTAAGGTCACGTTAAGGTCATGTTAAGGTCAGGGTGTCAGGGTAAGGTCAGGGTGTCAGGATAAGGTCTCGGTAAGGTCAGGGTGTCAGGGTAAGGTCAGGGTGTCAGGGTAAGGTCAGGGTGTCAGGGTAAGGTCACGGTAAGGTCAGGTTAAGGGTCAGGGTCAGGCTGTGAGGGTCAGGATGGTTGCTCACCGGGGGCACAGGCTGCAGGCCCAGCTCCTGCACCACGCCGTGCAGCTGCTCCTCCACCTCAGGAGGGACCACCACGTTAAAGGGCTCCAGCTGCACCGCGGGGGGTGGGGGGCAGGGGCGAGAGGGTGGTGAGGGGGGCGGTGACGTGGGTGACACGTGGGTGACACGTGGGTGACACGTGGGTGACACGTGGGTGACACGTGGGGTGACACGTGGGTGACACATGGGTGACACGTGGGGTGACACGTGGGGTGACACGTGGGGTGACACGTGGGGTGACACGTGGGTGACACGAGGGTGACACGAGGGTGACACGTGGGTGACACGTGGGTGACACGTGGGTGACACGTGGGTGACACGTGGGTGACACGAGGGTGACACGTGGGTGACACGTGGGTGACACGTGGGTGACACGTGGGTGACACGTGGGGTGACACGTGGGTGACACGTGGGTGACACGTGGGGTGACACGTGGGTGACACGTGGGTGACACGAGGGTGACACGTGGGGTGACACGTGGGTGACACGTGGGGTGACACGAGGGTGACACGTGGGGTGACACGTGGGTGACACGTGGGTGACACGTGGGGTGACACGTGGGTGACACGTGGGTGACACGTGGGGTGACACGAGGGTGACACGTGGGTGACACGTGGGTGACACGTGGGTGACACGTGGGTGACACGTGGGTGACACGAGGGTGACACGAGGGTGACACGTGGGTGACACGTGGGGTGACACGTGGGTGACACGTGGGTGACACGTGGGTGACACGTGGGGTGACACTTGGGTGACACGTGGGTGACACGTGGGTGACACGTGGGTGACACGTGGGGTGACACGTGGGTGACACGTGGGTGACACGTGGGTGACACGTGGGGTGACACGTGGGTGACACGTGGGTGACACGTGGGTGACACGTGGGTGACACGTGGGGTGACACGTGGGTGACACGAGGGTGACACGTGGGTGACACGAGGGTGACACGTGGGGTGATACGTGGGTGACACGTGGGTGACACGTGGGTGACACGTGGGTGACACGTGGGTGACACGTGGGTGACACGTGGGTGACACGAGGGTGACACGTGGGTGACACGTGGGGTGACACGTGGGTGACACGTGGGTGACACGTGGGGTGACACGTGGGTGACACGTGGGTGACACGAGGGTGACACGTGGGTGACACGTGGGGTGACACGAGGGTGACACGAGGGTGACACGTGGGTGACACGTGGGTGACACGTGGGGTGACACTTGGGTGACACGAGGGTGACACGTGGGTGACACGTGGGTGACACGTAGGGTGACACGAGGGTGACACGTGGGTGACACGAGGGTGACACGTGGGGTGACACGTGGGTGACACTTGGGTGACACGTGGGTGACACGTGGGGTGACACGTGGGTGACACGTGGGTGACACTTGGGTGACACGTGGGTGACACGTGGGGTGACACGTGGGGTGACACGAGGGTGACACGTGGGGTGACACGTGGGTGACACGTGGGGTGACACGTGGGTGACACGTGGGGTGACACGTGGGTGACACGTGGGGTGACACGTGGGGTGACACGTGGGGTGACACGTGGCGGCAGCGCCAGCGGTTGGCGCGCCGCTGGGCCTACCTACGGCCCCCCGGGGGTTCCACCCCAGCTCATGGCGCCCCCCCCCCCATCCTGGGGCCTCCCCGCCCCTAGGTCGGCTCGGCCTCAAATGATGAGTGGCCGGGGTGCGCGGTGCGACGTGTAAGCACCGCCACCCCCCCCCCCCCAGGTATGCCCCCCCCCCAGGCACCCCCTACCCCCCCACCCCCCAGGCCCCCCCCCCCCAGGCCCCCCCCCCCCCGTAGCTCACGGCCTCGATCTCCTTCTTCTTGGTCTGGCCTGAGAAGGGCTCCACCACGCCCAGGTGGTAGAGCTGGCGCACCAGCGACAGAGCGCACGACTGGGCCGCCAGCTTCTTGTTGGAGCCGTGCTCGCGCGCAAAGATCTCTGTCGGGGGGGGGGGCGGGGTGGGGGGGCGGGGGGGGGGGGGCGGGGGGGGCGGGGGGGGGGGGATTTAGACGAAGGAGAGGCACAGCGGCAGGGCGCGGGACGGGGCGGCGACCGCGTGGAGACGGTGAGGAGGGTGCAAGGGGGTGCGGGGAGATGTGGGGGGGGAGGGGACACGCGAGGAGATGTGGGGGGAGGGGACACGCGAGGAGATGTGGGGGGGGGGGGGACACGCGAGGAGATGTGGGGGGGGGGGGGGACACGCGAGGAGATGTGGGGGGAGGGGACACGCGAGGAGATGTGGGGGGGGGGGGGACACGCGAGGAGATGTGGGGGGGGGGGGGACACGTGGGGAGATGTGGGGGGTGGGATACGCAAGGGGCTGCAGGCGGTGCCGTGATCGTTGCGACGGTTGTGGTGCCGGCGGCGGCGGTGATCATGACGACAGTGACGACAGTGACGATGATGATGGCGACAGTGACGATGATGGCGACAGTGACGACAGTGACGATGATGATGGCGACAGTGACGATGATGGCGACAGTGACGACAGTGACGATGATGATGGCGACAGTGACGATGACGACAGTGACGACAGTGACGATGATGATGACGACAGTGACGACAGTGGCGACAGTGACGATGATGATGACAGTGACGACAGTGACGACAGTGACGACAGTGACGACAGTGACGACAGTGACGACAGTGACGACAGTGACGACAGTGACGATGATGATGGCGACAGTGACGACAGTGACGATGATGACGACAGTGACGACAGTGGCAACAGTGGCGACAGTGACGATGATGATGGCGACAGTGACGATGATGATGGCGACAGTGATGATGATGGCGACAGTGGCGACAGTGACGACAGTGACGATGATGATGGCGACAGTGACGACAGTGGCGATGATGATGGCGACAGTGACGACAGTGGCGATGATGACGACAGTGACGATGATGATGGCGACAGTGACGATGATGATGGCGACAGTGACGATGATGATGGCGACAGTGATGATGATGGCGACAGTGACGACAGTGGCGATGAGGACGACGACAGTGACGATGATGATGGCGACAGTGACGATGATGATGGCGACAGTGGCGACAGTGACGACAGTGACGACAGTGACGACAGTGACGATGGCGACAGTGACGACGATAATGGCGACAGTGACGATGATGGCGACAGTGACGACAGTGGCGACAGTGACGATGATGATGGCGACGATGGCGACAGTGACGACGCGAGTTCTCACTTCGTCCCAGCTTCTTGATGAAGAGCTGCATCTCGGCTATGAAGCTCCTGCGGTTTGCCGGGAGGCGGAGAGGGCGACACGGGCAACGTAAACACCACGGCAGCGGCGGCGGCGCGAGCGGAGAGCCGCCGGCACCGGCGACTCCGGCGCGCCGGTTGGGCGAATTTGCCGCGCGGGCCGCGACGCGACGCCAAGACGGAACTCGCGAGCGGGCGGACGTCAGCCAATCAAAAGAAGGCGGGGGGACGGGGGGACGGGGTGGGGGGGACGGGGGGACGGGGTGGGGGGAGGGGTCTGCGTTTGACGCGGCTCCGTACTAACCGACGGGCATTACTCCATCCGCGCATCGTCGCGTGCCAACGAATCGGCGCGGCGATGATATATCCTCGACGGATCGATTGATAGCGTAAGATGGGGAGCGACGGGGGGGGGGTGTCGGCAACAAAAATATAGAATTCGGTAAGTCTGCAGGTCTCTATGTAAGTCTGTGAGTCTCTATGTGAATCTGTGTGGGTCTCTATGAAAGCCTGCGGGTCTCTATGTAAGTCTGTGAGTCTCTATGTGAATCTGTGTGGGTCTCTATGTAAGTCTGTGAATCTTTATGTGAATTTGTGTGGGTCTCTATGTAAGTCTGTGAGTCTCTATGTGAATCTGTGTGGGTCTCTATGTAAGTCTGTGAGTCTCTATGTGAATTTGTGTGGGTCTCTATGTAAGTCTGTGAGTCTCTATGCGAATCTGTGTGGGTCTCTATGAAAGCCTGCGGGTCTCTATGTAAGTCTGTGAGTCTCTATGTGAATCTGTGTGGGTCTCTATGTAAGTCTGTGGGTCTCTATGTAAGTCTGTGAGTCTCTATGTGATTCTGTGTGGGCCTCTATGTAAGTCTGCGGGTCTCTATGTAAGTCTGTGAGTCTCTATGTGAATCTGTGTGGGTCTCTATGTAAGTCTGCGGGTCTCTATGTAAGTCTGTGAGTCTCTATGTGAATCTGTGTGGGTCTCTATGAAAGTCTGCGGGTCTCTATGTAAGTCTGTGAGTCTCTATGTGAATCTGTGTGGGTCTCTATGTAAGTCTGCGGGTCTCTATGTAAGTCTGTGAGTCTCTATGTGAATTTGTGTGGGTCTCTATGTAAGTCTGTGAGTCTCTATGTGAATCTGTGTGGGTCTCTATGTAAGTCTGTGGGTCTCTATGTAAGTCTGTGAGTCTCTATGTGAATCTGTGTGGGTCTCTATGTAAGTCTGTGAGTCTCTATATGAATCTGTGTGAGTCTCTATGTAAGTCTGCGGGTCTCTATATGAATCTGTGTGGGTCTCTATGTAAGTCTGCGGGTCTCTATGTAAGTCTGTGAGTCTCTATGTGAATCTGTGTGGGTCTCTATGTAAGTCTGCGGGTCTCTATGTAAGTCTGTGAGTCTCTATGTGAATCTGTGTGGGTCTCTATGTAAGTCTGTGAGTCTCTATGTGAATTTGTGTGGGTCTCTATGTAAGTCTGTGAGTCTCTATGTGAATTTGTGTGGGTCTCTATGTAAGTCTGTGAGTCTCTATATGAATCTGTGTGGGTCTCTATGTAAGTCTGTGGGTCTCTATGTAAGTCTGTGAGTCTCTATGTGAATCTGTGTGGGTCTCTATGTAAGTCTGTGAGTCTCTATATGAATCTGTGTGGGTCTCTATGTAAGTCTACGGGTCTCTATGTAAGTCTGTGAGTCTCTATGTGAATCTGTGTGGGTCTCTATGTAAGTCTGTGGGTCTCTATGTAAGTCTGTGAGTCTCTATGTGAATCTGTGTGGGTCTCTATGTAAGTCTGTGGGTCTCTATGTAAGTCTGTGAGTCTCTATGTGAATCTGTGTGGGTCTCTATGTAAGTCTGTGAGTCTCTATGTGAATTTGTGTGGGTCTCTATGTAAGTCTGTGAGTCTCTATGTGAATTTGTGTGGGTCTCTATGTAAGTCTGTGAGTCTCTATGTGAATCTGTGTGGGTCTCTATGTAAGTCTGTGGGTCTCTATGTAAGTCTGTGAGTCTCTATGTGAATTTGTGTGGGTCTCTATGTAAGTCTGTGAGTCTCTATGTGAATTTGTGTGGGTCTCTATGTAAGTCTGTGAGTCTCTATGTGAATTTGTGTGGGTCTCTATGTAAGTCTGTGAGTCTCTATGTGAATCTGTGTGGGTCTCTATGTAAGTCTGTGGGTCTCTATGTAAGTCTGTGAGTCTATGTGAATTTGTGTAGGTCTCTATGTAAGTCTGTGAGTCTCTATGTGAATTTGTGTGGGTCTCTATGTAAGTCTGTGAGTCTCTATGTGAATCTGTGTGGGTCTCTATGTAAGTCTGTGGGTCTCTATGTAAGTCTGTGAGTCTCTATGTGAATCTGTGTGGGTCTCTATGTAAGTCTGTGAGTCTCTATATGAATCTGTGTGGGTCTCTATGTAAGTCTGCGGGTCTCTATGTAAGTCTGTGAGTCTCTATGTGAATCTGTGTGGGTCTCTATGTAAGTCTGCGGGTCTCTATGTAAGTCTGTGAGTCTCTATGTGAATCTGTGTGGGTCTCTATGTAAGTTTGTGAGTCTCTATGTGAATCTGTGTGGGTCTCTATGTAAGTCTGCGGGTCTCTATGTAAGTCTGTGAGTCTCTATGTGAATCTGTGTGGGTCTCTATGTAAGTCTGCGGGTCTCTATGCAAGTCTGTGAGTCTCTGTGAATCTGTGTGGGTCTCTATGTAAGTCTGCGGGTCTCTATGTAAGTCTGTGAGTCTCTATGTGAATCTGTGTGGGTCTCTATGTAAGTCTGCGGGTCTCTATGTAAGTTTGTGAGTCTCTATGTGAATCTGTGTGGGTCTCTATGTAAGTCTGCGGGTCTCTATGTAAGTTTGTATGTTTGCCCAAATCAATTTATAAAAATTTTGACATGCGTTTTTCTGGATTTTGTTGTTGTAATTCTGTCTCTCACTGTTCAAATAAACCTACCATTAAAATTATAGACTGATCATTGCTTTGTCAGTGGGCAAGCGTACAAAATCAGCAGGGGATCAAATACTTTTTTCCCTCACTGTAAGCGTCAGGGGTGCGGTCTGCAGGGTCTCTATGTATGTCTGTGGGTCTCTGTGTGAATCTGTGTGGGCCTCTATGTATGTCTGTGGGTCTCTGAGAATCTCCGATTGTCACTCTACGGGTTCCAGCGTTAGTCTACGGGCTCCAGCGTTAGTCTACAGGTTCCAGCGTTAGTCTATGGGTTCCAGCGTTAGCCTACAGGTTCCAGCGTTAGTCTACGGGTCCGGCGTTAGCCTACGGGTTCCAGCGTTAGTCTACGGGTTCCAGCGTTAGTCTACGGGTCCGGCGTTAGTCTACGGGTTCCAGCGTTAGTCTATGGGTTCCAGTGTTAGCCTACGGGTCCAGTGTTAAGTCTACGGGTTCCAGCGTTAGCCTACGGGTCCAGTGTTAGTCTACGGGTCCAGTGTTAGTCTACGGGTCCAGCGCTAGCCTACGGGTCCAGCGTTATGTCTACGGGTCCAGTGTTAGCCTACGGGTCCAGCGTTAGCCTACGGGTCCAGTGTTAGTCTACGGGTCCAGCGTTAGTCTACGGGTCCAGCGCTAGCCTACGGGTCCAGCGTTAGCCTACGGCAGGGGTCGGGAACCTATGGCTCGCGAGCCAGATGTGGCTCTTTTGATGATTGCATATGGCTCGCAGATAAAACAAAATATTCTCACTTGTTTTAATCCATCCATCGATTTTTCACTGCGCATGTCCTGTTCAGGGCTGCAGGAGCAATTGTCCATTATTTTAATTGGATGATACTGGCCTACGTTTGCCGTTGCTGGGTAAAACAGGTAAACGCCCCCTTTTGAATCAGTCTGAGACTGCGTCTGCTCGGTCATTAGCTCAAAGCTAACCCTTCGACGAAGAAGATGGCGAAAAGAAAAAAAGACGACGAGTATCGTACATTTCAGGACGAATGGACCGAAGAATTCGCCTTTGTGGAGAGAGCGGGTTCTGCGGTGTGTCTAATTTGCAATGACAAAATTACATAGTTGAAACGGTCGAATGTAAAGCGGCACTTCGACACGCGCCACGCTACCTTTGCATCAAAATACCCTGCGGGAGACAGCAGAAAGAAAGCGTGCCAAGAGCTTCTGAGCAGGGTGCAAGCTAGCCAGCAGCAACTCCGCGTATGGACCCGGCAAGGTGACTATAATTCGGCTAGCTTTGCTGGTTCTTTAGCAATAGTGAGGAACGGAAAACCATTCACAGATGGCGAGTATGCTAAAACGTTCATGCTGGATGTAGCCAATGAACTTTTTGATGATCTTCCGAACAAAGACAAGATAATCAAACGGATACAAGACATGCCTCTGTCGGCAAGAACTGTTCATGATCGTACCATCGTGATGGCAAACAAAGTGGAGGAAACGCAAGTGAAGGACATAAATGCAGCGCCGTTCTTTTCTCTGGCTTTGGATGAGTCAACAGACGTGAGCCATTTGTCGCAGTTCAGCGTGATTGCAAGATATGCTGTTGGTGACACACTGCGCGAAGAAAGTCTTGCTGTTCTGCCATTAAAAGGGTCCACAAGAGGTGAGGATTTATTCAAGTCTTTCATGGAGTTTGCTCAAGAAAAAAGTCTACCTATAGATAAACTTCTCTCAGTGTGTACTGATGGTGCTCCGTGTATGGTGGGGAAAAACAAAGGATTTGTGGCGCTTCTCCGTGAACATGAAAATAGACCCATCCTAAGTTTCCATTGCATTATACACCAGGAGGCACTTTGTGCTCAGATGTGTGACAGGCAGTTTGGCGAAGTGATGTCGCTGGTCATTCGTGTGATCAACTTTATTGTTGCCCGAGCCTTAAATGATCGCCAGTTTAAAACACTGCTGGATGAAGTTGTAAATAACTATCCTGGTCTGCTTTTGCACAGCAATGTGCGTTGGTTGTCAAGAGGGAAGGTGCTTAGCCGTTTTGCGGCTTGCCTGAACGAAATCCGGACTTTCCTTGAAATGAAAGGCGTCGGGCATCCTGAGCTAGCCGACACCGAGTGGCTCCTCAAGTTTTACTATCTCGTAGATCTGACTGAACATCTGAACCAGCTCAACGTGAAAATGCAAGGCATTGGAAATAGTGTTATCCCTTCAACAAGCTGTATTTGCTTTTGAAAACAAGCTGGAGCTTTTCATCACGGATCTTGAAACAGGTCGTTTACTACATTTTGAAAAACTGAGCCAATTTAAAGATGCATGCACAGCAAGTGAGCCCATTCAAAACCTTGATCTCCACCAGCTAGCTGGCTGCACATCCAGTCTCCTACAGTCCTTCAAAGCACGCTTTGGAGAATTTCGTGAGCACACTCGTCTTTTTAAGTTCATCACCCATCCAAACGAGTGTTCACTGAACACAGCCGACCTGAATTACATCCCTGGTGTCTCCGTCAGAGATTTTGAAGCAGAAGTGGCTGACCTGAAGGCCTCAGACATGTGGGTGAATAAGTTCAAGTCACTGAATGAAGATTTGGAAAGAATCACACGACAGAAAGCGGAGTTGGCGAGCAAGCACATGTGGACAGAAATGAAAAACTTGGAACGCGCTTCCTGTCACATACCACACACTGCAGCGTGTGAGTATTGCTGTATTGACCATGTTTGGATCTACGTATGCATGTGAGCAGTCATTCTCACATCTTAAAAACATCAAGTCCAACCTACGATCACGTTTAACGGATGAAAGCCTCAACGCTTGCATGAAGCTTAACCTCACCAAGTACCAACCCGACTACAAAGACATCAGCAAATCCATGCCGCACCAGAAGTCGCATTAATGGTGAGTGTTATAACAACATTATTTAAAAGAATAAATTCAGAGGCTTATTATACTGACATTTAGTTGAATTCACTTTTAAAATATATTATATGGCTCTCACTGAAATAAATTTCCAAATTTTTTGCTTTCATGGCTCTCTTAGTCAAAAAGGTTCCCGACCCCTGGCCTACGGGTTCCAGCGTTATGTCTACGGGTTCCAGCGTTAGTGTACGGCTCTCCAGCGCTAGCCTACGGGTCCAGCGTTAGTCTACGGGCTCCAGGGCTAGTCTACGGGCTCCAGCAGCAGCAGCACCGACACCTCCGTGACGTCCGCATCTGGGCGGGGTGCCACCGAGGCTCGCCAACTCGCGAGCCTCGGTGGCACTGCCGCCGGGGGGGGGGGGGGGGGGGGGGGGGTACCCACGCACGGCGGCGCCCAAAGAATCCCGCAAGTCCGACACGGGCCGACGCCGTGACTGTCGGCGGTCGAGCGAGCGAGCGGGGAGAGCACAATCGTGGGGATCGGGTAAAAGTCGTCGCTTCGTGCATCGGCGTTCACACGACGGAGGTGGGAGGTAGGGGGGGGTAGGGGGGGGGGATAGGGGGAGGAGGAGGAAGACAGGGTGTGCCGTACGTGAGAGGGTGCCGGTGAGGGCGCTGCTGTGGCTAACGGAACCGGCACTGCGCATCCACAGAGCCCTGGAGGAAACGACAACAACGGTCATGGTTACACCCCCCGCCGCCGCCGCCGGAACACCCTATCGGGCCCGGCACCACAGCCTCCACCGCCGCCACCGGCGGCGACGTTGGCGCCGGTCGCGGTGGTGGTGGCTTGGTCGGGGTTGGGTGGTTGGGTGGGTGGGTGGTGGTGGTGGTGGTGGGTGGGTGCGGGACCACCCGGCTAACGATCAGCGGGCCGCTCCGGGCTCCTGCACCGCGGGCCGTCACGCCGGGGATAGTCGTACGCCGACCGCGGGCGCGTCATCCAGCCCCCCACCCCCTACCCCCCCACCCCCCCCCCCCCACCCCACCCCCCCCTCGGGGCCGATTGCGGCACCGCGGACGCGCCCACGGACGACTGCACTTGCTTGGTTTGGAATTTGGCGGTGATCGTGGCGTGGATGGGTTTGGGAACTTTGCCGATAAGAGTCACCACCTGTCAATGGGTCTCTGTGTGCGACGGGTCTATGGGTCTCTGTGTGATGAGCCTACGGGTCTCTGCGTGATGAGTCTACGGGGTCCCTCTGTGTGAGTCTACGGGGTCTCTCTGTGCGAGTCTACGGGTCTCTCTGTGCGAGTCTACGGGTCTCTGTGTGAGTCTACGGGACTCTCTGTGCGAGTCTACGGGTCTCTGTGTGAGTCTACGGGTCTCTGTGTGTGAGTCTACAGGTCTCTGTGCGAGTCTACAGTCTCTCTGTGTGAGTCTACGGGTCTCTCTGTGCGAGTCTACGGGTCAGTGTGTGAGTCTACGGGTCTCTATGTGTGAGTCTACGGGTCTCTGTGTGAGTCTACGGGTCTCTGTGTGTGAGTCTACGGGTCTCTCTGTGTGAGTCTATGGGTCTCTCTGTGTGAGTCTATGGGTCTCTCTCTCTCTGTGCGAGTCTACGGGCCTCTCTGTGCGAGTCTACGGGGTCTCTGTGTGAGTCTACGGGCCTCTCTGTGTGAGTCTACGGGTCTCTCTGTGTGAGTCTACGGGTCTCTCTGTGTGAGTCTACGGGTCTCTGTGTGAGTCTACGGGTCTCTGTGTGTGAGTCTACGGGTCTCTCTGTGTGAGTCTACGGGTCTCTCTGTGTGAGTCTACGGGTCTCTTTGTGCGAGTCTACGGGTCTCTGTGTGAGTCTACAGTCTCTCTGTGTGAGTCTACGGGTCTCTGTGTGTGAGTCTACGGGTCTCTCTGTTTGAGTCTACGGGTCTCTGTGTGCGAGTCTACGGGTCTCTGTGTGAGTCTACAGTCTCTCTGTGTGAGTCTACGGGTCTCTCTGTGTGAGTCTACGGGTCACTCTGTGTGAGTCTACGGGTCTCTCTGTTTGAGTCTACGGGTCTCTGTGTGCGAGTCTACGGGTCTCTGTGTGTGAGTCTACGGGTCTCTGTGTGCGAGTCTACGAGTCTCTCTGTGCAAGTCTACGGGTCTCTGTGTGAGTCTACGGGTCTCTCTGTGCGAGTCTACAGGTCTCTGTGTATGAGTCTACGAGGCTCTCTGTGTGAGTCTACGGTCTCTCTGTGTGAGTCTATGAGTCTCTGCGTGAGTCTACGGGTCTCTATGTGCGAGTCTACGAGCCTCTCTGTGCAAGTCTACGGGTCTCTCTGTGCGAGTCTACGGGACTCTCTGTGTGAGTCTACGGGTCTCTCTGTGCGAGTCTACGGGTCTCTATGTGTGAGTCTACGAGTCAGTGTGTGAGTCTACGGGTCTCTGTGTATGAGTCTACGAGGCTCTCTGTGTGAGTCTACGGTCTCTCTGTGTGAGTCTACGGGTCTCTATGTGCGAGTCTACGGGTCTCTCTGTGTGAGTCTACGGGTCTCTCTGTGTGAGTCTACGGTCTCTCTGTGTGAGTCTACGGGTCTCTCTGTGCGAGTCTACGGGTCTCTATGTGTGAGTCTACGGGTCTCTCTGTGTGAGTCTATGAGACTCTCTGTGCGAGTCTACGGGTCTCTCTGTGTATGAGTCTACGGGTCACTCTGTGCGAGTCTACGAGACTCTCTGTGTGAGTCTACGGGTCTCTCTGTGTGAGTCTACTGTCTCTCTGTGTGAGTCTACTGTCTCTCTGTGCGAGTCCACGGGCCTCTCTGCGCGGGTCTACGGGTCTCTGTGTGAGTCTACGGGTCTCTGTGTGTGAGTCTACGGGTCTCTGTGTGTGAGTCTACGGGTCTCTCTGTGTGAGTCCACGGGTCTCTCTGTGCGAGTCTACGGGTCTCTATGTGCGAGTCTACGGTCTCTCTGTGTGAGTCCACGGGTCTCTTTGTGTGAGTCTACGGGTCTCTCTGTGCGAGTTTACGAGTCTCTCTGTGCGAGTCTACAGGTCTCTCTGTGCGAGTCTACGAGTCTCTCTGTGTGAGTCTACGAGTCTCTCTGTGCGAGTCTACGGGTCTCTCTGTGTGAGTCTACGGGTCTCTCTGTGCGAGTCTACGAGTCTCTCTGTGCGAGTCTACGAGCCTCTCTGTGTGAGTCTATGAGACTCTCTGTGCGAGTCTACGGGTCTCTCTGTGTGAGTCTACGGGTCTCTCTGTGTGAGTCTACGGGTCTCTATGCGCGAGTCTACGAGACTCTCTGTGTGAGTCTACGAGTCTCTCTGTGTGAGTCTACGGGTCTCTCTGCGCGAGTCTACGAGTCTCTCTGTGCGAGTCTACGAGTCTCTCTGTGCGAATCTACGAGTCTCTCTGTGCGAGTCTACGGGTCTCTCTGTGTGAGTCTACGGGTCTCTCTGTGCGAGTCTACGGGGTCTCTTTGTGTGAGTCTACGGGTCAGTCTGTGTGAGTCTATGAGACTCTCTGTGGGAGTCTACGGGTCTCTTTGTGCGAGTCTACGGGTCTCTATGTGCGAGTCTACGGGTCTCTCTGTGGGAGTCTACGGGTCTCTCTGTGTGAGTCTACGGGTCTCTCTGTGTGAGTCTACAGGTCTCTATGTGTGAGTCTACGGGTCTCTCTGTGTGAGTCTATGGGTCTCTGTGTGTGAGTCTACGGGTCTCTGTGTGTGAGTCTACGGGGTCTGTGTGTGAGTCTACGGGTCTCTGTGTGAGTCTACGGGTCTCTCTGTGTGCGAGTCTACGGGGTCTCTGTGTGAGTCTACGGGTCTCTCTGTGTGAGTCTACGGGTCTCTCTGCGCGAGTCTACGAGTCTCTCTGTGCGAGTCTACGAGTCTCTCTGTGCGAGTCTACGAGTCTCTCTGTGTGAGTCTACGGGTCTCTGTGTGTGAGTCTACGGGTCTCTGTGTGAGTCTATGGGTGCTCTCTGTGCGAGTCTACGAGTCTCTCTGTGTGAGTCTACGGGTCTCTGTGTGCGAGTCTACGAGTCTCTCTGTGCAAGTCTACGGGTCTCTGTGCGAGTCTACGAGTCTCTCTGTGCGAGTCTACAGGTCTCTGTGTATGAGTCTACGAGGCTCTCTGTGTGAGTCTACGGCCTCTCTGTGTGAGTCTATGAGTCTCTGTGTGAGTCTACGGGTCTCTCTGTATGAGTCTACGGGTCACTCTGTGTGAGTCTGCGGGCATCTCTGTGCGAGTCTACGAGTCTCTCTGTGTGAGTCTACGGGTCTCTATGTGCGAGTCTACGAGCCTCTCTGTGCAAGTCTACGGGTCTCTCTGTGTGAGTCTACGGGTCTCTGTGTGTGAGTCTACGGGTCTCTCTGTGCGAGTCTATGAGTCAGTGTGTGAGTCTACAGGTCTCTGTGTATGAGTCTACGAGGCTCTCTGTGTGAGTCTACGGTCTCTCTGTGTGAGTCTATGAGTCTCTGTGTGAGTCTACGGGTCTCTCTGTGTGAGTCTACGGGTCTCTCTGTGCGAGTCTACGGTCTCTCTGTGTGAGTCTACGGGTCTCTATGTGTGAGTCTATGAGACTCTCTGTGCGAGTCTACGGGTCTCTATGTGTGAGTCTACGGGTCTCTCTGTGTGAGTCTATGAGACTCTCTGTGCGAGTCTACGGGTCTCTCTGTGTATGAGTCTACGGGTCACTCTGTGCGAGTCTACGAGTCTCTCTGTGTGAGTCTACGGGTCTCTCTGTGCGAGTCTACGGGTCTCTGTGTGCGAGTCCACGGGCCTCTCTGCGCGAGTCTACGGGTCTCTGTGTGAGTCTACGGGTCTCTGTGTGTGAGTCTACGGGTCTCTCTGTGTGAGTCTACGGGTCTCTCTGTGCGAGTCTACGGGTCTCTCTGTGCGAGTCTACGGTCTCTCTGTGTGAGTCCACGGTCTCTCTGTGTGAGTCCACGGGTCTCTTTGTGCGAGTCTACGGGACTCTCTGTGCGAGTCTACGAGTCTCTCTGTGTGAGTCTACGAGTCTCTCTGTGCGAGTCTACGGGTCTCTCTGTGTGAGTCTACGAGTCTCTCTGTGCGAGTCTACGAGTCACTCTGTGCGAGTCTACGGGTCTCTCTGTGTAAGTCTATGAGACTCTCTGTGCGAGTCTACGGGTCTCTCTGTGTGAGTCTACGAGTCTCTCTGTGTGAGTCTACGGGTCTCTCTGTGTGAGTCTACGGTCTCTCTGTGTGAGTCTATGAGTCTCTGTGTGAGTCTACGGGTCTCTCTGTATGAGTCTACGGGTCACTCTGTGTGAGTCTGCGGGCCTCTCTGTGCGAGTCTACGAGTCTCTCTGTGTGAGTCTACGGGTCTCTCTGCGCGAGTCTACGAGACTCTCTGTGTGAGTCTACGAGCCTCTCTGTGTGAGTCTACGGGCCTCTCTGTGTGAGTCTACGGGTCTCTCTGCGCGAGTCTACGAGTCTCTCTGTGCGAGTCTACGAGTCTCTCTGTGCGAGTCTACGAGACTCTCTGTGTGAGTCTACGAGTCTCTCTGTGTGAGTCTACGAGTCTCTCTGTGCGAGTCTACGAGTCTCTCTGTGCGAGTCTACGAGTCTCTCTGTGCGAGTCTACGAGACTCTCTGTGCGAGTCTACGGGTCTCTTTGTGCGAGTCTACAGGTCTCTCTGTGCGAGTCTACGGGTCTCTCTGTGCGAGTCTACGGGTCTCTCTGTGCGAGTCTACGGGTCTCTCTGTGCGAGTCTACGAGTCTCTCTGTGCGAGTCTACGAGTCTCTCTGTGCGAGTCTACGGGTCTCTCTGTGTGAGTCTATGAGACTCTCTGTGCGAGTCTACGGGTCTCTCTGTGCGAGTCTACGAGTCTCTCTGTGCGAGTCTACGAGTCTCTCTGTGCGAGTCTACGAGTCTCTCTGTGCGAGTCTACGGGTCTCTCTGTGTGAGTCTATGAGACTCTCTGTGCGAGTCTACGGGTCTCTCTGTGCGAGTCTACGGGTCTCTTTGTGCGAGTCTACGGGTCTCTCTGTGCGAGTCTATGGGTCTCTCTGTGCGAGTCTACGAGTCTCTCTGTGCGAGTCTACGGGTCTCTCTGTGTGAGTCTACGGGTCTCTCTGTGTGAGTCTACGAGACTCTCTGTGTGAGTCTATGAGACTCTCTGTGCGAGTCTACGGGTCTCTTTGTGCGAGTCTACAGGTCTCTCTGTGTGAGTTTACGGGTCTCTGCGTGAGTCTATGAGTCTCTTTGTGTGAGTCTACGAGTCTCTTTGTGTGAGTCTACGAGTCACTCTGTGTGAGTCTACGGGACTCTCTGTGTGAGTCTACGAGTCTCTTTGTGTGAGTCTACGAGTCACTCTGTGTGAGTCTACGGGTCTCTCTGTGTGAGTCTACAGGTCTCTCTGTGTGAGTCTATGGGTCTCTGCGTGAGTCTACGGGTCTCTGCGTGAGTCTACGGGTCTCTGTGTGGTGAGTCTACGGGTCTCTCTGCGCGAGTCTACGGGCCTCTCTGCGCGAGTCTATAAATTATTTATCGACCAGGGCAGTAGAGGGAAAGGCCATGCGGGATTTTTATTTATTTATTTACCACGGAGCGGATCGTGTGCGCGTTACAACACACTCTCGGGGGTCACGGATGGCTCGCGGGCGGGGTCGCGGCCTCTTTGCCACGACCCCGACCGGTCCTAACTCGTTTCCCGCTCGCTCAGGCAGAGCGCCCGCGATCCACAACCCCGTGGCCGATTTATCGCGAGCGGTAGCGCGAGTGAAAACGGATTTTTTTTTGTGTGTTCCTCCAAGGTTCTGCGGAGCCGCCTATCGTAAATGACGACGACGATGACGACGACGACGACGATGACGACGATGAATGCCTTAACGACAACACTTGCTCTCCCACTCTCTGCCCCTCCCCCCCTTGCTCTATCTCTCTCTCTCTCTCGTCGACCACAAGACAGCAGCAACGTCAATGTTACTTTCCCATCTTGTGTGTTTTTTTACTTTGTCCCCGGCACCTGACGTTCCAATGTCTACATCCCACTGTTGAGTTTAAGGCCACCCCCCCCCACCACCACCCCCTTGGCAGGTGTCTCAGTGGTAGATCCCTGGTTTCATATCCCTCTCACCCCCCCGCCCCCCCCATCGTCAACTGTCTAAGTGGTACAGCCCTAGCTACATATCCCTCTCACCCCCCTATCTGTCTGAGTGGTACATCCCAAGTCACATATCCCTCTCACCCCTCACTATCTGCCTCAGTGGTACATCCCTAGTCACATCCATCTCACCCCCCTCACTATCTGTCTCAGTGGTACAACCCTAGTCACATCCATCTCACCCCCCTCACTATCTGTCTCAGTGGTACAACCCTAGTCACTATCCCTCTCACCCCCCTCACTATCTGTCTCAGTGGTACAACCCTAGCCACTATCCCTCTCACCCCCCTCACTATCTGTCTCAGTGGTACAACCCTAGTCACTATTCCTCTCACCCCCCTCACTATCTGTCTCAGTGGTACAACCCTAGTCACTATCCCTCTCACCCCCCTCACTATCTGTCTCAGTGGTACAACCCTAGCCACTATCCCTCTCACCCCCCTCACTATCTGTGTCAGTGGTACAACCCTAGTCACATCCATCTCACCCCCCTCACTATCTGTCTCAGTGGTACAACCCTAGCCACATCCATCTCACCCCCCTCACTATCTGTCTCAGTGGTACATCCCTAGTCACATCCATCTCACCCCCCTCAATATCTGTGTCAGTGGTACAACCCTAGCCACATATCCCTCACCCCCCTCACTATCTGTCTCAGTGGTACAACCCTAGTCACATCCATCTCACCCCCCTCACTATCTGTCTCAGTGGTACAACCCTAGTCACATATCCCTCTCATCCCCCTCACTATCTGTCTCAGTGGTACAACCCTAGTCACATCCATCTCACCCCCCTCACTATCTGTCTCAGTGGTACAACCCTAGCCACTATCCCTCTCACCCCCCTCACTATCTGTCTCAGTGGTACAACCCTAGCCACTGTCCCTCTCACCCCCCTCACTATCTGCCTCAGTGGTACACCCCTAGCCACATATCCCTCTCACCCCCCCTCACTATGTCTCAGTGGTACATCCCTAGTCACACATCCATTTCACCCCCTCACTATCTGTCTCAGTGGTACAACCCTAGTCACATCCATCTCACCCCCCTCACTATCTGTCTCAGTGGTACATCCCTAGTCACATCCATCTCACCCCCCTCACTATCTGTCTCAGTGGTACAACCCTAGTCACATCCATCTCACCCCCCTCACTATCTGTGTCAGTGGTACAACCCTAGTCACATCCATCTCACCCCCCTCACTATCTGTGTCAGTGGTACAACCCTAGTCACATCCATCTCACCCCCCTCACTATCTGTGTCAGTGGTACAACCCTAGTCACATCCATCTCACCCCCCTCACTATCTGTGTCAGTGGTACAACCCTAGTCACATCCATCTCACCCCCCTCACTATCTGTGTCAGTGGTACAACCCTAGTCACATCCCTCTCACCCCCCTCACTATCTGCCTCAGTGGTACATCCCTAGTCACATCCATCTCACCCCCCTCACTATCTGCCTCAGTGGTACAATCCTAGTCACATATCCATCTCACCCCCCCTTCTCAGTGGTACATCCCTAACAAGCCAGTCCCTACCCCCCCCCACAGCCTCCTCCCCCAACAGCAATGGTACGGCCCCCCTGTCCAGGGCCGCTCACCACCACCACCACCACCACCCCCAACCTGTTGTGGTCGGGCCCCACTTGGCTGTAGGTGTAGTCAGCTTGGATGCGCTCCTTCTGGAAGTACTGGTGGAGCCGCGACTTAGCGTTCTCCAGCGTCCAGTTGCCGTGCAGCCCGGCGTTCAGGTCGACCTCCTCCGACTCCAGCGTCTTGACAGGGAAGAGGGCGGAAAAGTTTCGATTTAAAGCTTTCGCGACTGCAAAGGGTTCATCCTCTTCGGTTCTTTCGGTAAAGTCGCCGCCGCGTAGAATGAGGATAAAATAAGCAATCGATAAAATAAAAATAAACGCGATAAAATTCTCACGACGTTTCGGCCACAACACAAAGCGGCCTTCGTCAGGTGAAGGGGACGAGACTGCCTCGAGGACAGCGCTGGAGTCTCGTCCCTTCACCTGATGAAGGCCGCTTGTGTTGTGGCCGAAACGTCGTGAGAATTTTATTGTGTTATTTTAGTTTATTAATTTATTATTTTATTCTCATTCTACGTGGTGACTTTACCGAAAGAACCAAAGAAGGCCGAAATGGTTACGGGTGGGGGTCATGGCTGAAAATGGTGCCACGGTGGCCAGGAGATGTTAACTCACTCGCCTGGTACGCATGAGGTCGTGGGTTCGATCCCGACCATGACGACTGCGGTATATCTGGAGTTTGCGCGTGGCTGTGAGATGTTAACTACCTCGCCTGGTACGCATGAGGTCGTGGGTTCGATCCCGACCATGACGACTGCTGTATATCTGGAGTTTGCGCGTGGCTGTGAGATGTTAACTACCTCGCCTGGTACGCATGAGGTCGTGGGTTCGATCCCGACCATGACGACTGCTGTATATCTGGAGTTTGCGCGTGGCTATGAGATGTTAACTACCTCGCCTGGTACGCATGAGGTCGTGGGTTCGATCCCGACCTTGACGCGTGTTCTTTTGGAGTTTCTCTCTCTCCCCAACATGATCGTGTGGATATGTCTCCAGGTCCTTCGGCTTTTTCCCCTCCACATTCAGAATCAACGTGCGTTTCGAGCGTTCGGCCGCTGTACATTTCCGCATGGTAAGCCACTTCGTTGATCTGCCATTTGTGATGGCCAGGTCGCTGCTAAACAAGAGCTACATATTGTGATTTAAAGCTTTCTTGACTGCAGCAATTCATATTCTTAGCTCTTTCGGTAAAGTCACGTTGAAACAATGAAATATATTATTATTTTATTGTTTCACCTTCAACGTGACTTTACCGAAAGAGCTAAGAATAAGAGCTACATAGCTCAGTGGGCCTTAGCTGGTAAAACAATGTTATACAATTAGATTTTTTTTTTTAATAGATATTCATACCGCATGAATTTGACGAGCTCAGTTCAACACGTGGGCTTTCGCGACCAATATTATTCGGGTGAGATCTCCTGAGTATAAACGTGTCACAACCCTCCGCCACCCGACACAACCAATTAGCAGAGGATTTGTCACGGAAAAACAAAACGCCAATTAGTTTACCACTTCAGCCCACCGGTGTGTTGGGAGAGTAAATCCGCAACATTCACAATTGCGAGTACGACGTTTCGCTGGCACTCAAAATTGTAAATGTTGGCCGATTAACTCTCCAACACACACACATTGGTGGGCTAAAGAAGCAACTGATGGCAGCGTTTTAGTTCACGTGACAAATCCCTTTCTAATTGGCTGCCGGGTGGTGGAGGGCCACGACACATTATTTGCACGTGCGCGCGATCTCACCCCAAAAAAACCTTCGTTGTACGACGTCAGTTTTAGTTTCAGACTTCCTAGACGGCGAAATTCGACGGAGTTATCGGATCGCGGCAAGTTCCTCCGCCGTTTCCTTGCCGACTCTCTCTCTCTCTCTCTCCCTCCCGTGGTCGCGTCGATCTTCTCCGGGGGACGCCCCCTCCGGCTTTTCGCCCTCCACGTTTGACAATCGACGCCAACGCGCGTCCCTAAGGAGGAATTTGGCTGCTGCGATAAATTTTACCGCACGGCGATGGCGGCGATGGCGGCGATGGCGGGCCACTTTCGTTGAGCTGCCATCGTTTGCGGCGGCCAGGGGTGGCTATTGAATAAGCAATGTTTGAAAATGCTTTTCGTTTCAAACGCGCTTTAATGAAATGTACCCGTACGAGTGATGGAAGGACTCCCACGACTCCAGGAAGCGGACCCCGAAGTTTGCCCATGACGTAAGGGGACCGTGGTCCAATTACAGCCACCGTGAGTTGAGCGTGGACAATTAGAGCCAAGCCGAAACATAACATGTAAAAAAAACAATGTTTAAAAATATATATTTTTTATTTTTAATGATAGAATATAGTATTACATTTCGATTTAAAGCTTTCGTGACTGCAAGGATTCATCTTCTTTGGTTCTTTCGGTAAAGTCACCACGTAGAATGAGAATGAAATAATAAATTAATAAAATAAAATAACACAATAAAATTCTCGCTCCAGCGCTGTCCTACCAGACAGTCTCGTCCCTTCACCTGATGAAGGCCACTTGTGTTGTGGCCGAAACGTCGTGAGAATTTTATTGTGTTATTTTATTTTATTAATTTATTATTTTATTCCCATTCTACGTGGTGACTTTACCGAAAGAACCAAAGAAGATGAATACGGTATTGTCATCAGTGTGACATAAGTATACCAAGTTTGCAATCGATACCACATTTGGAAGTGGGTTACAATTGAGTTACAAGATTTGAGGATACAACAACAACAACAAACAGACAGAACAGCGAGTTCAAAGGAAGCGTGTATGAAGAGCTACACACCAGCCGCGCGGTGGGGCATGTTGTCTTCGGTGTGCGTGCCATTCCCCCCACACACTCACCGCCTCGTTCTCCTCCTTCTCCTTCTTTATGTAGTACTCTTTCAGGTTAATGCCTCTGTCGCACTGGTAGCCACCGTCACCGCCAGCACCACCGCCGCTACCGCCAACGCCGCCGCCGCCGTAGCCGCCGCCGCCGCCACCACCACCACCAAACCCTAACGCACGGGAGAGGACAGATGTGTAGTTATGAGGCTCCAGTTTGAAGCGACATTATTTTTTTATTTTTTTTATTTTACCATGTATAGGCCCCACCGAACTGCACAACTACTTGGCTATCCGCAAATGATCAGGTGGCTTCAGCGGTACACATCGTCATCACGCGGGGAATTTACAGCGGCCAAATACTCGAAACGCACGTTGATTCTCGACGTGGAGGGAAAAAACCGGAGGACCCGGAGGCAAATCCATACTAGCCATCGACCGATCGATGTATGCAACAACAATAACAACACTTTCCTGGCTCCAGCCCGGCAGAAGACTCGGCCCCACCAGGCGGACGACAAGCAGAGCCACGCCGATCAACATCAATCAAACTCCGCCAACCCGCCCCGCGTAAAGAGATTGCAACTACTGTACTGTAGAGGGCGACGGCGTGGATTCGGGATTGACCGCAGCGACGCGCATGGACTTGTAATACGCATGTCCAAGAATGGCAATATCGGCACCTCCACTGCCACCACCGTCAACGCACCACGACCTCAAATCGGCGCCGCCGCCACCACCACCAATCCCACCACAACCACCCCCGACGATCACCGCCAACTCCACTAACCACCAGCGATCAAGGGAACCACCATCGGCACCTCCATCGAGTGGACTTTAACATAGCCATTCCTGTGACCAGTCACAAGCTAATCCCTTAGCTATTTCAATGCTTAATTGCTAGTTGCCTCTGTGGATGTGTAGGTTTTGACTTTAACATAGCCATTCCTGTGACCAGTCACAAGCTAATCCCTTAGCTATTTCAATGCTAAATTACTAGTTGCCTCTGTGGATGTGGAGGTTTTGACTTTAACATAGCCATTCCTGTGAACAGTCACAAGCTAATCCCTTAGCTATTTCAATGCTAAATTACTAGTTGCCTCTGTGGATGTGTAGGTTTTGACTTTAACATAGCCATTCCTGTGACCAGTCACAAGCTAATCCCTTAGCTATTTCAATGCTAAATTACCAGTTGCCTCTGTGGATGTGTAGGTTTTGACTTTAACATAGCCATTTCCGTGACCAGTCACAAGCTAATCCCTTAGCTATTTCAATGCTAAATTACTAGTTGCCTCTGTGGATGTGTAGGTTTTGACTTTAACATAGCCATTTCCGTGACCAGTCACAAGCTAATCCCTTAGCTATTTCAATGCTAAATTACTAGTTGCCTCTGTGGATGTGTAGGTTTTGACTTTAACATAGCCATTCCTGTGACCAGTCACAAGCTAATCCCTTAGCTATTTCAATGCTAAATTACTAGTTGCCTCTGTGGATGTGTAGGTTTTGACTTTAACATAGCCATTTCCGTGACCAGTCACAAGCTAATCCCTTAGCTATTTCAATGCTTAATTGCTAGTTGCCTCTGTGGATGTGTAGGTTTTGACTTTAACATAGCCATTTCCGTGACCATTCACAAGCTAATCCCTCAGCTATTTGCACAAGCTAATCCCTAAGCTATTTCAATGCTAAATTACTAGTTGCCTCTGTGGATGTGTAGATTTTGACTTTAACATAGCCATTTCCGTGATCATTCACAAGCTAATCCCTCAGCTATTTGCACAAGCTAATCCCTAAGCTATTTCAATGCTAAATTACTAGTTGCCTCTGTGGATGTGTAGGTTTTGACTTTAACATAGCCATTCCTGTGACCAGTCACAAGCTAATCCCTTAGCTATTTCAATGCTAAATTACTAGTTGCCTCTGTGGATGTGTAGGTTTTGACTTTAACATAGCCATTTCCGTGACCACTCACAAGCTAATCCCTCAGCTATTTCAATGCTAAATTACTAGTTGCCTCTGTGGATGTGTAGGTTTTGACTTTAACATAGCCATTCCTGTGACCAGTCACAAGCTAATCCCTTAGCTATTTCAATGCTAAATTACTAGTTGCCTCTGTGGATGTGTAGGTTTTGACTTTAACATAGCCATTTCCGTGACCAGTCACAAGCTAATCCCTTAGCTATTTCAATGCTAAATTACTAGTTGCCTCTGTGGATGTGTAGGTTTTGACTTTAACATAGCCATTCCCGTGACCATTCACAAGCTAATCCCTCAGCTATTTGCACAAGCTAATCCCTAAGCTATTTCAATGCTAAATTACTAGTTGCCTCTGTGGATGTGGAGGTTTTGACTTTAACATAGCCATTTCTGTGACCAGTCACAAGCTAATCTCTTAGCTATTTCAATGCTAAATTACTAGTTACCTATGTGGATGTGTAGGTTTTGACTTCAACATAGCCATTCCTGTGACCAGTCACAAGAGAATCCCTCAGCTATTTGATATGTAAACCCCTTTGTCAAGGTGCCTCACTTCTCCCAACCAGCTTAAAAGTCGCGACACGAATCTTAACATCGTTCACTGAAGCTCTGTCGTCCCGACAGTTCTGTACCTTTCACCTGAAGACGGCCGCTTGCGTTGTGGCCGAAACGTCGTGAGAATTTTACCGCGTCATTTTATTACTTTTATTCTCATTCTACGTGGTGACTTTACCGAAAGAACCAAAGAAGATGGATTTACGTATTAACCGGAGCAACGCGCTTGTTCGGCTTCAGCACGCGCGGCTCGCGAATGAACATTTGCACGACGGGCAAAGTGCAGCTGCTTTTAAGCTCATTCATTTGGGGCTCAAGGGGAGAGAAATCCACGAGTCATTACATTAATTCACGTCAACAATCAATCCCGGGCGCGGAAAGTTGATCCGCAACAGGATTCGGACAGACCGCACGGGGGACAAATGGAGACTCTCACCGCGCGTCCAGTTTTTTTGTTTGTTTGTTTTGTTTTGCGGCCGCATACCTTGGGGGGCGAGTCCTCCGCCCTGCCCCCCTCCCAGGGCGAGGTGAGGGGGTAGGGGACCCCCCGTAGGGAGTATCCCCTCTCCCGGCAGCGACGGCGGCCCCTCCGTCAACGGACTGCTCATCGGAAGGGCGAGCGGCGCCTTCAACCCACGCACGGAACGCATTCACGGGACAACACGGTGCTCGCATTAGCGGCAGACGGCTCGGCAAGCTTCAACAGCAGCAACAACGCGGGTTTTGTATCTTCATGGCTGGGTGGTTGGGTGGTGCGGGTGGGCGAGTGAGTGACCGAGGCCAGGCGAGCGATTGAGCGAGCGAACGATTGAGCTTACAAGCGAGCGATCGGGCAGGACGAGTGAGCCGGCGAGTGGGCGAGCGAGTTGAGTGATCAAGCAGACAAGAGAGTGATGATGAATTTGGTGAGATGGCGAGCACGTTAAGAGATTGAGTGAGCGATGCGGAGACTGGGGAAGCAAGCGATTCGGTGAGCGTTCGAGTGAGCGAACGAGCACTCCAGTTCGTGGGCGAGTGAGTGAGCGATCGTGCGGGCAAGCGAGTGACGTGGCTAGTGAGGAAGCAAGTGATTTGGTGAGCGTGAGTTTGCGCGAGCACTCCAGTTCGTGGGCGAGAGAGTGAGCGAGCCAACTTCTAAGAGAGCGGGTGAGTGAGTGAGCGAGTGGCCGAGCTACTGAGCGAACTTCTAAGTAAGCGGGTGAGCGAGCGAGTGAGCGGGCAAACCGCACAGCCAACTGCTAAGTGAGCGGGTGAGTGAGTGAGCGAGCAAACTGCTCAGCCAACTTCTAAGTGAGTGGGTGAGTGAGTGAGCGAGTGAGCAAGCAAACCACTCAGCCAACTTCTAAGTGAGTGGGTGAGTGAGCGAGTGGGCGAGCAAACCGCACAGCCAACTTCTAAGTGAGCGGGTGAGTGAGTGAGCGGGCGAACTGCTAAGTGAGCGGGTGAGTGAGCGAGTGAGCAAGCAAACCACTCAGCCAACTTCTAAGTGAGTGGGTGAGTGAGCGAGCAAACCGCACAGCCAACTTCTAAGTGAGCGGGTGAGTGAGCGAGTGAGCGAGCAAACTGCTCAGCGAACTGCTAAGTGAGCGGGTGAGTGAATGAGCGTGTGAGCAAACTGCTCAGCGAACTGCTAAGTGAGCGGGTGAGCTGAGCGAGTGAGCAAACAAACAGCTCAGCCAACTTCTAAGCGAGCGGGTGAGCGAGCGAGCGGGCGAACTGCTCAGCGAGCGGGTGAGTGAGCGTGCGTTCGTGAAAGGGGAAGGGGGGGGGGGGTGGGCAGGGGGTGGCAGAGCGCGGTGCGGGTCTCACCGAGAGGGCCGGCACCTCTTCAGGCTTCATCTCGCCGATGCGGACGAGGTAGTTGACGAAGTCGCGCGCCGCGTTGCTCTGTGCATCTTTCTTCGCTGTCGAGTTGCCCATGCCGGTGTAGGTGTAGCCTTCAACGCGAACCTGCGGCGAGGAGGTGTGACGCACGCGCGGCGAGGAGGTGTGACGAGGGGTGGTGCACGCGCGGTGAGGAGGAGGTGTGACACGCGGCGAGGTGTGACACACGTGCGGTGAGGAGCAGGTGTGACGCGCGGTGAGGTGGTGTGATGCATGGTGAGGTGTGATCCACAGGGAGGTGCTACACGCGGGGAGAGAGACATGCGGGGAGAGAGACAAGCGGGGAGAGAGACACGCGGGGAGAGACACGCGGGGAGAGAGACACGCGGGGAGAGAGACACGCGGGGAGAGAGACAAGCGGGGAGAGAGACAAGCGGGGAGAGAGACACGCGGGGAGAGAGACACGCGGGGAGAGAGACTCGCGGGGAGAGAGACACGTGGGGAGGTGACATGCGGGGAGAGACACGCAGGGAGAGAGACATGCGGGAAGAGAGACACGCAGGGAGAGAGACACGCGGGGAGAGAGACAAGCGGGGAGAGAGACTCGCGGGGAGAGAGACACGCGGGGAGAGACACGCGGGGAGAGAGACACGCGGGGAGAGAGAGACACGTGGGGAGGTGACACGCGGGGAGAGAGAGACACGTGGGGAGAGACGTGGGGAGAGAGAGACACGTGTGGGGAGAGACGCGGGGAGAGAGACACGTGTGGAGAGTGACACGCGGGGAGAGAGACACGCGGGGAGAGAGACACACGCGGGGAGAGAGACACGCGGGGAGAGAGAGACACGTGGGGAGAGAGACACGTGGGGAGAGAGACACGCGGGGAGGTGACACGCGGGGAGAGAGAGACACGTGGGGAGAGAGACACGCGGGGAGAGAGACACGCGGGGAGAGAGAGACACGGGGAGGTGACACGCGGGGAGAGAGACACACGCGGGAAGAGAGACACGCGGGGAGAGAGAGACACGTGGGGAGAGAGACACGTGGGGAGAGAGACACGCGGGGAGAGAGACACGCGGGAAGAGAGAGACACGCGGGGAGAGAGACACGCGGGGAGAGAGACACGCGGGGAGAGAGACACTCGGGGAGAGAGACACGCGGGGAGAGAGAGACACGTGGGGAGAGAGACACGCGGGGAGGTGACACACGAGCGAGAGAGACACGCGGGGAGAGAGACACGTGGGGAGAGAGACACGTGGGGAGGTGACACACGAGCGAGAGAAACAGGAGGTGTTCTACGAGAGTCGAGCAGTAGCCATAGCGGCCGCGTCGGTATAAGCCGCACCTCGCAGGTGAAGGTGGGACGGTGTTTGCTGTTCCCACAGCGGATATCGTAGGTGGGCGTGAGCTTGCGCTTGCCACACCACGCGTAGAGGTGGTTCTTGATGTCGGCCATGTCGGTCTCTCCACCTCCTCACAACGCCTCTCCCCCTGCTGCACAACAGAGACAAAAGATTCCCCATCATGGACTTAACAGGCTGTTGGGGCAAGTGTCGTTAATCTGTACGTCTCAAACATCTACGAGGTAAAGTCACCACGTAGAAGGGAAACAATAAAATAATAAAATATACAAAACAATAAAATGTTAAATTTTATTTTTTATTGTTTTATATCTTTTTTTATTTTATTTTATTGTTTCCCTTCTACGTGGTGGTGACTTTACCGAAAAAACCATGAACATGAATCCCTGCAGTCACGAAAGCTTTAAATCAAAATCTATAGGGTACTTCCCGAAAGGGTAGGCAGCTGACATTTGGTAACCCAGGCAGCTTTTAGGGAGAGAAATCTATCTACAATCTATATATCAATCAAGGCCTTAATCCGTACGTTTGAAAATTCTTGAGGGTACTTGCCGAAAAGGTAGAAGGATGACATCTGCTACCCAGGTAGATTTTAGGACACTAATAAAAGGAAGAGAGAGAGATCTGAAAATCTCAGATTTTTCATTTTAAGGCCCCCAAATCTCGATGTTTAAGTGCCCCATTAACACGTTTTGTTTGCGTGGTGCCATTCAGAAACCGTTCAACATATCAGATTAAGGTTTTTTTTTTTGTTCCTTTGATAGAGCGTTAGATGGCAAAAAACATTAAAACCATGGGTGGGTTGTATCTTTGATGGCTTTTGAGATTTCGATTTAAAGCTTTTGTGAGTGCAGGGATTCATCTTCTTGGTTGTTTCGGTAAAGTCACGTAAAATGGAAATAATATAATTTCCATTTAAAATATTATTTTATTTCCATTTAAAAATATTCTTTTATTTCCATTTTAAAATATTATTTTATTTCCATTTTAAAATATTATTTTATTTCCATTTTACGTGACTTTACCGAAAGAACCGAGGAGATGCTTTCGAGATATTTCGGAATGAACAAAAATGCGCGTCTCATGATTTACACATCTGAATACAGTGAGTGGTACCTCGGTATACGACCGCTTTGGAATACGTCGAATTTGGTCTACGTCGTGTTTTGACGAGAGGAAAAAAATGTCTTGGGGTACGACGCCTCGCTTGGGATACGATGTCTTGGGGTACGACGTCTTGTGATACGACGCCTCGCTTGGGTTACGACGTCTCGCTTGGGATACGTCTTGCTTGTGATACGACGTCTTGGGATACGCCTTTGCTTGTGATACGTCTTGCTTGGGGTACGACGTCTTGGGGTACGACGTCTTGCTTGGGGTACGTCTTGCTTGTGATACGACGTCTTGTGATACGACGCCTTGCTTGGGGTACAACGTCTTTCTTGGGATACGTCTTGCTTGTGATACGACGTCTTGTGATACGACGCCTTGGGATACGTCTTGCTTGGGGTACGACGTCTCGCTTGGGATACGTCTTGCTTGTGATACGTCTTGTGATACGACGCCTTGTGATACGACGCCTTGCTTGGCATGCGACGTCTTGCTTGGGGTACGACGTCTTGGGGTACGACGTCTTGCTTGGGATACGTCTTGCTTGTGATACGACGTCTTGTGATACGACGCCTTGGGATACATCTTGCTTGGGGTACGACGTCTCGCTTGGGATACGTCTTGCTTGTGATACGACGTCTTGTGATATGACGCCTTGCTTGGCATGCGACGTCTTGCTTGGGGTACGAGGTCTTGGGGTACGACGCCTTGCTTGGGATATGACGTCTTGGGGTACGACGTCTTGCTAGAACTTGTATGGGTCGGGATGAGTCGCCGCGTTCCCGAGTAGACCCCGTTCACGACCGAGACAAAGCGCCGCTCCTCAGTCTGCCCGTAGATCTCGTTCCGTGCACAACCCCCCTTGGCTGTAACTCTCTGTTCATTTTCACGTGTTGTTTTTTTTGTCATTTTAACGCCTCTCAGTTAAGGTAAAGCGATGTTAAGTTGCATTTTTTAAACTTATTTTTTAAATCGAAATTATTTTAATTTATTTATGCATTCATTTTAGTAACAAGTAGTGTCTAAATAATGTTATGCAACCCCATTAATCTATAATATGCCATATAAAATATCATTTCTTATACTCTGGAAGGGAATATTTCCTATCCCTTGATTTCTTATGGGAAAAATTCGTTTGGTATTCGTCATTTTGGGTACGAGTCCTCCTACCTCCTGGAACGAATTGACGATGTGTACCGAGGTACCACGGTAATTCCAAAACGGTAAAAGATAGTAGAGCTTCCCATATAGACTATTGAGTGAATTTTTCGTTTGTTTACAATAACAAACACAGAACGGAATCTTTAAATTGAGCGGTTTCCGATGGATCAAGTCTTTAAATATAACAAGTTGAACTCGAGTCGTCAACTATTGTGGAAAAATAGCAAATGTTATAATAAGTGATGTTAATGTAATCATTAAATGTAGCGATATGTTAAATTATTATAATGAGTGATGCTAATGACATTATTATAAGGAGTGATATGTTAAATTACATTATTATAAGTAGCGATATCTTAAATAACATTATTATAAGGAGTGATATGTTAAATGACATTATTATTATAAGTAGCGATATCTTAAATAACATTATTATAAGTAGTGATATATTAAATGACATTATTATAAGTAGTGATGTTAAATGACATTATTATAAGGAGTGTGATATGTTAAATGACATTATTATAAGTAGTGATATGTTACATTACAATAATGAGTGATATCTTAAATTACATTATAAGGAGTGATGTTAAATTACATTATTATAAGTGACATGTTAAATGACATTATAAGGAGTGATGTTAAATTACATTATTATAGGTAGTGATATGTTAAATTACATTATTATGAGTAGTGATATGTTAAATTACATTATTATTATAGGTAGTGATATGTTAAATTACATTATTACGAGTGATATCTTAAATAACATTATTATAAGTAGTGATATGTTAAATTACATTATTATAAGTAGTGATATCTTAAATAACATTATTATAAGTAGTGATATATTAAATGACATTATTATAAGTAGTGATGTTAAATTAAATTATTGTAAGGAGTGATATCTTAAATAACATAAGTAGTGATATGTTAAATGACATTATTATAATAAGTGATATGTTACATGACATTATTATGAGTGATATCTTAAATAACATTATTATAAGTAGTGATATCTTAAATAACATTATAAGGAGTGATATGTTAAATGACATTATTATAAGTGATATGTTAAATGGCATTATTATAAGTGATATGTTAAATGACATTATTATGAGTGATATCTTAAATAACATTATTAGTAGTAGTGATATGTTAAATAACGTTATAAGTAGTGATATGTTAAATGACATTATTATAAGTAGTGATATGTTAAATGACATTATTATGAGTGATATCTTAAATAACATTATTATAAGTAGTGATATCTTAAATAACATTATTATAAGTAGTGATGTTAAATTAAATTATTATAAGTAGTGATATGTTAAATGACATTATTATGAGGGAACACTCAGGCCTCGACTAGAACTAGGCCGCAACCACCGCCACCGCCGCCGCCGCCGCTCGCTCACGCCGAACCTCGCAAACCCACCGCCGCTGCCGCTGGCTACACCCCCCGGCGTGTGGCGTGTGTCACGGTGTGGTGCGTGCGGTTCGTGTAGCTTGTGAACGCGTCTGACCCCGCGCTCAGCACGAGCGGGGACCCAACTCACCGCTCCGATGGGTCGCCGTCTGCGCGAAGCCAAATTCAGCAGCGGCGCGGCGTGGCCGAGACGCCGCGCGCCCATTGGTCGGCGCGGGTGGCCACGTGACCCGCCACGTCCACTCCTCCCCCTCCTTTGCTCTTCCCCCTCTCTCGTACTTCCTCCGTGCCCTCCCCCCCTCCTACTTCCTCCCTCCCCCTCCCCCCTCCTACTTCCTCCCTCCCCCTCCTACTTCCTCCCTCCCCCTCCCCCCTCCTACTTTCTCCCTCCCCCTCCCCCCTCCTACTTCCTCCCTCCCCCTCCCCCCTCCTACTTCCTCCCTCCCCCTCCCCCCTCCTACTTCCTCCCTCCCCCCTCCTCCTTCCTCCCTCCCCCTCCCCCCTCCTCCTCCCTCCCCCCTCTTACTTCCTCCCGCCCCCTCCCCCCCCTTCTTTCTCTCTCCCCCTCCCCCCTTCTTTCTCCCTCCCCCCTCCTACTTCCTCCCCCTCCTACTTTCTCCCTCCCCCCTCCTACTTGCTCTTTCCCCTCCTACTTCCTCATTCAACTACCCACTCATTCACTCACTCACCCACTCATTCACTCACACACTCACTCACCCACCCACTCACCCACCCAAACACTCACCCACTCATTCACTCACCCAACCACTCATTCACTCACCCACCCACTCATTCACTCACCCACTCACCCACCCACCCACTGAAGCACCCACTAATTCATTGACCACTCATTCACTCACCCACTAATTGACCCACCCACTCATTCACTCACGCACCCACCCATTCATCCACCCACCCACCCACTCACCCACCCACACATTCCCCACCCACCCATTCATCCACCCACTCACCCACTCAAGCACCCACTAATTCATTGACCACTCATTCACTCACCCACTAATTGACCCACCCACTCATTCACTCACGCACCCACCCATTCATCCACCCATTCATCCACCCACCCACCCAACCACCCACACATTCCCCACCCATTCATCCACCCACACATTCCCCACCCACCCATTCATCCACCCACTCACCCACCCACCCACGCACTCGTTCCTTTGCCAAGCCGCTCCATCACCCACGAGGGTTGTTTGACAATCGTCTGGGAATCGGCATCCGTGTGGTCAAGTTGCCAGGAGTTGAGTTGGACCGAGCTGAGAGACCCCACCTGGCTTGAACAAGACCGATCGAGCTCAAGTGAGCCTTACCTGGTATAAAAATACGAAAAAAAAATTCAAACATTTTTCTGAAATATCTTAGTTTAGAATGACCGAATCCGGCACGTGGACCCAGCCAAAAAAAGGTGGCCGTTTTTTAAAAAAATGTCTTGCTGTGGTTTTCACACCTGATGATGATTGCTTGTGTTGCAGTCGAAACGTCGTGAGAATTTTTTATCGTTTTATATTTTTTATCATTTCATTGTTTCCCTATCTACGCGGTGGTGACTTTACCGAAAGAACCAAGAATGTGAATCCCTGCGTTCACGAAAGCTTTAAATCAAAAGATGCCAGTTTAGGGAACGTTCTTTGGTATCACGAGATTTATTTCAATCACTGCTTCCACGTACAAAGACAAATATCTACCACGCGCCCCCCCCCGCCCCCCCAACAGATATGTTTGGGGGCAAGTTCTGCTAGCCACTCGGATCGCCCTGTGAAGGCTGCCGGTACTGTGGCACGCGAGAGGGGGTGGGTGGCCAGCATCCACGCCCGGCCGCCTTTGTCTTCCCCCCAGTGGCGATGTTTACTACTACACACCACGGCACCAGGTACTCGCTTGAGGCCGAGTTGACCTACAGGGGGGGGGGGAGGGGAGGCCCACGACCGGTTTAGATAATCGACACCGGGTGTTTGGTGGCCGTGTGCGGGAATCGAATTCGGGCCTCTTGCTGGGTTCGTAACGCAGCGTAGCACTAGCTGCTGCATCACCGCTCCCCACGCAGAGACACACGCACAGACACACACACACCGCACAGACACACACACACACCGCACAGACACACACACACACCGCACAGACACACACACACAGACACCGCACAGACACAAACACGCAGACACCGCCACACACGCAGACACCGCACAGACACCGCACAGACACACGCACACACACACACACAGACACCGCACAGACACAAACACGCAGACACCGCACAGACACCGCACAGACACACGGTATACACACACACACACCGCACACAGACACACACAGACACCGCAAAGACACACCCGCACAAACACACACACACGCAGACACCGCCACACATACCGCACAGACACACAGACACCGCACAGACACTGCACAGACACCGCACAGACACACACGCATCAACCCACGTGCACAAGATACATTCGCCGTCAACGTCCAGTGCATTTGACAAGGGAGTGGGCCGTGTGCGGTGGATGGTAGGGGGGGCTCAGTGGTTACAAATCGATCCCAAGGGGACAGAGTGGCGGCCCTGGACCGATTCTATCCCCCGGCACTCCTCCAACCTCACTCGCGCGCGCTCCGGCCAAACCATCCCTCCTGGCTCCTCTCACTCGTCGTGGTTGATGGTGGGGGGGGGGCAGAGAGAGAGGGCGGGGGGGGTCAGCTGACCACGGCGTGCCGCGCCATCGGCGAGTCCGCCGCCGGTAACCCTTCACGGGACGTCGCCGCGTGCCTCCGAACCTTAACGCCGCCGCCGCTGCTGCTGCCCCCGCGAACCGCGTCCCTGCTGCAACGCAACACGGTCCCAGGTTCATCGTCACTTGAATCAGGTGGCGGCGATGGGGTGGAGGTGACGGCGGCGGCGGCGTTTTACGATGGAGACAATGATGACGGCGATGATGGTGGCGTTTTACGATGGAGACAATGATGACGGTGATGATGGTGACGATGGTGGCGTTTTACGATGGAGACAATGATGACGGTGATGATGGTGGCGTTTTACGATGGAGACAATGATGATGGTGATGGCGGTGATGATGGTGGCGTTTTACGATGGAGACAATGATGACGGTGATGACGGCGATGATGGTGGCGTTTTACGATGGAGACAATGATGACGGTGATGACGGCGATGGCGGCGACGATGGTGGCGTTTTACGATGGAGACAATGATGACGGCGATGATGGTGGCGTTTTACGATGAAGACAATGATGACGGTGATGATGGCGATGATGGTGGCGTTTTACGATGGAGACAATGATGATGGTGATGACGGTGATGATGGTGGCGTTTTACGATGGAGACAATGATGACGGTGATGACGGCGATGATGGTGGCGTTTTACGATGAAGAAAATGATGACGGTGATGATGGTGGCGTTTTACGATTAAGACAATGATGATGGTGATGACGGCGATGGCGGCGATGATGGTGGCGTTTTACGATGGAGACGATGATGATTATGATGACGACGACGACAATGGTGATCATTCGGACTGCAAGATACTGGAAATTTAATGCATGGTGCATACATTCATATATTAACGCAAGATTCTTACACTTCTTAGGGCTTAAAGAGACCCCACACGGACTAACATAGGCACCTGCAGAAGGACGCTGCGTCCACAGACTCAGAGGGGGTCCCCATAGATACACACAGAAGCCACAGATTCACACAGAGACCCACAGACTTACACGGAACCCATAGACTTACTTACACAACATCCACAGACTCAGGGGTCCCATAGACTTACACAGAACCCATAGATTCACACAGAGACCTATAGATTCACACAGGTCCTCCATAGACACACACAGAAGCCACAGATTGACACAGAGACCCATAGACTTACACAGAACCCATAGATTCACACAGAGACCTATAGATTCACACAGGTCCCCCATAGACACACACAGAAACCACAGATTCACACAGAGACCCATAGACTTACACAGAACCCATAGATTCACACAGAGACCTATAGATTCACACAGGTGCCCCATAGACTCACACAGAAGCCACAGATTCACACAGAGACCCATAGATTCACACAGAGACCTATAGATTCACACAGGTCCCCCATAGACTCACACAGGTCCCCCATAGACTTGCGCAGGTCCCATAGACTTGCCATGTGACCCAACAGGGCTTACTTTAAAAGCGACGAAGTTGCCACGTGCGATAGCGAGAGTGATACTCGCCGTGTCGTGCCGTGCCGTGCCGGGGAACTGAAATTAAGCCTTGGCCGGCGATAACGATCGCGGTGACGACAGTCACGGTGACGACGATCACGGTGACGACGATCACGATGACGACGACGATCACGGCGACGACGATCGCGGTGACGACAGTCGCGGTGACGACGATCACGATGATGACGACGATCACGGCGACGACGATCGCGGTGACGGTGACGACGACGACGATCGCGGTGACGACGATCACGATGACGACGACGATCGCGGCGACGACGATCGCGGTGATGACAGTCGCGGTGACGACGATCACGATGATGACGACGATCACGGCGACGACGATCGCGGTGACGGTGACGACGACGACGATCGCGGTGACGACGATCACGATGACGACAGTCACGGTGACGACGATGATCGCGGTGACGACAGTCACGGTGACGACGACGACGGCGACCTATCAGGGCGACCCCTCGGGCTGCACGGGCAGCACCACGGTGGCCACGCGGCTCCACAGCCCCGCAAACTTGTCCAGGTCGAGCCTCGGCCCCACGAGCGCCCGCCGCAGCGACGCGTAAACCCGGTCCGTGAAATCCCGCAGGGCCCGGCAGCTCCCCTCGCCGGCCTCCCCGACGCCGGAGGCCTCCCCGCCGCCGGAGGCCTCCCCGCCACCGCCGCCGCCGCCGCCGCCGGCGTCGAGCAGCACCGTGAAGACGATGAGCGCGCGCTTGAACTTAGCCGTCTCGTGGTCGCAGTACGCGTACAGCATGAGCGTCGACGCCGGCGGCAGCCGCTCCAGCCGCACGAGCGCCACGCCGGCGCCGCCGGCGCCCAGCGCCGACCGCAGCCGCTCGTCCAACGCCAGCTTGGCCTCGTCGCCCGACATCCCCGACAGTTCCGCGCCGCTCAGCGTCACCGTCGCCCGCGGGCCGCCGCCGCCGCCGCCGCCGCCGCCGCCGCGGCCGTCGCCCTCGGCGGCGGCGGCGGCCGCGGCGTCGCCGTAGGCCGCCGCCAGGCCGGCCGCCAGACCCTCGGCGGCGCGGAGGCCCCGGGGGCCCGACGCCAGCAGCAGCGTCGCCGGCTGGCTCGGCGTGCCGGGGTCGCCGTCGGCCAGCGCGGCCAGGTGGCGCCGCAGGGTGATGTTGACGCGGCGCCACAGCTCGTCGCACTGCGAGGGGTGGCGCCGGCGGGCGGCTTCGAGGCGCTCGCCGAACACCGCCGAGTGCGGGGGCTCCGGCGCGCCGGGGCGCCCGGCGGCCCCCGGCGACCCGCGGCCGCGGCCGGCTCCTGCGGACCACCACCACCACCAGGCCGCCGCCGCCAACACCGCCAACGCCGCCAACGTCACGCCCGCCAGCAGCAGCGGCGGCCGCGGTGGCCGCGGCGGCCCGTCCCTGCCGCCGGAGGCGGCCTCCTTGGCGGCCGATGGCCCTGCGGAAGGTGGGGGTGTGGGTGCAGGAAGAAATCCCGATTTGTTTATTACTGGAGGAATCCGACGAGCGATAAAGCTCTTGTTCGCACGTGTCCGGTAGGTGGACGGGGGTGTGGGGAAATGGAGGGGCGCATCACACACAGAGACCCACAGACTCACGCACACACACAGAGACCCATAGACTCACCACACAGAGACCCACAGACTCACCACACAGAGACTCACAGACTCATCACACAGAGACTCACAGACTTACCACACAGAGACCCACAGACTCACCACACAGAGACTCACAGACGTACACACACAGAGACCCACACAGACTCACACACACAGAGACCCACAGGCTCACACACACACAGAGACCCACACAGACTCACCACACACACAGAGACCCACAGACTCACACACACAGAGACCCACACAGACCCACACACACACAGACCCACACAGACTCTCACACACACAGAGACCCACACAGACTCACACACACATAGAGACCCACACAGACTCACACACACATAGAGACCCACAGGCTCACACACACAGAGACTCACAGACTCACCACACACACAGAGACTCACAGACTCACCACACACACAGAGACTCACAGACTCACCTCACACACAGAGACTCACAGACTAACCACACACACAGAGACCCACAGACTCACACACACACAGAGACCCACAGACTCACACACACAGAGACCCACACAGACTCACACACACACAGAGACCCACACAGACTCACACACACACAGAGACCCACACAGACTCACACACACACAGAGACCCACACAGACTCACACACACACACAGAGACCCACACAGACTCACCACACACACAGAGACCCACACAGACTCACACACACAGACCCACACAGACTCACACACACAGAGACCCACAGGCTCACACACACAGAGACCCACAGGCTCACACACACAGAGACCCACAGACTCACCACACACACAGAGATCCACACAGACTCACCACACACACAGAGACCCACAGACTCACAACACACAGAGACCCACACACACACAGACCCACACAGACTCACACACACAGACCCACAGAGACTCACACACACAGACCCACACAGACTCACACACATAGAGACCCACACAGACTCACACACATAGAGACCCACAGGCTCACACACACAGAGACCCACAGACTCACCACACACACAGAGACCCACAGACTCACCACACACACAGAGACCCACAGACTCACCACACACACAGAGACCCACAGACTCACACACACACAGAGACCCACAGACTCACACACACAGAGACCCACAAACTCACACACACACAGACCCACACAGACTCACACACACAGACCCACACAGACTCACACACATAGAGACCCACAGGCTCACACACACAGAGACCCACAGGCTCACACACACAGAGACCCACAGACTCGCCACACACACAGACCCACAGACTCGCCACACACACAGACACCCACAGGCTCACACACACAGAGACCCACAGGCTCACACACACAGAGACCCACAGACTCACCACACACACAGAGACCCACACAGACTCACACACACACACAGACCCACACAGACTCACACACACACACAGACCCACACAGACTCACACACACACACAGACCCACACACACACACACAGAGACCCACACAGACTCACCACACACACAGAGACCCACACAGACTCACACACACAGACCCACACAGACTCACACACACAGACCCACACAGACTCACACACACAGACCCACACAGACTCACACACACAGACCCACACAGACTCACACACATAGAGACCCACAGGCTCACACACACACAGAGACTCACAGACTCACCACACACACAGAGACCCACAGACTCACACACACACACAGAGACCCACAGGCTCACACACACAGAGACCCACACAGACTCACCACACACACAGAGACCCACACAGACACACACACACAGAGACCCACACAGACTCACCACACACACAGAGACCCACACACTCACCACACACACAGAGACCCACACAGACTCACCACACACACAGAGACCCACACAGACTCACACACACAGACCCACACAGACTCACACACACAGACCCACACAGACTCACACACACAGACCCACACAGACTCACACACACAGACCCACACAGACTCACACACATAGAGACCCACAGGCTCACACACACAGAGACCCACAGACTCACCACACACACAGAGACCCACAGACTCACACACACACAGAGACCCACAGACTCACACACACACAGAGACCCACACAGACTCACACACACAAAGACCCACACAGACACACACACACACAGAGACCCACACAGACTCACACACACAAAGACCCACACAGACACACACACACAGAGACCCACACAGACTCACCACACACACAGAGACCCACACAGACTCACCACACACACAGAGACCCACACAGACTCACCACACACACAGAGACCCACACAGACTCACACACACAGACCCACACAGACTCACACACACAGACCCACACAGACTCACACACACAGAGACCCACACAGACTCACACACACAGAGACCCACACAGACTCACACACACACAGAGACCCACACAGACTCACACACACACAGAGACCCACACAGACTCACACACACACAGAGACTCACACAGACTCACACACACACAGAGACCCACACAGACTCACACACACACAGAGACCCACACAGACTCACACACACAGAGACTCACACAGACTCACACACACAGACCCACACAGACTCACACACACAGACCCACACAGACTCACACACACAGACCCACACAGACTCACACACACAGACCCACACAGACTCACACACACAGACCCACACAGACTCACACACATAGAGACCCACAGGCTCACACACACACAGAGACTCACAGACTCACCACACACACAGAGACCCACAGGCTCACACACACAGAGACCCACACAGACTCACACACACAGAGACCCACACAGACTCACACACACACAGAGACCCACACAGACACACACACACAGAGACCCACACAGACTCACCACACACACAGAGACCCACACAGACTCACCACACACACAGAGACCCACACAGACTCACCACACACACAGAGACCCACACAAACTCACACACACACACAGAGACCCACACAAACTCACACACACAGACCCACACAGACTCACACACACAGACCCACACAGACTCACACACACAGACCCACACAGACTCACACACATAGAGACCCACAGGCTCACACACACAGAGACCCACAGACTCACCACACACACAGAGACCCACAGACTCACACACACACAGAGACCCACAGACTCACACACACACAGAGACCCACACAGACTCACACACACAAAGACCCACACAGACACACACACAGAGACCCACACAGACTCACCACACACACAGAGACCCACACAGACTCACCACACACACAGAGACCCACACAGACTCACACACACAGACCCACACAGACTCACACACACAGACCCACACAGACTCACACACACAGAGACCCACACAGACTCACACACACACAGTGACCCACACAGACTCACACACACACAGTGACCCACACAGACTCACACACACACAGAGACCCACACAGACTCACACACACACAGAGACCCACACAGACTCACACACACACAGAGACTCACACAGACTCACACACACACAGAGACCCACACAGACTCACCACACACACAGAGACCCACACAGACTCACACACACACAGAGACCCACACAGACTCACACACACACAGAGACCCACACAGACTCACACACACACAGAGACCCACACAGACTCACACACACACAGAGACCCACACAGACTCACCACACACACAGAGACCCACACAGACTCACACACACAGACCCACACAGACTCACACACACAGAGACCCACAGGCTCACACACATAGAGACCCACAGGCTCACACACACAGAGACCCACAGACTCACCACACACACAGAGATCCACACAGACTCACCACACACACAGAGACCCACAGACTCACAACACACAGAGACCCACACACACAGAGACCCACAGACTCACACACACAGACCCACACAGACTCACACACACACAGACCCACACAGACTCACACACACACAGAGACCCACACAGACTCACCACACACACAGAGACCCACACAGAATCACCACACACACAGAGACCCACACAGACTCACACACACAGACCCACACAGACTCACACACACAGAGACCCACAGGCTCACACACATAGAGACCCACAGGCTCACACACACAGAGACCCACAGACTCACCACACACACAGAGACCCACAGACTCACACACACAGAGACCCACAGACTCACCACACACACAGAGACCCACAGGCTCACACACACAGAGACCCACAGACTCACCCACACAGAGACCCACACAGACTCACCACACACACAGAGACCCACACAGACTCACCACACACACAGAGACCCACACAGACTCACCACACACACAGAGACCCACACAGACTCACCACACACACAGAGACCCACACAGACTCACACACACACAGAGACCCACACAGACTCACACACACAGACTCACACACACAGACCCACACAGACCCACACACACAGACCCACACACACAGACCCACACACACAGACCCACACAGACTCACACACACAGACCCACACAGACTCACACACACAGACCCACACACACAGACCCACACAGACTCACACACACAGACCCACACAGACTCACACACACAGACCCACACAGACTCACACACATAGAGACCCACAGACTCACACACAGAGACCCACACAGACTCACACACACACAGAGACCCACAGGCTCACACACACAGAGACCCACAGACTCACCACACACACAGAGACCCACAGGCTCACACACACACAGAGACCCACACAGACTCACCACACACACAGAGACCCACACAGACTCACACACACACACAGACCCACACAGACTCACACACACAGAGACCCACAGACTCACCACACACACAGAGACCCACACAGACTCACCACACACACAGAGACCCACACAGACTCACCACACACACAGAGACCCTGTCGCCACTTTGACCAAACTCCGACGCTAGGGAGACCCAACTGAACCCGGCAAACACCACCGCCCCTAACCGCACCACCACCACCACCACCGCCCCCCCCGACAACGCTTGCGCTCACTGCGACCGGCAGCCGGGACGTCCCGTCGGTCCCGGTAGCTGTGGCACCCGTCGCGCTTACGCTGCTGCTGCTGCTGCTGCCGCCGCCGCCGCTGCCGCTGTTGCTGCTGCTGCTGTTTCCGCTGTCTCATGCGCCCGCCGTCCAGTTCCGTCGACTCCACGTTGCGTTCGTCCTCCGAGAGGGTGCCGTTGTAGTCGGAGCCTGTCGACGCCACGGGCGGAGGGTGGTGGTGGTGGTGGGGGGGGGAGGGGGGGGGGGGCAAAGTCGTAACCACGACCGTCGGCTTACGACGTCAACATCGGCGAAACGTCACCGGGAGGAGGGGTTTGGTTTTTTGGTTTTTTTTGGGGTTGGGTTCGATGGCGTACAGAGAGACCGGAGCGGGGAGGAGTGTTTCTCCCCACAACTCTGCGCCAGCTGTCGCCTGACGAGATTGTTGTTTTGATTTAAAGCTTTCGTGACTGCAGCAATTCACATTCTTGGCTCTTTCGGTAAAGTCACCACGTTGAAGGGAAACAATAAAATAATCAAAAATATATATATAAAACAATAAAAAAAATTCTCACGACGTTTCGACCGTTTGCGTCATGGTCGAAACGTCGTGAGAATTTTTTTATTGTTTCATATATAGATTTTATTATTTTATTGTTTCCCTTCAACGTGGTGACTTTACCGAAAGAGCTAAGAATATGAGGTTGTTGTTGTGGTTGTTGTTGTTGCTGTTGGGATTACCGGCCAAACGCCACGGCCACTACTCGAATTGTAAATTGTTGCTGCGGGTTTAACTCCCCCAACACACAACAACCGGTATAGTGCCGAACCAAGTAACCGGGTGGCCACGTTTGGTTCTTGGTGACACAAACCCTGAACACCGATTGGCCGTGCCGTCGTGGTGGTAGCGGCGGCGGTGGCGGGTTTCACGACACGTTTATATATTCACGCGGTCTAATTTAAACGACAACAAAAAAACCTCTATTGTGGATGGTATTGGTCGCATGTCAAATCAACACCGACATCAACGTCGTTGAGTGGCGGCGACGTCGCCACGGCAGCCTGTGCCAGGCTGGGTTCACTTTGACACCTTCACGTGACGTGTCGAAAGGCTCTTGCTGCTGCTGGCAGGAGGAGGTCACGTGACAAACCCAGGTGGTGCCATGGGGCTGACCGAGATGACCTGGCATAACGCACCACCTGTGCCCCCCCCCCCCTACTGTGCCAGGCTAGGTGCAGGAGGTGGTCACGTGACAAACCCAGGTGGTGCCATGGGGCTGACCGAGATGACCTGGCATAACGCACCACCTGTGCCCCCCCCCTACTGTGCCAGGCTAGGTGCAGGAGGAGGTCACGTGACAAACCCAGGTGGTGCCCTGGGGCTGACCGAGATGACCTGGCATAATGCACCACCTGTGCCCCCCTTACTGTGCCAGGCTAGGTGCAGGAGGAGGTCACGTGACAAACCCAGGTGGTGCCCTGGGGCTGACCGAGATGACCTGGCATAACGCACCACCTGTGCCCCCCCCCTACTGTGCCAGGCTAGGTGCAGGAGGAGGTCACGTGACAAACCCAGGTGGTGCCATGGGGCTGACCGAGATGACCTGGCATAACGGACCACCTGTGCTTCCCCTACTGTGCCAGGCTAGGTGCAGGGAGGAGGTCACGTGACAAACCCAGGTGGTGCCATGGGGCTGACCGAGATGACCTGGCATAATGCACCACCTGTGCTTCCCCTACTGTGCCAGGCTAGGTGCAGGGAGGAGGTCATGTGACAAACCCAGGTGGTGCCATGGGGCTGACCGAGATGACCTGGCATAAGGCACCACCTGTGCTTCCCCTACTGTGCCAGGCTAGGTGCAGGAGGAGGTCACGTGACAAACCCAGGTGGTTCCATGGGGCTGACCGAGATGACCTGGCATAATGCACCACCTGTGCTTCCCCTACTGTGCCAGGCTAGGTGCAGGAGGTCACGTGACAAACCCAGGTGGTGCCATGGGGCTGACCGAGATGACTGGCATAACGCACCACCTGTGCCCCATGCACTGTGCCAGGCTAGGTGCAGGAGGAGGTCATGTGACAAACCCAGGTGTTGCCATGAGGTTGACCGAGATGACCTGGCATAACGCACCACCTGTGCTTCCCCTACTGTGCCAGGCTAGGTGCAGGAGGTCACGTGACAAACCCAGGTGGTGCGCCATGGGGCTGACCGAGATGACCTGGCATAATGCACCACCTGTGCCCCCCTTACTGTGCCAGGCTAGGTGCAGGAGGAGGTCACGTGACAAACCCAGGTGGTTCCATGGGGCTGACCGAGATGACCTGGCATAACGCACCACCTGTGCTTCCCCTACTGTGCCAGGCTAGGTGCAGGGAGGAGGTCACGTGACAAACCCAGGTGGTTCCATAGGGCTGACCGAGATGACCTGGCATAATGCACCACCTGTGCTTCCCCTACTGTGCCAGGCTAGGTGCAGGGAGGAGGTCACGTGACAAACCCAGGTGGTGCCCTGGGGCTGACCGAGATGACCTGGCATAACGCACCACCTGTGCCCCATGCACTGTGCCCACTACTCGCTGTGTTTTAGCCGCCGCGTGCCGCTACGCCCGCTATTACGCGGCCAGCCCCACGCCACTCCCAGCCGCCTTTGTCTCCCTTAGTGGCGACGCTCACACACCGCACCAGGTAAATCGTTCGAGGCCGAGTCGACCTAGGGGAGAGGCTCACGACCGGTTTAGATTATGTAGATCAGTGGTCACCTACGCCGAAGACAAAGATGCCCCGCGTAGCCCAAACAGACTGCCGGGGCAAGTGCTGTTAGCGTGCGGCAGCACCAATGAAGGCTGACACGGCACGCGAGAGGGGGCGGGGGGTGGCCAGCTCCATGCCCGGCCGCCTTTGTCTCCCTCATGGCGACGTTCACACACCGCACCAGCTGCTCATTTGAGGCCGAGTCAACCTAGGGGAGTGGCCCAGGTCGGCCTCGGAAAAATCGTCACCGGTGCTGGTCGCGAGCGGGGAAATCGAACTCGGGCCGCCGAGTTTGTAGCACCACCACCACCGCCAACATCGCCGCCGCTAAATCGGCGCGCGACCACCATCACCACCACCGCCACGATCACCGGCACCACCAACACCACCGCCACCACCGAATTGCCCCCGCCCCCGCCCACCCCTCCCCCCAACCAATCCTTCACCTTTTCCCGTATCGGCTTTGGTGTATTGTTGCCAAGCATCTGTTTCGCTCTCCTCTCCGGCCTCCAATTTGTCTCCATCGCCGTGCTCCATCTCGCTCGCGTTGGCCCATCCCGAGGGCGCGGGGCCTGAACGTCGCAATTGGAAATCTGCATTCAAAACAAACACGCATACACACACACACGCACACATAGAAGCACACACACACAAGCACACACAAACAAACACAAACACACATACAAGCACACAAATACACATACAAACAAACATGCACACATACATACAAGCATACAAACAAGCACACAAACAAACACATACAAGCACACATACAAACAAGCACACAAACAAACATACACAAACAAGCATACAAACAAACACGCACACACACACATACACACACACACACAAACAAAAACGCACACACACGCACAAACCGCGATGAAGGAGTTGGTTTTTTTTGGGTCGGGGTTTGGATCGCGCCAAAACGCAAACATTGTCGTAACCCTCCACCACCCGACGCAAGCCGGCCCGGGTTTTGGCGATGACATTGACCAGCATCAAGGTCGGGCGATTTGCCAGACTAAGGGGGCTACGACACATTTGTACTTCACGCGATGGACCCTTTGTTCTGAATGATATTGGTCATTCTTCGTGATAAACAAACTAAAAACTATGAAAACGAACTGATGTTAAGAGTCTCAATCATCCGCGCCTACGCTGGGGGGGGGGGTGGGGATAATCCAAAAGTAGAACCATTTCCCGCGGATCTTTGCCTAAAAACCACTGCAAAAATGTGTAAGCTACGTTTCAGTTAAGAAAGTTAAGGTTGGGTCGAGGCTCAAAAGGAAGCCGTTCCTTGCTGTGGACCAATCAGTTTCAAGGACAATGCATACATTTTGATTAAAAACTTTCGTGACTGCAGGGATTCACATTCTTGGTTCTTTCGGTAAAGTCACCACCACGTAGAAGGGAAACAATAAAATAATAAAAATATAAAACAATTATTTTATTGTTTCTCTTCTACGTGACTTTACCGAAAGAACCAAGAATATAACGCATATATTATCATGGCATGTACTTTATTTGCATTTTGACTGCAAGTATTGTGGTTCATGCACGCATGAATCACCTAGTGATAAGGTTTCAGTTTTGTTGCCGGAAAAAAAATGGGGAAAAACCCTATTATTTTAAAATTAAGTTTGTTAATGAACAAAGCCACAAATTCGCTGCAAAGAATGTGTACCGGTCTCGGTTTCATCACAAGAGTGCGTACACGCGCACACACTTAAAAAGAGGTTTGAAAACTCACGATTTAAAGTTCAAACGAAAACCACGCTTTCCGTTCCCCTGCCATCACACGGTCCCGCAAATAAATAAATACATAAATAAAGAGCTCGCGAAATAAACGGTCGGGATAAATCGCTCAACAAAAAAATCCGCATCGCCACCGACAATTTCCATCATTTACCCATTCGGCACGGAACGAAAGCAAACGATCGACCGACCGACTGACTGACCGATTGACCGATTGACCGACGGATTGAGGAGCTCAGCGATGATGACAACAACAACAATAACAACAATAACAACAACAATAACAACACTTTCCTGGCTCCCGCCCAGCAGAAGACTCGGGCCCCACCGGGCGGACGACAAGCAGAGCCACGCCGATCAACATCAACCAAACTCCGCCAACCCGCCCCGCGTAAAGAGATTGCAACTACTGTACTGTAGAGGGCGATGGCGTGGATTCGAGATTGACCGCAGCGACGTGCATGGACTTGTAATACGCATGTCCAAGAATGGCAATATCGGCACCTCCACCGTCAACGCACCACGACCACCGTCGGTCCCACCGCCACCGTCAACGCACCACGACCTCAAATCGGCGCCGCCACCAACGCCACCACAACCACCCCCGACGATCACCGCCAACTCCACTAACCACCAGCGATCAAGGGAACCACCATCGAGCACCCTCCATCGCCGCCAACGACACACCACGACCACCATCCGCTTCGGCGGCGGCGCCACCACCACCCACCACCGCCACCGACCATCACAGACCCCAGCACCCACCGCACAGCCAACACCAACCTCTCACCTGTCGGTGCAGGCAACTCGTCATCCGAATTTTCCAAACTTCCTCCATCCATCTCCCCCTCCTCCCCCTCCTCGTCCACCTCCTCCCCACCCTGGCTGATGTCCTCCCGTGGCGGCTTCACCTTCGTGCGATGCCGGGAGGGGCCTGAAAACCAGGAGCACGGGGGGGGGGGGGGCGGGGGGGCAAGCCGAAACGGGAACCGTCGATCGATCGATCTTTTACTTCGCGTGCCGATAAATTCGGCCTCGACAAAGTGGCCATCGGCGCCGGATCACGGCGGAACGGGCGACGGTCTCGGAGGCGGTAGGGGCGCGACACACGGAGCACATGGCAATGAGAAGATGGCGAGGTGTTGACTACCTCGCCTGGTGCACAGGAGGTCGTGGGTTCGATCCCGACTCTGACAACGCCTGCTGCTGCTGCTGTAGATTTGGAGTCTGCGTCTCTCTCGCATCATCATCACGGTGGCTAGGAGATGTTAACTACCTCGCCTGGTGTACAGGAGGGCGTGGGTTCGATCCCGACCCCGACAACACCTGCTGTATATTTGGAGTTTGCATGTAGCGAGATGTTAACTACCTCGCCTGGTGTACAGGAGGTCGTGGGTTCGATCCCGACCCCGACAACACCTGCTGTATATTTGGAGTTTGCGTGTAGCGAGATGTTAACTACCTCGCCTGGTGTACAGGAGGTCGTGGGTTCGATCCCGACCCTGACGATGCCTGCTGCTGCTGCTGCATATTTGGAGTCTGCGTCTCTCTCTCATCATCATCACGGTGGCTAGGAGATGTTAACTACCTCGCCTGGTGTACAGGAGGTCGTGGGTTCGATCCCGACCCTGACGACGCCTGCTGCTGCTGTATATTTAGAGTTTGCGTGTCTCTGTCTGTCTCCTAGTAGTCCCGTGCGTTATTTTTCCGGGGTCCTCCGGCTCTCCCCTCCACATTGAGAATCAACGTCACGCGCTCAGAGCACTTGGCTGCTGCTATAAATTTCCACGTGATAAGCCACTTCAGTGAGCTACAATACACAATCCACTATACACTACACTCTATACTACAATACACTATACACTACACGGTACACACTCCACTATACACTACAATACACACTCCACTATATACAATACACTACACTGCAATACACACGACACTACGATACTAAACGGAAAACTAATATACTTTGAACCCCCTCACTATTAGCATGGTTGGCTACGTACGGTGCAAGCGCAGTTAGACATACAGCATACATAGACTCGTAGACACCCATAGACTCACCACACAGAGGCCTAGACTCATCACACAGAGACCCATAGACTCACCACACAGACACCCATATACTAATCACACAGAGACCCATAGACTCACCACACAGAGACCCATAGACTAATCACACAGAGACCCATAGACTCATCACAGAGAGACCCATAGCCTCACCACACGGAGACCCATAGCCTCACCACACGGAGACCCATAGACTCACCCACACAGAGACCCACAGACTCACCACACAGAGACCCATAGACTCACCACAAAGAGACCCAGACTCACCACACAGAAACCCATAGACTCACCACCCAGAGACCCATAGACTTACCACACAGAGACCCATAGACTCGCACAGAGACCCATAGACTCGCACAGAGACCCATAGACTCACCACACAGACACCCATAGACTCATACAGAGACCCATAGACTCACACAGAGACCCATAGACTCACCACCCAGAGACCCATAGACTCATCACAGAGAGACCCATAGACTCGCCACACAGAGACCCATAGACTCACCACACAGACCCATAGACTCACCACCCAGAGACCCATAGACTCACCACACAGAGACCCATAGGCTCATCACACAGAGACCCAGACTCACCACACAGAGGTCCATAGACTCACCACACAGAAACCCATAGACTCATTACATAGAGACCCAGACTAACCACACAGAAACCCACACTCACCACGCAGAGACCCATAGACTCACCACCCAGAGACCCATAGACTCACCACACAGAAACCCATAGACTCACCATCCAGAGACCCAGACTCACCACACAGAAACCCATAGACTCACCACCCAGAGACCCACAGACTCACCACACAGAGACCCAGACTAACCACACAGAAACCCATGGACTCACCACACAGAGGCCTAGACTCATCACACAGAGACCCATAGACTCACCACACAGAGACCCATATACTAATCACACAGAGACCCATAGACTCACCACATAGAGGCCTAGACTCATCACACAGACACCCATAGACTCATCGCACAGAGACCCATAGACTCATCATAGAGACCCATAGACTAATCACATAGAGACCCATAGACTCATCACAGAGAGACCCATAGCCTCACCACACGGAGACCCATAGACTCACCACACGGAGACCCATAGACTCACCACACGGAGACCATAGACTCACCCACACAGAGACCCACAGACTCACCACACAGAGACCCATAGACACACCACACAGAGACCCATAGACTAATCACATAGATACCATAGACTCATCACAGAGACCCATAGACTCACCACACAGAGACCCAGACTCACCACACAGAGACCCATAGACTCACCACACGGACCCATAGACTCACCACCCAGAGACCCATAGACTCACCACACAGAGACCCAGACTCACCACACAGAGGTCCATAGACTCACCACACAGAAACCTATAGACTCATCACACAGAGACCCAGACTAACCACACAGAAACCCACAGACTCACCACCCAGAGACCCATAGACTCACCACACAGAAACCCATAGACTCACCATCCAGAGACCCAGACTCACCACAAAGAAACCCATAGACTCACCACCCAGAGACCCACAGACTCACCACACAGAGACCCAGACTAACCACACAGAAACCCATAGACTCACCACGCAGAGACCCATAGACTCACCACACAGAGACCCATAGACTCACCACACAGAGACCCAGAGACTCACCACACAGAGACCCAGAGACTCACCACACAGAGACCCAGAGACTCACCACACAGAGACCCATAGACTCACCACACAGAGACCCATAGACTCACCACACAGAGACCCATAGACTCAACACACAGAGACCCAGAGACTCACCACCCAGAGACCCATATAATCACCACACAGAGACCCATAGACTCACCACGCAGAGACCCATAGACTCACCACACAGAGACCCATAGACTCACCACACAGAGACCCATAGACTCACCACACAGAAACCCATAGACTCACCACACAGAGACCCATAGACTCACCACACAGAAACCCATAGACTCACCACCCAGAGACCCATAGACTCACCACACAGAGACCCATAGACTCATCACACAGAAACCCATATACTCACCACACAGATACCCATAGACTCACCACACAGAGACCCATAGACTCACCACACAGAGACCCATAGACTCTTGTCCTTCCCCGGCGCCTCCGACGAGGACGGTCGGCTACGTAGGGCGCGAAAGAAGTTCAACGTGCATACGCTTACCTAATCCGGAATGAAACTCACTCAAAGAGGGGCTGCCACCTGCAGAGCTGGGGGTGTTGGGGGGGCTGAGGAAGGGCGAACAATGAGGTGGCGGTGAGCGTGGAGTGCTACAATGCCTCTGCAATGCCTGTGGTATCTGTAGCTAGCTCTGTCAAACATTAAACCACGGAGTGCATTATGGGAGGGACATGGAGGGGGTGGGTGTGTGTGTGTGTTTAATGTAATCACGTTGAGATGGCTGGGTGGCTCAAAGGGCAAAAAGCACCCTAGCTGGACACTGCAGAGGGGATAGGTACAAGTCCAGGTGTGAAGGCTCAAGCCCTTGGGGTACCAACGTGCAGCGGTTTGGTGATAACAGCACCCGTCATCACGACGACACACAGACTTGGAGAGAGACACACAGACTTAGAGAGAGACACACAGACTTAGAGAGAGACACACACAGACTTAGAGAGACACACACAGACTTAGAGAGACCCACACAGACTTAGAGAGACCCACACAGACTTAGAGAGAGACACACACAGACTTAGAGAGAGACACACAGACTTAGAGAGAGACACACAGACTTAGAGAGACACACATAGAGACACACAGACTTAGAGAGACAAACACAGACTTAGAGAGACCCACACAGACTTAGAGAGACACACACAGACTTAGAGAGACGCACACAGACTTAGAGAGACACACACAGACTTAGAGAGACACACAGACTTAGAAAGACCAACACAGACTTAGAGAGACCCACACAGACTTAGAGAGAGACACACAGACTTAGAAAGACCCACACAGACTTAGAGAGACACACACAGACTTAGAGAGACCCACACAGACTTAGAGAGACCCACACAGACTTAGAGAGACACACAGACTTAGAAAGACCCACACAGACTTAGAGAGACCCACAGACTTAGAGAGACACACAGACTTAGAGAGACACACACAGACTTAGATAGAGACACACAGACTTAGAGAGAGACACACAGACTTAGAGAGAGACACACAGACTTAGAGACACACACACAGACTTAGAGACACACACACAGACTTAGAGAGACACACACACAGACTTAGAGACACACACACAGACTTAGAGAGACACACACAGACTTAGAGACACACACACAGACTTAGAGAGACACACACAGACTTAGAGAGACCCACACAGACTTAGAGAGACACACACAGACTTAGAGAGAGACACAGACTTAGAGACCCACACAGACTTTGAGAGACCCACACAGACTTAGAGAGACGCACACAGACTTAGAGAGACGCACACAGAATTAGAGAGACACACACAGACTTAGAAAGACCCACACAGACTTTGAGAGACCCACACAGACTTAGAGAGACGCACACAGACTTAGAGAGACGCACACAGACTTAGAGAGACGCACACAGACTTAGAGAGACACACAGACTTAGAAAGACCCACACAGACTTAGAAAGACCCACACAGACTAAGAGAGACACACACAGACTTAGAGAGACACACAGACTTAGAGAGACCCACACAGACTTAGAAAGACCCACACAGACTTAGAGAGACCCACACAGACTTAGAGAGACCCACACAGACAGACTTAGAAAGACCCACAGACTTAGAGAGACACACAGACTTAGAGAGACACACACAGACTTAGATAGAGACACACAGACTTAGAGAGAGACACACAGACTTAGAGAGAGACACACAGACTTAGAGACACCCACACAGACTTAGAGAGACACACACACAGACTTAGAGAGACACACACAGACTTAGAGAGAGACACACAGACTTAGAAAGAGACACACAGACTTAGAAAGAGACACACAGACTTAGAGAGAGACACACAGACTTAGAGAGAGACACACAGACTTAGAGAGACACACAGACTTAGAGAGACACACACAGACTTAGAGAGACACACAGACTTAGAGAGACACACACAGACTTAGAGAGACACACACAGACTTAGAGAGACCCACACAGACTTAGAGAGACCCACACAGACTTAGAGAGACGCACACAGACTTAGAGAGACCCACACAGACTTAGAGAGACACACACAGACTTAGAGAGAGACACACACAGACTTAGAGAGAGACACACAGACTTAGAGAGAGACACACAGACTTAGAGAGAGACACACAGACTTAGAGAGAGACACACAGACTTAGAGAGACTCAGACTTAGAGAGACACACACAGACTTAGAGAGACTCAGACTTAGAGAGACACACACAGACTTAGAGAGACACACAGACTTAGAGAGACACACACAGACTTAGAGAGACACACACAGACTTAGAGAGACCCACACAGACTTAGAGAGACGCACACAGACTTAGAGAGACCCACACAGACTTAGAGAGAGACACACATACTTAGAGAGAGACACACAGACTTAGAGAGAGACACACAGACTTAGAGAGAGACACAGACTTAGAGAGAGACACAGACTTAGAGACCCACACAGACTTAGAGAGACCCACACAGACTTAGAGAGAGACACACAGACTTAGAGAGAGACACCCAGACTTAGAGAGAGACACACAGACTTAGAGAGAGACGCACAGACTTAGAGAGACACACATAGAAACACAGACTTAGAGAAACACACATAGACCCACACAGACTTAGAGAGACCCACAGACTTAGAGAGACACACAGACTTAGAGAGACACACAGACTTAGAGAGACACAGACTTAGAGAGACACAGACTTAGAGAGACACACAGACTTAGAGACACCCACACAGACTTAGAGACACCCACACAGACTTAGAGAGACACACACAGACTTAGAGAGACACACACAGACTTAGAGAGACACACACAGACTTAGAGACACCCACACAGACTTAGAGAGACACACACAGACTTAGAGAGACCCACACAGACTTAGAGAGACACACACAGACTTAGAGAGACACACACAGACTTAGAGAGACACACATAGAGACACACAGACTTAGAGAGACACACATAGAGACACACAAACTTAGAGAGACACACATAGAGACACAGACTTTGAGAGACCCACACAGACTTAGAGAGAGACACACAGACTTAGAGAGAGACACACAGACTTAGAGAGAGACACACAGACTTAGAGAGACCCACACAGAATTAGAGAGACTTACACAGACTTAGAGAGACCCACACAGACTTAGAGAGACGCACACAGACTTAGAGAGAGACACACATACTTAGAGAGAGACACACAGACTTAGAGAGAGACACACAGACTTAGAGAGAGACACAGACTTAGAGAGAGACACAGACTTAGAGACCCACACAGACTTAGAGAGACCCACACAGACTTAGAGAGAGACACACAGACTTAGAGAGAGACACCCAGACTTAGAGAGAGACACACAGACTTAGAGAGAGACGCACAGACTTAGAGAGACACACATAGAAACACAGACTTAGAGAAACACACATAGACCCACACAGACTTAGAGAGACCCACAGACTTAGAGAGACACACAGACTTAGAGAGACACACAGACTTAGAGAGACACAGACTTAGAGAGACACAGACTTAGAGAGACACACAGACTTAGAGACACCCACACAGACTTAGAGACACCCACACAGACTTAGAGAGACACACACAGACTTAGAGAGACACACACAGACTTAGAGACACCCACACAGACTTAGAGAGACACACACAGACTTAGAGAGACCCACACAGACTTAGAGAGACACACACAGACTTAGAGAGACACACACAGACTTAGAGAGACACACATAGAGACACACAGACTTAGAGAGACACACATAGAGACACACAAACTTAGAGAGACACACATAGAGACACAGACTTTGAGAGACCCACACAGACTTAGAGAGAGACACACAGACTTAGAGAGAGACACACAGACTTAGAGAGAGACACACAGACTTAGAGAGAGACACACAGACTTAGAGAGACCCACACAGAATTAGAGAGACTTACACAGACTTAGAGAGACCCACACAGACTTAGAGAGACACACATAGAGACACACAGACTTAGAGAGACACACATAGACCCACACAGACTTTGAGAGACACACACAGACTTTGAGAGACACACACAGACTTAGAGAGAGACACAGACTTAGAGAGAGACACAGACTTAGAGATAAACACAGACTTAGAGAGACCCACACAGACTTAGAGACACACACAGACTTAGAGAGACGCACACAGACTTAGAGAGACACAGACTTAGAGAGACACAGACTTAGAGAGACACAGACTTAGAGAGACACAGACTTAGAGAGACACAGACTTAGAGAGACACACACAGACTTAGAGACACCCACACAGACTTAGAGAGACACACACAGACTTAGAGAGACACACACAGACTTAGAAAGACCCACACAGACTTAGAAAGACCCACACAGACTTAGAGAGACACACACAGACTTAGAGAGACACACACAGACTTAGAGACACCCACACAGACTTAGAGAGACACACACAGACTTAGAGAGACACACACAGACTTAGAGAGAGACACAGACTTAGAGACCCACACAGACTTTGAGAGACCCACACAGACTTAGAGAGACGCACACAGACTTAGAGAGACGCACACAGACTTAGAGAGACACACAGACTTAGAGAGACACACAGACTTAGAAAGACCCACACAGACTTAGAAAGACCCACACAGACTTAGAAAGACCCACACAGACTTAGAAAGACCCACACAGACTTAGAAAGACCCACACAGACTTAGAGAGACACACACAGACTTAGAGAGACACACACAGACTTAGAGAGACACACACAGACTTAGAGACACCCACACAGACTTAGAGAGACACACACAGACTTAGAGAGACACACACAGACTTAGAGAGACACAGACTTAGAGGCTTACATAGAGACCCACACAGACTTACATAGAGACCCACACAGACTTACGAAGGTTTAGACACAAAGATTCCCAGAGATTAAAAAGTAATTTAATTCGGACTGCCTGCCCCCCGCACCTACGATTAGCGCCGGTTGGCTACGTACGGTGCGAAAGAAAGTTGAGCACACTGCACTGTACACATACACACACACCGCACTGTACACATACACACACCGTCACCGAAAGAGGAAGTAACGTGCCTTACCGATGAGAACGTCAATAACCTAAACAAAGGCTTGGCCACACATTTCCCTCAGGGGTTCAGTTTAAAGCAACACCTGAGGAATATTGCCCACGACTTTCCTCATCACCACCATCGTTTAACCGCAGTGGCAAGGGCCTCGGGCCTAGCATCGATACGAGACCACGGCCTCGCCTGGTTTCCCTACCCAACTCGGTGCGCCTAACCGCGGCGAAGCGACCTGCGTCCGCGTCCGTGCCGCCCGCATGTCCACGCACCCCCGTGCCCCGCCGCGCCTATCGATCCACCCGTTCTCGTGAACCTCGTGCCCCGTCACTCACTCTTGTCTCCCGCGACGCCCTGGCGTATGCCGCGTCTCGACGTGACGCCGGTCAGACTTTCCAGGTAAGCGTCCTTGCTCGCCGCTCCGCGCGTACGGGGCGGTGTCGTCGCCGCCATGTTACCTGGGGGAGACGACAGCGGGTGGATGCCCGGTCCGCCATCTTACGTAGGGTGGGGGGGGAGGTCACGTGGCGATCAGCAACGCCCCCCCCCTACCTCCGTAACCCCCCAAACCGTAGTAAGATGGCCGCCCTAAACGTAACTGCAGTATAAACACATTCCTTTTTTTTAATCGACATTGAGAGAAATACAAATTATTTTTACCGTTCGGATAGCTACAGACTTAGTGCAGCTTGGAAGCGAATCATTAAATAATACATTGTTTAAATGCATCAGTACCGCCTCCCGTATTGTGTACCCCCTCCCCCCCCCCGTGGTAAGATGGCCGCCATAAATTAAACTACAGTATAAACACCAAAAATCTGTAGAAATTGAGAGAAATAAAACTAATTTTAACCGTTCAGATAGCTACAGACTTAGTGCTGCTTGGAAGCGAATCATTAAATAATACTTTGTTTAAATGCAGTGTCTCAATAAATGCAAACCGCCACTTCTTTCAAATGTTGCTTGCCGTTGGTTTTTCACACCAGATGATGACCGTTTGCGTTATGGTCGAAACGTCGTGATAATTTTTTATAGTTTTTTATATATATTTTATTACTTTATTGTTTGCCTTCAACGTGACTTTACCGAAAGAGCGAAGAATATGCATTAGCACCGTTTCAATTTGGGCAAAAGAAATCGTAATGTTTGTCTGTTTGTACTTTGTAGGATGAACTTTGAGATTCATAAGGGAACGGGGTAACCAATAAGATATTAATTGGTCTGTAATACGGTAGGGCACTGATAAGGGGTTGACAGGTATATAGTGGTGAGTGTAGTGGTGAGTGTAGTAGTGCTGATTGTACTTGTGGTGAGTGTACTAGGGGTGAGTGTACTTGTGAGTGTACTAGTGGTGAGTGTAGTAGTGGTGATTGTCTATTTAATTGTGTTTCACACTTGTGATGGGACTTTTTTTAGGATGAATGTTGAGATTTATAAGGGGTTAGGGGTGACCAATAAGGTCTGAATTGGTCTCTAATAAGGTAGGACACTGATAAGGGGTTGACAGGTTTGGTAGTGAAACACTGGTAGGGAGACACTGGGTAGTGAGACACTGGGTAGCGAGACACTGGTAGTGAGACACTGGTACAGAGACACTGGGTAGTGAGACACTGGTACAGAGAAACTGGGTAGTGAGACACTGGGTGGTGAGACACTGGGTAGTGAAACACTGGGTAGTGAAACACTGGGTAGTGAGACACTGGGTGGTGAGACACTGGGTAGTGAAACACTGGGTAGTGAAACACTGGGTAGCGAGACACTGGGTAGCGAGACACTGGGTAGTGAGACACCGGTACAGAGACACTGGTACAGAGACACTGGGTAGTGAGACACTGGGTAGTGAGACACTGGTAGGGAGACACTGGGTAGTGCGACACTGGTAGGGAGACACTGTTACAGAGACACTGGTAGTGAGACACTGGGTAGTGAAACACTGGTACAGAGACACTGGGTAGTGACACACTGGTACAGAGACACTGGGTAGTGAGACACTGGTACAGAGACACTGGTAGTGAGACACTGGGTCGTGAGACACTGGGTAGTGAAACACTGCTAGTGAGACACTGGGTAGTGAAACACTGCTAGTGAAACACAGGGTAGTGCGACACTGGTAGGGAGACACTGTTACAGAGACACTGGTTGTGAGACACTGGGTAGTGAAGCACTGGTACATAGACACTCGGTAGTGAAACACTGGTACAGAGACACTGGGTAGTGAGACACTGGTAGGGAGACACTGGTACAGAGACACTGGGTAGTGAGATACTGGTACAGAGACACTGGGTAGTGAATACCTGTCAACCCATATGGTTTACCCCGTATTCTTGTGCAGGGGAAATTGAAGTTTTCATGTCTGTACGGCGTACAGCCGTTTAAATACGGACAAAAAACATCATGTTTGTCGATTTGTTTGTGTTTCTCCCTTGTGAAGGGACTTTGTAGGATGAACGTTGAGGTTTATAAAGGGTAAGAGGGGACCAATAAGGTCTGAATTGTTCTGTAATACGGTAGGACACTGATAAGGGGTTGACAGGAATGCCCTTCACAAACCCCTCCAAGGTGTTCAGCCGTTCTGGAGTCGACCCACTTCTCCGGAAGACAGAAACACAATGCAGCGGTGTCATCGTCTACGAACTTTTATTATTTGTGTAATGACGACTTGACACACTTCTCTCGAGATGGCACTTTATTGAAGACACGTTCACTTGATGTCAGGCGGGGACCCCCCATCGCAACAGCCCCGAGTCTCCCGCGCATCTCCCCCTTATATACCGACACGAGGCCACGCCCCCCTTCTAGATGATTCTCGCCGACTCTGGACGCTCACTCCACCGGCTGACTCTACCGCCCTCTTCCGTCGCCTGACCACGCCCCCTTCTCGATCATTCCCGTAAGCCACCAATCTCTTCACACTCACAACTGACTCCCCTGTCAGTTGTGAACGACTGATTGAATGGGCGAATTAACTGAGTGTGTATGAGTGAGTGAGTTTGTGAACGACTGATTGAATAGGCGAATAACTGAGTGTGTATGAGTGAGTGACATTGTGAACGACTGATTGAATGGGCGAATTAACTGAGTATGTATGAGTGAGTGAGTTTGTGAACGACTGATTGAATGAGCGAATAACTGTGGTGCCGGACGGGCAACGCTGTCATGGGCAGTGCCGTGGGGGGAGGGCCAATTCCGATTGGCCTTTCCCCTCGTGGTGTTTGTAGCCTCCGCAGCGGCCAAATGGGGACTCTGGATGGGTTCGAGGGGCTGGTGACCCCTCCACCTTCAATGAACTACCACCAAGCTACGAGGCAAAACATTTATTAAGCTTGTGCCGGAGGCCCCAGGGGGACAGGCGTCTATGACATCTCCTGGCCAAACCCCATTTTGTGGAGCCAGGAGACTGAATCCTTACCCTTGGGGCTCCTCCAGAAACAGCAAAAAAACCACTGCGTATGGCGACGTGGAATGTTCGAATGCTCACTGCGGAGGAGAGGCTGCCACTCCTCTGTCGGGAGCTGGACCGGTACCGCCTGGAGCTCTGTGGTATTCAGGAGGTCCGGTGGACCGGCTCTGACACCTGCCACCATGAGGGGTGGACAGACCTCTACTCGGGGCAGGAGACTGCCAAACAACAGGGATCTGGCTCTTCTTCTGAACAAAAGAATGAAGGGGGTGTGGAAGCGTGGCGGTGAGGTGTGGGAAGCTGTAAGCCCCAGGCTACTTTGGGCTCGCCTTCCCATCAACCAGAGGCGAGGAGTGGTGGTCATGGTTACTTATGCCCCCACTGCAGACGAACATCCGTGGAGGGATGCAGGCAAAGCCGATAAGTCAGATCCCTTCTATGACCCCCTGTCACAGGTGCTAGCTAAAGTGGCCCCTCGGGATAGAGTCATCTTGTTGGGTGACTTCAATGCCCGAGTTGGTCATGATGCTGGCACCTGGTCTGGAATCATTGGAAGGCATGGGCCCGCCTAATGCAACATCTTCGCCGGTTAGAAACATTTAGGCTGGCCTGCCTACGATCCATCCTGGGTTTTACCAGGCTGGATTGTGTGAGGAGCTCACAAATTCTTGAAGTCCCATCGGTGAGCTCCTCCGGCAGGCGAGGCTGCGTTGGCTGGGTCATGTAGCCCGCATGCCCAGCCACCGAATGCTGAAACAGCTTTTGTTCGGTCGGATCGAGGGGGCTAAACGGGCGCGGCACGGGCTAAGGCGGTCGGGCGTGGTGCTGGCCACCCACCCCCTCGTGTACCGTCCCGGCCTTCATAGGTGCTCGCTAACAGCACTTGCCCCTACAGTCTGTTAAGGCTATACGGGGGTTCTTCGTGTCTCTGTGCGTACGCGTGTCTCTGTGCGTGCGCGTGTCTCTGTGCGTGCGCGTGTCTCTGTGCATCTCTGTCCGTGTGTCTCTGTGTGGGGAGTGGTGGGTGTAGTGGTTAGCGCTACGCTGCGTGGCGGGGATGCTTGGAGAGAAAGGAAGAGGGGTGTGGTGGGTAGCGAGTACCAGCGACGAGGTGAAGTGTGGAGAGAGAGAAAAAGGAATAAACTGCGGCACTCCTGAACAGAATCTGGTCTCCCTGTGATCCTTGACACCCGGGGACGAAGTATTGCACTACAGTCGTATATAGTAGTGTATAATGTAGTGTATAATGTAGTGTGTGGTGTATAATGTAGTGTATAAGTGTAGTGTATAGTGGTGCAGTGTATAGTGGTGCAGTGTATAGTAGTGTAGTGTATAGTAGTGTAGTGTATAAGTATAGTGTAGTATAATGTAGTGTATAGTAGTGCAGTGTATAGTAGTGCAGTGTATAGTGTAGTGTATAGTAGTGTAGTGTATAATTGTAGTGTATAGTAGTGCAGTGTATAGTAGTGCAGTGTATAGTGTAGTGTATAGTGTAGTATATAGTGTAGTGTAGAATGTAGTGTAGAATGTAGTGTATAGTGTAGTGTATAGTGTAGTATATAGTAGTGTATAAGTATAGTGTAGTATAATGTAGTGTATAGTGTAGTGTATAGTGTAGTTTATAGTGTCGTATATGGTGTAGTGTATAGTAGTGCAGTGTATAGTAGTGTAGTGTATAATGTAGTGTATAGTAGTGCAGTGTATAGTAGTGTAGTGTATAGTAGTGTAGTGTATAATGTAGTGTATAGTAGTGCAGTGTATAGTAGTGCAGTGTATAGTGTAGTGTATAGTGTAATATATAATGTAGTGTAGAATGTAGTGTATAGTGTAGTGTATAGTGCAGTATATATCGGCCTTTTTCCAAAAATTGATACTAAGAATGAGTTGCCAATTTTTTTTGCTCGTGGTGTCCCTCTGGAGGCCTGAGGGGGTGAGATGAACAACCTCCTCCTCCTCCGTTCACAGCAGCCGCCCCTCACACACAACAGGCCGCCGGAGAAGCGATACAAAGTAATAAACCCAAAACAAGAGAAAAGGCGGGAGGTGGGGAATTCCTAATTAGGACATCAGAGACCCCCTCTTTGAGCTCACGGACAATCAGCCGCCACTCACAGGCGAATCCTAAAATAATTTTCCCTTTCGTTGCTATTAATACAACTGGTTAAAGTTCAGGACTTGGCAACAAATGAGTCGACATCGTAGAGAATCCACACGCTCACTACGATAAAAAAAACACACACCAGACTACAATCTGAATAGTGGGTTATTACTTCTCATACATAATATTAACGCTAACCGTTATTCACCTTAAATTGTATTACATCTTGCGACCTTGCAAAAACCAAGGAATGTGAACTCTGACAGTCAAGCGAGTGAGGGCTTGGTTATATCTCCAGCCTCGGGATATCCCTGACCTCGAAAATAAAAAAAGCTCGGATCCCTGGATGCAGACAAGGGAGCGAAAAGTTCATAAAACCCTTTAACTACCGGAGGTAACGTCTAATGATGACAATGTTCAATCACAAATCCTGGGAAACATAAACCAAAATAATAATGATGCAGTGTTAAACCGAGGGCCAGCCAGAAGAGATGAGGCGAGGTGGGTCGATCACGTGGCCAAGATAAATGCATCCCAAAAGAGAAAGAGAGCCTCCCGGCCGCCTTTGTCTTCCAGCAGCGCGTGATAAGAATTTGCATACGCAGGCAGAGGGCACCTCCTCTTAAAAAAATAAAAATCAAAAACCACGATGGAAACACTACTACGACGTGCGGAATCATAACTGCAAGTGGCACGGTGTCAAACTGCGAGGTGAAATAAATGTTCAACTTCAAAAGCCTCAACGCACCCTTTGCGCGAGGCAAAGGAACGTCACACCGGGAGGGAAGAGCATGGGGGGGAGAGGACTCGACCCGGACAGGGGGCACACCCCCCCCCTCCTCCTTCCAGATTAATTAGTGCAGAGGGTGAGACAGAAGGACGCACTTCGGGGGGGGGGGGGGGGGTGGCAATCTGGAGCATCTGTTTCATTGTGATGGTGGGATGCCTTGAGGCAGGCGACAGGGAACCATGCCTTGACGAAACTCACATTACCTCAATAAATATGACACACACACACACACAAAGATAAAGATCCCCCGTATAGCCTTAGCAGACTGTTGGGGCAAGTGCTGTTAGCGAGCAGCACCTATGAAGGCCGGGACGGTACACGAGGGCGTGGGTGGCCAGCACCACGCCCGACCGCCTTTGTCTCTCCCGTGGCAATGTTTACTACACACCGCACCAGGTACTCATTTTGAGGCTGAGTCGACCTAGGGGAGGCCCGGGACCGGTTCAGATAATCGTCACCGGTGTTGGCCGTGAGCGGGAATCGAACCCGGGTCGCCAGGTTCGTAGCACAGCGCAGCGCGCTAACCGCTACACTACCGCTCCCCACACAAAGATAACGACAAAGATCCCCCGTAAAGCCTTAACAGACTGCAGGGGCAAGTGCTGTCAGCGAGCACCTATGAAGGCCGGAACGGTACACACACACACGGACACACGTACAGCCCTCCCCCCCACAACACACAGCGAGATCAAAGGCAGTCACGAAAGCTTTAATTCTTTATTAACACACTTCTACGGGGAAGTTACCGTTGCAATTTTATCCTAAATGTGCACCCAAAGCCTGTTCCCCCCGCAATATGCGCTTGTTTACGGCTCTCTCTCTGGCCCCCTCCCCCCCAACTCTTTTTGCTATTTAAAGCTTCTGTTCATCCCTCCGGCCCCCCCTCTCTCTCCCTCCTGGCCTCTCTATCCGTCTTTCCTCCCTCCTTACCTCTTGGTGGACTTGTGTGTGTGTGTGTATATATATCTACTGACCGTGTACCTCGTATTTTTTCACTCTGTCTATGCTGGGATGTGCAATCCAGAGGTTGAACACGAAATGTAACACTCTTCTGAAATTCGTGGTCCGCCAGGAAGTGTCTAACTGTGTTGTTGGCCTGACTGGCTGTGTTTCACATAATGTTTTTTCAGGTTTGTTGAATTCTCGTCTCTCATCTTTTTCTTCTTTGGTTCTTTCGGTAAAGTCACGTAGAATGAGAATAAAATAATAAATTGATAAAATAAAATAACACAATAATATTCTCACGTTTCGGCCACAACACAAGCGGCCTTCATCAGGTGAAGGGATGAGACTGTCTGGTAGGACAGCGCTGTATTTACCTCCGTGATTTGTTCTTGACACCTGCTGAAGATCGCTTGTGCTGTGATCGAAACGTCGCGATTGTTTTGTTTTAATACAATGTTATTGTACTTCTACATACGTGACTTCACCGGAAAAAAAACCAATGAGTGAGATCAAAGGAAGTTCCGGTCCTTTGTGAGAGAGCATGACGGAGTAAGCGTCTTGTTTTTCTCGCAAGAGACGCGCAGAGGGGAGAACATTTCGGACAATTCAGCTCGACAAGATCCCGGCTACCAGCGGCAGAAGACGGCGACCATCAGCTCGACGGGAAGACTCGCGGCAGCTCGGGAAGAGGACAGCAAGGCAGCTCTGGGGCATGGCCTCGTGATCGACAACAAACACGTGCGGTGAATCGCGGTGAGGAGGAGGGGGGGGCGGGCGGGCGAGGCGATTGCTCTCCGCCGAGTTCGGCGTGGACCGACAGAGCATCGCTCGAGAGTTATTCTCAGCGACAGGCGATCAACCCAGAAAGAGAGAGGGTGCCAGCTGCCAGCGGACGAGCGTCGTGCCGGCTCGGCTCATCCAGCGGGGGGGGGGGGGAAAGATCCCGACCAGCCGCCCGTGTGGAAGAAGGGGAGCCCAGGCATCCGTACGATACGCGCGTCGCCACGCGTTACGACGCATCGCCTGGCGTCTGCTTGATGCGAAGGGTCGCTCAAGGACACGTTCCCACGTTTTTTCGTCGAACTTTCATACATATGCAGTGGGTTCCAGGACACGGAGACGGCAGAATAGAAGCGGCACTATTTATTTAAACCTTAAGGGTTACACTAGAAGGGGTAGCGGCCCCTCCACCCGTATAACTCAGGAACACACCCCAGGCTCTCTAGCCTAAGCTCTAGGCTCCCAGTTCCTCCTGGTAGGGCTCTAAGGGAGGCTATCAGATCCGGCCCTGGTTAGGCACAGATCTCGGCACCCCGCCGACCAGACCGGCCCTTAGAAGGACTCTGACTCTGGGGCTCTGGGGCCGCGCCACTGGCTTGCTGTGCCGGCCCTGAAAAGGGCACCGGTCACAGGAGTCCCAGGGTATCACCTAGCTGGCCTTCTTTCTTCACCAGTTGCTTCAGCCTCGGGCCCAACACTCTGCCCCGAGCTCCCTGGCTCCCCGCACTTTATACCCACTGGAGCCTTAGCGGACGTTGTTGTAGCCACCAAGGTGTGGGTGAACCACACCTTCCCGTGCCATGTGTTTATTCCCCATAGCACCCCTACACATACAACAACAGCGTGGTGTATAATGTAGTGCGTCATGTAGTGTCGTCTTTCCCCCGCTTCCCGCCCACTTCTCTCCCAGTCACGCACAATCATAACGAGCGAACGTCAAAAAAAAGACGACGCTCATCAAAAGGCTAAATAGACGTGGGTTCTTTCGTGTTTTATTTACCTCCCCCAAGCCATTCCCATTCACGCCCCAACAGCGACACGACAGCAAGCGGTGGGGGCGGGAGCTTCCAGAGACGGACAGCCCGGAGGCCGCGTGCCAACAAGATCCCCGGACCCTCCGCGTGGCCTCGAACGGGCTGCTGGGGGCCAAGCGCTAGAAGCAGCGGCCGTGACGACCGGCACTGCGGCACACGAGGTCTTTGGTGTGGCCAGCGCCACCAACATCACCAACGTCACCACCAACCACATCGCCACCACCACTCCCCCGCGTAGCCTCTAACAGGCTGCTGGGGGCCAAGCGCTGGAAGCAGCGGCCGTGACGACCGGCACTGCGGCACACGAGTTCTTTGGTGTGGCCGGCGCCACCAACATCACCACCACCACCACCGTCACCACCAACAACAACGTCACCACCACTCCTCCGTGTAGCCTCGAACAGACTTCTGGGTGGGCAAGCGCTGTTAGTTAGCGAGCAGCAGCGAAGGCCTGGCGTTGTGGCACACGAGGGGGTGGGGGGTGGCCAGCACCACAAACATCACTGCCACCAACATCAACAAATCCCCGCCCCCCCCCCCCGTAGCCTCTAACAGACTGCTGGGTGGGCAAGTGCTGTTAGTAGCGAGCAGGAGCAGCAGCTGTGAAGGCCGGGACACTGTGGCACACGAAAGGGTGGGTTGGCCAGCGCCACCACCGGCAACATCGCCACCACCATCACCGATCCCCTCCTGTAGCCTCGAACAGACTGCTGGGGGTGGGTAGGTGCTGTTAGTAGTGAGCAGCAGCAGCATCAGCTGTGCCACACGACGTGTTTGGTGTGGGCCCGGGAACCGTGCCCGGCCGGACACCTTCGCCTCTCCCCCAGTGGCGATGTTTCACGACACTCCACCACCGCACCAGGGACTCGTTATGAGGCCGAGTCGACCTAGGGGCGGGCCCAGGACCGGTACAGATAATCGCTGTTGGCGGGCCGCGAGTGGGGAATCGAACCCGGGTCGCGGACTCGGGGTCAAGTAACGCGCGACGTCGCCGCTAACCGCTGCACCATCGCTCCCGACTGGCAAAGCCAGGGACCTAACCCCCTCCCCCCCCCCCAACCACGAGGAGGAACGCCCGTGGTGGTGGTGACGGTGGTCGTGTCAGTGACGGTGGTGGTGGTAGCAGTGACGGTGGTGGTAGCGACGGTTGGCAGCGATCTGGACACATTCCCATCGGTGAGCTCCTCCGGCAGGCGAGGCTGCGTTGGCTGGGCCATGTAGCCCGCATAGCCCAGCCACCCTGTGCCCAGCCACTGTGGGTAGCCCAAAAAGCAGCTTCTGTTTGGCCGGATGGAGGGGGCTAAACGGGCCCTGCACGGGCTGGAGAAGAGATGGAGCCGATGCGGTACGGGAGGATGTGGAGCCGAGTGGATTTGCCGGTTTTCGAGATCAGCCTCTGTGGAGGCTCGTGAAGGACGCTGCTGCTACTGGGCAGTTGGAGGCAGTCGCCCCTCCAGCAACAACAGAGCGCAGAGGAGCGAAGCTCAAGGAGCGGTTAAAATGCAGCGAGTTGGCACAGTAAGGGGGGGGAGGGGGGGTTACAGCTGGTGGTGCATCTACCGGTCATCTCGGTCAGCCAACCCACGGGACCTGCTGGGTCTGTCCCGTGACCTCCTGCACCTAGCCTGGCACAGCAGGGGGTTACAGCTGGTTGTGCATCTACCGGTCATCTCGGTCAGCCAACCCACGGCACCTGCTGGGTCTGTCCCGTGACCTCCTGCACCTAGCCTGGCACAGCAGGGGGTTACAGCTGGTGGTGCATCTACCGGTCATCTCGGTCAGCCAACCCACGGCACCTGCTGGGTCTGTCCCGTGACCTCCTCCCTGCCAGCCAGCGAGAGCCTTCGACAGCTGCACGCTGGCAGCCTCAAAGCGCACCCGGCCTGGCACAGGCGCCCGCGGTCGCGTCACCGTCGCTCGGTGGCGAACGGCGGCCAACTGGGATTGGTGGCTGCCACTGACAGTGGTGACTGTGACTGACAGTGGTGGCTGTGACTGACAGTGGTGGCTGTGACTGTCAGTGGTGGCTGTGACTGGCAGTGGTGGCTGTGACTGACAGTGGTGGCTGTGACTGACATTGGTGGCTGTGACTGGCAGTGGTGGCTGTGACTGACAGTGGTGGCTGTGACTGACAGTGGTGGCTGTGACTGTCAGTGGTGGCTGTGACTGGCAGTGGTGGCTGTGACTGACAGTGGTGGCTGTGACTGACAGTGGCGGCTGTGACTGACATTGGTGGCTGTGACTGGCAGTGGTGGCTGTGACTGACAGTGGTGGCTGTGACTGACAGTGGTGGCTGTGACTGTCAGTGGCGGCTGTGACTGACAGTGGTGGCTGTGACTGGCAGTGGTGGCTGTGACTGGCAGTGGTGGCGGCGATTGGCAGTGGTGGCTGTGACTGACAGTGGTGGCTGTGACTGACAGTGGTGGCTGTGACTGACAGTGGTGGCTGTGACTGACAGTGGTGGCTGTGACTGACAGTGGTGGCTGTGACTGACAGTGGTGGCTGTGACTGACAGTGGTGACTGCGACTGACAGTGGTGACTGCGACTGACAGTGGTGGCACGGCGCTGGCAACCCTCCCCGTCGCGTGCCGCAGCGCCGGCCCTTCATAGGCGCGCTGCCGCTCGCTCGTGGCACTTGCCCCAACAGTCTGTTGAGGCTACACGGGCCGGGGAGGGATCTTTGTCTTTGTGGTGCTGGCCAAACCACGCCACCCCCCCCCCTCTCTCTCCGTGCCACAGTGCCGGCCTTCATGAGGCGTTGTTGTTGTTGTTGCTGTTTGTTGTCCTTCCACCCGCACCTCCGACTAGCGACGGCTGGCTACGTACGGCGCGAAAGAAGTTCAACGTACACCACTACACACACACGCACACAACGCAATACTAGAACACTACACTATACGATACGCTCCACCGCTCTACGAGATTTAAAATACATTTCTAGAGATGAGCGTCGCCGGACAGTCTGCTGGAAGGCTGCGTGCCACCAACAATCAATCCGTTAAGGTGGTGGTGGCGATGTTGACGACGGTGATGATGGCGGTCGCGATGATGAGGTTATGGTTATGGTGGCGATGATGGTGGTGGTGATGATGATAATGATTGTGGTGGTGATGATGATAATAATGATGGTGGTGATGATCATGATGGTGGTGATGATCATGATGGTGGTGATGATGATCATGATGGTGATGATAATAATGGTGGTGGTGATGATGATAAAGATGGTGGTGATGATGAAAATAATGGTGATGATGGTGGTGGTGATGATTATAAAGATGGTGGTGTTGGTGGTCATGATGACGTGGTTATGATTATGACGGTGGTGGCAATGATGATGGTAGTGGTGATGATGATGGTGGTGATGATCATGATGGTGGTGATGATGATCATGATGGTGGTGATGATGATCATTATGATAATAATGGTGGTGGTGATGATGATGGTGGTCGTGATGACGTGGTTATGATTATGACGGTGGTGGCGATGATGGTGGTGATGATGATGGTAGTGGTGATTATGATGGTGGTCGTGATGACGTGGTTATGATTATGACGGTGGAGGCGATGAAGGTGGTGATGATAATGGTAGTGGTGATGATGATGGTGGTCGTGATGACGTGGTTATGATTATGACGGTGGTGGCGATGATGGTGGTGATGATGGTAGTGGTGATTATGATGGTGGTCGTGATGACGTGGTTATGATTATGACGGTGGAGGCGATGAAGGTGGTGATGATAATGGTAGTGGTGATGATGATGGTGGTCGTGATGACGTGGTTATGATTATGACGGTGGTGGCGATGATGGTGGTGATGATGGTAGTGGTGATTATGATGGTGGTCGTGATGACGTGGTTATGGTTATGACGGTGGTGGCGATGACGGTGGTGATGATGATGGTAGTGGTGATGATGATGGTGGTCGTGATGACGTGGTTATGATGATGACGGTGGTGGCGATGATGGCCCGTGGAGACCATTGCCCGCTGGTGAACCGCTAACCGAATTTGTTGTTTGGCGCGTTACTATTGAGAGCGCAAACAGGAACCCTGGGCTAACATTACAAAATAAAACCCCGAGCGCACGGCTTCGCGAGCCGCGGCTGGCTACTATCCGTTTTAGTTCTCCGTCAGGACTCTCAAAGTGGTCTTCACCCCCCCCCCCCCGCCCCGAGCGCACGTGTCCGGTTGTCTATGTCCGGTTGTCTATGTCCGGTTGTCTATGTCCGGTTGTCTGTGTCCGGTTGTCTGTGTGTGGTTGTCTGTGTGTGGTTGTCTATGTCCGGTTGGCCTGCGCGGTTCCGATGACGCATTCGTTGACCTGCGCCGTCGTCACGCAGAGGGGACAGGGCAGAGGGTAGGGGGCAGAGGTCAGAGGTCGGCGAGGCGAAGTGTTCCGAGCCACAGCAGCACTTCAGCATTAACCACGCTCGCCACGCAAGCTCACCACGCACACACCCTCTCACCACACGTGCGCACACCACACAATCACCACGCACACACACACCCTCACCACACACCCTACACACCCTCCACACGCACAATCACCGCACACCCCCACCACACATACACACACACCCTACACACGCGCACACACACACCCTACACACGCACACACACACCCTGACCACACACACACACACCCTGACCACACACACACACCCTGACCACACACACACACACCCTGACCACACACGCACAATTACCGCACACACACACCCTGACGACACACACACCCTGACGACACACACACACACACCCTGACCACACACACACACACCCTGACCACACACACACACACCCTGACCACACACACACCCTGACCACACATACACACCCTACACACGCACAATCACCGCACACACACACCCTGACCACACACACACACTGACCAACAACAACAACCGCCATTCGCCACTACGTGGCGGTGACGTCACCACGACGCTTGTGCCAGGCTATGTGCACCCTGAGGCCACGTGAAGTGTCGAACGCCCGCTGGCAGGAGGTCACGGGGCAGACCCAGGTGCCACGGGTCGACTGAGATGACTGGCTGATGCACCACCTGTGCCCCCTACTGTGCCAACCTGCTGTGCTTTAGCCACCCGGCGCTCCGCTCATTGTTCTGAGCGTCGCTCCTCCGCCCTCCGTTGTTGTTGGAGGGCGACTACCTCTAACTGCCCAGTAGCATCCTTCACGAGCCTCCTCCACAGAGGCCGATCTTGACACTGCTGGTACCAGTCATCGACAAGTCCACTCAGCTCCACGTCCTCCTGTACCACATCACTCCATCTCTTCTCTAGCCCGTGCCGCGCCCGCTTAGCCCCCTCAATCCGGCCAAACAAAAGCTGTTTCGGCATGCGGTGGCTGGGCATGCGGGCTACATGACCCAGCCATCGCAGCCTTGCCCGCCGGAGGAGCTCACCGATGGGACCCTGCCCAGATCTTTCAAGGATTTTTGAGCTCCTCACACAATCCAGTCTGGTTAAACCCAGGATGGATCGTAGGCAGGCCAGCCTAAATGTTTCTAACCGGCGAAGATGTTCCATTAGGGGGGTCCACGTTTCGCAAGCGTAGAGAAGGGAGGGAATGACCGTGGCCGAGAAGACCTGAAGCTTAGTGCGGAGCGACAGACCAGGTAGCTTCCACACAGCGTTACGCAACCGATGAAAAGATATTGCCGCTCGACTGATTCGGAGTGAGACCTCTGCTGTTAAACTGGAGCCAGTCATAAGCACACTGCCCAGGTATGGGAAACTCTCAACTCTCTCCACAACTGCCCCATCACCGATTGGGAGTTGTGGGGGTGGAGTGTCCGATGGTACAAAATACCCAGGCAGGTGCTTAGTTTTGGTGGGGCTGATGGCAAGGCCCCACCTCTTAGTGGCACGCTCCAGTCTCAGCAGCAGCGTCTCCAACTCCTCCTCTGACTGAGCAGCTGTTACCAAATCATCAGCATACATAACGTGGTTGAGCAATAGGGAGCCATCCCTTGACCACACCCGGGCATCGATCAGCCTCCCATTATATCTGTACCATATGGAGATTCCCCCGGTACAGCTATTGAAGGCTTCACGAACTACGTGGTCAAAATAGATGTTAAATAATGTGGGAGCCAGAGGACATCCCTGTCGCACCCCAAGGTGTACAGGGAATGGCTCTGACTCCCGGCCACGTAGTTTTACCCGGGCCCGCTCACCATCATGAAGGTCCTTAATGATCGTGAGCAGAGGGTCAGGTACTCCAAAAGCACGAAGAACGACCCAGAGCCCAGGCCTACTGATGGTATCATAGGCCTTGACCAGGTCAATAAAGCAGAGATGTAGGTCTTGTTGGAATTCCCTACACCTCTGCTGTAGCAGACGGACAGAAAATATGGCATCTGTGCAGGACCACCCTTTCCTGAAACCGCATTGGGGCTCCGCAAGCCTCTCCTCAGCGTGCTTGGCAAGGCGATGCTGAATAATCCTTGCCAGGACCTTTCCCGGCACACTGAGGAGTGAGATGCCCCTGTAGTTGTTACAGTCTTTGCGGTCCCCCTTCTTAAAGAGGGGGACCACCAGGGCATCCTTCCAATCCTGCGGAACCCGTCCAGTGGTCCAGACCGTTGTTACGTCATATAGGGCAGTCTGTGCACAAACGCCACCCTCCCTCAGCATTTCGCTTGGGAGATCATCTCTGCCCGCTGCCTTTCCTGGTCTCAGACTCCGGATCGCCTTCAGTACTTCCTCAACAGATGGCACCTCAGCCAGCCACTCACAGGGGGTGACTTCTTCCAATATTTGAGGCACCGCAGCCTCAGCAGGGTCATCCTCACTTTGTGCCACGATGTTTTCCTGGCTGAGGGATTTTCCCTCCCCCAGGACCTCACAGAAATGCTCAGCAAATCTGCAAACCTGTTCCTGGGGGTCGGAGATTGGATCACCGTTTTTTCCCCTAATGATGGTAATAGGTGTGGCGCTGCAGGTTACTTTTTTGATGGAGTTAAATAGAGATTTGTGATCACGGGCCACTGAGGCAGACTCCATCTCCTCAGCAACCCGCAACCACCACCCATCCTTGCAGCGCCTCACGGCTCTTCGAACCTCCGAGCGAAGGCTGCGGTAAGCCTCCTCATTCTCTGACGTGGGATTCTGTAGCGGATGACAGTGGGCCTGTCGCTTTTTCTCAACCATCCTGAATACCTCCTCTGTCAGCCAGGGTCTCTGGGGAGGTCTGGACCGCGTACCCAAAGCAGCCATTGCAGCTGCATGAGTCACAGTCCTAAACCTCGCCCATTTACCCTCGACATCAGGAGGAGGCGGGGACGATGCCAATCCCAGCCGCAAGCGATGATGAAATTCTCGCTTGCAACTTTCATCAGATAACTGAGACCAGGCCACTTTAGGTTGGAATGGGGTCCTGGGTGTACACCCACCACCGGAGTGGAAGAATGGCAGGCGCATCTTACAGATGACTAGTCGATGGTCAGAGGGCAGATCAGCTCCACGGTAGGTCCTGGTGTCAAGGACATGGGCTCGCATCCGCTGGTCCGTCACTATGTAGTCCAGCAGATGTTCTTGCTTGGACCCGGCATGCATCCATGATGTTGTGTGGATGCGCCGATGCCGGAACAGCGTGTTGGTAATTACAAGCCCATGGGCTGCACAAAAATCTAGCAGCCTCCTACCGTTGTTATTGAGCTGATCTGGCCCATGCCCTCCAATCACTCCAGACCAGGTGCCAGTATCATGACCAACTCGGGCATTGAAGTCACCCAACAAGATGACTCTATCCTGAGGGGCCACTTTAGCCAGCACCTGTGACAGGAGGTCATAGAAGGCATCTGACTCATCGGCTTTGCCTGCATCCCTCCACGGATGTTCATCTTCGGTGGGGGCATAAGTAACCACGACCACCATTCCTCGCCTCCGGTTGATGGGAAGGCGAGCCCAAAGTAGCCTGGGGCTTACAGCTTCCCACACCTCACCGCCACGCTCCCACGCCCCCTTCATTCTTTTGTTCAAAAGAAGAGCCACACCCTGTTGTTTGGCAGTCTGCTGCCCCGAGTAGAGGACTGTCCACCCCACACACACACACACCCTGACCACACACACACACACCCTGACCACACGCACAATCACCGCACACACACACACCCTGACCACACACACACACCCTGACCACACACACACACCCTGACCACACACACACACACACCCTACACACGCACAATCACCGCACACACACACCCTGACCACACACACACACCCTGACCACACACACACCCTGACCACACACACACACACACCCTACACACGCACAATCGCCGCACACGCACCGTCACCATACAGTCCCAAGCTCTTGACCGCACGCACCTTTGTTGCAAACCGTAGCGAGTTTAGCGTCTCGGAGAAGTTGTCCTCCGAAGGGCTGAGGTTGATGAACATCAACCTGCGGGGTGGGTGGGTACGTGGATCAGTGCGTGGGTACGTGGGTAAGTGGGTGGGTACGTGAGTGAGTGTGTGGGTGGGTATGTGGGTGAGTGTGTGGGTGGGTACGTGAGTGAGTGTATAGGTGGGTGGGTACGTGGGTGAGTGTGTGGGTGGGTACGTGGGTGAGTGTGTGGGTGGGTATGTGAGTGAGTGTGTGGGTGGGTACGTTAGTGAGTGTGTGGGTGGGTATGTGAGTGAGTGTTTGGGTGGGTACGTGAGTGAGTGTGTGTGTGGGTACATGGGTGAGTGAGTGTGTGTGTGGGTGGGTATGTGGGTGTGTGTGGGTGGGTGGGTACGTGAGTGTGTGTGTAGGTACGTGAGTGAGTGAGTGAGTGTGTGGGTACGCGAGTGAGTGTGTGGGTGGGTATGTGAGTGTGTGTGTGGGTGGGTATGTGGGTGAGTGTGTGTATGGGTTGGTGTGTGGGTGAGTTGGTGTGTGGATGGGTTGGTGTGTGCGTGGATGGATGCGCGAGTTCGTGGGTGGATGCGCGAGTGGGTGGGTGGGTGATCGGTTGCGTGGGTGAGTGCGTGGATGGGTTGGTATGTGTGTGTGTGTGTGGGTGAGTCGGTGCATGTGTGGGTGGGTGCGTGCGTGCGAGTGTGTGCATGGGTGAGTGGGTGAGCGCGTGGGTGTGTGTGTGGGTAGGTGTGCACTTTTATTTACACCATCTAACCCACAACATCTCCATTGTGGATAATATTGGTCGGGAAAGCCACCTCCTACTACTACTGCCACCACGTGTTAAACTGATATTTAAGGCCACACAGAGGCATTCTGGGCAACCAGGTGAGGACACGAGCGGGATCCAGGGTGAGGTCTCTTTTGCAAGCGCGAGTGGGTCGTTGAATAGGTGGATGAGTGGGAGAATGAGTGGGTGAGTGGGTGAATGAGTGGGTGAGTGGATGAATGAGTGGGTGAATGAGTGGGTGAATGAGTGGGTGAATGAGTGGGTGAATGAGTGGGTGAGTGGGTGAATGAGTGGGTGAATGAGTGGGTGAATGAGTGGGTGAATGAGTGGGTGAATGAGTGGGTGAATGAGTGGGTGAGTGAGTGGGTGAGTGAGTGGGTGAATGAGTGGGAGAGTGGGTGAATGAGTGGGTGAATGAGTGGGTTAATGAGTGGGTGAGTGAGTGGGTGAATGAGTGGGAGAGTGGGTGAATGAGTGGGTGAGTGGGTGAATGAGTGGGTGAATGAGTGGGTGAATGAGTGGGTGAGTGAGTGGGTGAATGGATGAATGAGTGGATGAATGAGTGGGTGAATGAGTGGGTGAATGAGTGGGTGAATGAGTGGGTGAATGAGTGGGTGAGTGGGTGAATGGATGAATGAGTGGATGAATGAGTGAATGAGTGGGTGAGTGGATGAATGAGTGAATGAGTGGGTGAGTGAGTGGGTGAATGGATGAATGAGTGGGTGAATGAGTGGGTGAGTGGGTGAATGAGTGGGAGAATGAGTGGGTGAGTGGATGAATGAGTGAATGAGTGGGTGGGTCGTGGTTAGCGCTGCGCTATAAACCTGGCGACCTGGGTTCGATTCCCGCACGCGGCCAACACCAGTGATGATCTGAGCCGGTCCCGGGCCTCTCCAAGGTCGACTCAGCCTCAAATGAGCACCTGTTGCTGGCCACCCACCCCCTCGTGTACCATTCCGGCCTTCATAAGTGCTCGCTAACAGCACTTGCCCCTACAGTCTGTAGGCGATACGGGGATCTTTGTCTTTGTGTGGGTGTGCGTGCAGGTGGGTGTGTGCGTGTGGTGTGGGTCCGTTTGGGGGTGTGTGCGTGTGGGGGTGTGTGCGTGGTGTGGGCGCGTGAGGGTGCGTGTGTGTGTTTACGTGTGCGTGGTGTGGGTGGTGTGTGTGCGTGGGTGTGTGTGCCTGTGGGTGGTGTGGGTGTGCGTGCGTGGTGTGTGCGGTGTAGGTGGTGTGGATGCGTGTGGGTGTGCGTGCGTGCGTGGTGTGGGCAGTGTGGGCGGTGTGGGTGCGTGAGGGTACGTGCGTGTAAGCATGTGGGTGCTGTGGGTGCGTGCGTGTGGGTGGTGTGGGCGGTGTGTGTGCGTGTGGTGTGGGTGCGTGCGTGTGGTGTGCGTGTGGGCGTGTGGTGTGAGTGTGTGTGCTTGTGTGTGCGTGGTCTGGTTGGGTGTATGTGCGTGTGGGTGCGTGTGGGTGCGTGTGTGCGCGTGGTGTGGGTGTGTGTGCGTGTGGGTGGTGTGGGTGTGCGCGTGGTGTGGGTGTGTGTGCGTGTGCGCGTGGTGTGGGTGCTTGTGTGTGCGTGTGGGTGGTGTGGGTGCGTGTGGGTGGTGTGGGTGTGTGTGTGTGCGTGTGTGCGCGTGGTGTGGGTGTGTGTGGTGTGGGTGTGTGTGCGCGCGTGGTGTGGGTGTGTGTGTACGTGTGGGTGGTGTGGGTGTGTGTGTGTGCGCGTGGTGTGGGTGTGCGTGTGGGTGGTGTGGGTGTGTGTGTGCGCGCGTGGTGTGGGTGTGTGTGCGCGTGGTGTGTGTGTGCGTGGTGTGGGTGTGTGTGTGTGCGCGTGGTGTGGGTGTGCGTGTGGGTGTGTGTGCGGGTGGTGTGGGTGCGTGTGTGCGCGTGGTGTGGGTGTGTGTGTGCGCGTGGTGTGGGTGTGTGCGTGTGTGTGTGGTGTGGGTGTGTGTGTGTGCGCGTGGTGTGGGTGTGCTGCCACCTACGTCTTTGAGTTCCCTCCCAGGCAGTTCTGCAGGAGGTAGGTGAGCTTGGAGTTGCGGTAGGGGATGTGCTGCTCCTGGACCGACACACGGCGGGGGGGTGACACGGTGACGGGTGACACGGAGACACGGTGACGGGCGACACGGTGTCATGGGGGCGAGGGTGTTGGGGGCGAGGGTGTTGGGGGCGAGGGTGTTGGTGGCGAGGGTGTTGGGGGCGAGGGTGGCGAGGGTGGCGCCGGCGGACCTTGTTGGACAGCGCCATGATGACTAGCGCCAGGCTCGTGAGGCTGCTGTTGATGTGCTGCGCCTCCTTGAGCCGCTCGCCCGTCGACTGCGACTTGTCCAGCCGCTCGCTGCCAGCCAGGTCAACGAGGTTCAGCTGGGCTGCACGCACGTGGACACGCAGGCACGAACACGCAGGTGTGAACACGCACGCACAAACACACAGGCACGCGTGAACACACAGGCACGCGTGAACACGCAGGCACGAACACGCAGGCACGAACACGCAGGTGTGAACACGCAGGCACGCGTGAACACGCAGAATACACGCGTCCACAAGCTCGCACAAAGATCCCCCGCGTAGCCTCTAAGAGACCGTTACGGAGCACCTCTTAAGGCCGGGGGCACAGCACGCGAGGGGGGTGGGGGGGGCGAGCGGACAACAGCACGTCCCGGCCGCCTTTGTCTCCCCGGTGGTGACCATTGGTGCGTGTGCGTTGGTGCGTGCGCGCGTGCGTTGGTGCGTGGGTGCTCCTACACGTGAACTGCTGCCCCGTCGCCTCGTTGCTGCCGCGGATGTGCAGCTGGAAGACGCTGTGGCTGCGCGACGAGCGGTTGTTGGCGGCGGTGGACGCCACGGAGCGGTTGCCCTTGGCGATCAGCAGCAGGCGCTCCAGCTGGGGGGGGGGGCGGGGGGGGGGGGCAACGCGAGGTCAGATCGCGGAGCGGCGCAATAGCGCAGCAGCACGCTAGCACAGAAGCACGCTAGCACAGAAGCACGCTAGCACAGCAGCACGCTAGCACAGCGGGTAGCACAGAAGCACGCTAGCACAGAAGCACGCTAGCACAGAAGCACGCTAGCACAGCGGGTAGCACAGAAGCACGCTAGCACAGAAGCACGCTAGCACAGAAGCACGCTAGCACAGAAGCACGCTAGCACAGAAGCACGCCAGCACAGAAGCACGCTAGCACAGAAGCACGCTAGCACAGCGGGTAGCACAGAAGCACGCTAGCACAGAAGCACGCTAGCAGAGAAGCACGCTAGCACAGAAGCACGCTAGCACAGCACGCTAGCACAGAAGCACGCTAGCACAGAAGCACGCCAGCGCAGAAGCACGCTAGCACAGAAGCACGCTAGCACGGCAGCACGCTAGCACAGAAGCACGCTAGCACAGCAGCATGCTAGCACAGAAGCACGCTAGCACAGAAGCACGCCAGCACAGAAGCACGCCAGCACAGAAGCACGCTAGCACAGAAGCACGCTAGCACAGAAGCACGCTAGCACAGCGGGTAGCACAGAAGCACGCTAGCACAGAAGCACGCTAGCACAGCGGGTATCACAGAAGCACGCTAGCACAGAAGCACGCTAGCACAGAAGCACGCTAGCACAGAAGCACGCTAGCACAGAAGCACGCCAGCACAGAAGCACGCTAGCACAGAAGCACGCCAGCACAGAAGCACGCTAGTACAGAAGCACGCTAGCACAGAAGCACGCTAGCACAGCGGGTAGCACAGAAGCACGCTAGCACAGAAGCACGCTAGCACAGCGGGTAGCACAGAAGCACGCTAGCACAGAAGCACACTAGCACAGAAGCACGCTAGCACAGCGGGTAGCACAGAAGCACGCTAGCACAGAAGCACGCTAGCAGAGAAGCACGCTAGCACAGAAGCACGCTAGCACAGCACGCTAGCACAGAAGCACACTAGCACAGAAGCACGCTAGCACAGCAGCACGCTAGCACAGCACGCTAGCACAGAAGCACGCTAGCACAGCACGCTAGCACAGAAGCACGCTAGCACAGCGTGCTACTGCAGCACGCTAGCACGGCAGCACGCTAGCACAGCAGCACGCTAGCACAGCAGCATGCTAGCACAGCACGCTAGCACAGAAGCACGCTAGCACAGCGTGCTACTGCAGCACGCTAGCACGGCAGCACGCTAGCACAGCAGCACGCTAGCACAGCAGCACGCTAGCACAGCGCGCTAGCACAGCAGCACGCTAGCACAGCAGCACACTAGCACAGAAGCACGCTAGCACAGAAGCACGCTAGCACAGCGGCAGCGTGCGTCAACTCGCATGCTCATGCACACTACAAGACGCACCAATACCAATACCGGCCATTCGCCGACCAAGTGACGGTGTGCCAGGCCAGACGCATACACAAGACAAGAGATCCCACCCCTCCCCCACCGTGTAGCCCGCAACAGACTGTCGGGGCAAGCGCTGTTAGCGCGTAGCAGCGCCTACGAAGGCCCGGCACGGCACACGAGGGGTAACGGTGGGCCAGCACTACCACGCCCGGCCGCCTTTGTCTCCCCGGTGGCGAGGTTTACTGCACACCGCACCGGGCACTCGTTTGAGGCCGAGTCGACCTAGGGGAGGCACCGGGAGCGGCTCGGGTAAACCCGTCACCGGCGTCGGCCGCGAGCGGGAATCGACCTCGTAGCGCGGCGTTGCGCTAACCGCTACGCTACCCACGTCGGCTTCTGGAGACCAATATAACCCACAAACACAGGGTTTTTGTTTAGGGTTCGTTCGCGCTATCTCACGCGAAAAATTAAAAACCTGCATTATACGAGCGCTACGCTACCGCTCCCCGTTTTCCACTCGTGCACGCACCTCTGCCTCGGAGGTGACGGGGGTGTACAGCAGGTTGGTGACGGTGAGCTGGGCGGCGGCGGCGGCGGCGCCGCTGCCGCCGCTGCCGCCGCTCCCCTTGGCGGGCGCCTGCTTGATCTCCAGCGGCTGGGACTTGCCGGCGCGCGGCCCCGCCAGCAGATCGCGCAGGTTCTCGTTGTAGATCTCGATGAAGGAGGCCCGGAACGTGTACTGCGGGGCGGCACCCGCGAGACGCGTTGGAGACGGCGCGAGACGCGCGGGGGCGGGGCTCGCTCACGAGATGGCGCGCGGATGGAGGCGCAAACCTCCCACGTGCTCATGCACACGCGCCCAACATCACCCCACACACGCCCAACATCACACGCTCACACGCACGCACGCACACGCACGCACACACACCCACACAACCTCACCCCACACACCCCCCAACATCACACGCTCGCACACACACCCACACAACCTCACCCCACAATCGCCCAACATCATACGCTCACACGCTCGCACACACACACACACACGCTCACACGCACGCACACACACCCACACAACCTCACCCCACACACCCCCAACATCACACGCTCGCACACACGCACGCACACACACACACCCACACAACCTCACCCCACAATCGCCCAAACATCATACGCTCACACGCACGCACGCACACACACACACGCTCGCGAGCATTACAGACGGCGCACTAGCGAGACACAAACGTCACACGCACAAACGCACACCCCACACACACTCCACAAGTTCACACACAAAACCTCACACACGCATGAGAGATGGCGCACGGGCGAGACACAAACCTCCCACGTGCTCACACACACACACACACACCCAACATCACGTGCTCACACACACACACACCCACACAACCTCACCCCACACTAGAAGCTCACACACACAACCCTCACACGCGCTCACACAGCCACACGCCCCAACATCAGACGCTCACACATACGCGCGCACACCCCACACGCTCACACGCACACCCTCACCCCACACGCTCACACACACCCATACACCCCCAACATCACACGCACGCACAGCCCACACGCTCACACACACCCATACAACAACAACAACCGCCATTCGCCACTAAGTGGCGGTGACGTCACCACGACGCTTGTGCCAGGCTATGTGCACCCTGAGGCCACGTGAAGTGTCGAACGCCCGCTGGCAGGAGGTCACGGGGCAGACCCAGGTGCCACGGGTCGACTGACTGAGATGACTGGCTGATGCACCACCTGTGCCCCCTACTGTGCCAACCTGCTGTGCTTTAGCCACCCGGCGCTCCGCTCGCTGTTGTGAGCGTCGCTCCTCCGCCCTCCGTTGTTGTTGGAGGGCGACTGCCTCCAACTGCCCAGTAGCATCCTTCACGAGCCTCCTCCACAGAGGCCGATCTTGACACCGCTGGTACCAGTCATCGGCAAGTCCACTCAGCTCCACGTCCTCCTGTACCACATCACTCCATCTCTTCTCTAGCCCGTGCCGCGCCCGCTTAGCCCCCTCAATCCGGCCAAACAAAAGCTGTTTCGGCATGCGGTGGCTGGGCATGCGGGCTACATGACCCAGCCATCGCAGCCTTGCCTGCCGGAGGAGCTCACCGATGGGACCCTGCCCAGATCTTTCAAGGATTTGTGAGCTCCTCACACAATCCAGTCTGGTTAAACCCAGGATGGATCGTAGGCAGGCCAGCCTAAATGTTTCTAACCGGCGAAGATGTTCCATTAGGGGGGTCCACGTTTCGCAAGCGTAGAGAAGGGAGGGAATGACCGTGGCCGAGAAGACCTGAAGCTTAGTGCGGAGCGACAGACCAGGTAGCTTCCACACAGCGTTACGCAACCGATGAAAAGATATTGCCGCTCGACTGATTCGGAGTGAGACCTCTGCTGTTAAACTGGAGCCAGTCATAAGCACACACCCATACACCCCCAACATCACACACACGCTCACACGCACACCCTCACCCCACACGCTCACACACACCCCCTCACCCCACACGCTCACACGCACACCCTCACCCCACACGCTCACACACACCCATACACCCCCAACATCACACAAAGACAAAGATCCCCCGTATAGCCTTAACAGACTGTAGGGGCAAGTGCTGTTAGCGAGCACCTATGAAGGCCGGAACAGTACACGAGGGGGTGGGTGGCCAGCACCACGCCCGACCGCCTTTGTCTCCCTAGTGGCAATGTTTTTATCCACCGCACCAGGTACTCATTTGAGGCTGAGTCGACCTAGGGGAGGCCCAGGACCGGTTCAGATAATCGTCACTGGTGTTGGCCGTGAGCGGGAATCGAACCCGGGTCGCCAGGTTTACAGCGCAACGCGCTAACCGCTACGCTACCGCTCCCCACCAACGCACACCCTCACCCCACACGCTCACACACACCCATACACCCCCAACATCACACACACACACGCTCACACGCACACCCTCACCCCACACGCTCACACACACCCATACACCCCTAAACATCACACGCACGCACAGCCCACACGCTCACCCCACACGCTCACACACACCCATACACCCCCAACATCACACACACACACCCTCACCCCACACGCTCACACACACCCGTACACCCCCAACATCACACGCACGCACATCCCACACCCTCACCCCACACCCTCACACCCCACACGCTCACACACGCTCACGCGCCCTCACACCCCACACGCTCGCACGCACACACACACACCCCCCAACACGCACGAGCCACGCACGACCGCGCCGTACGTTCCAGCCCTTGGGCTCGAGCTGGCGGGCGGCCGAGAAGATCTGCTTGACGGCGCGCGGGATGACGCCCTCGGTGTGCGGCGAGAAGTCGGCCCCGTCGGGCCCCTCCATGGTGAACGTCTTGCCGCTACCCGTCTGGCCGTACGCAAAGATGCTCACGTTGTAGCCGTCCAGCGCAGACTGCGGGGCGGGGGTGGGTGGGGTGCACGGGGGTTTACATCGTCGTCACGGTCGTCATCATCATCTTAGTCATCGCCCTCATCGTCGTCATCGTCGTCGCCGTCGTCGTCGTCACTGTCGTTATCATTGTCGTCGTCGTCATCGCCACTGTCGTTCTCATCGTCGTCATCATCGTCTTCCTCATCATCGTCGTCATTGTCGTTCTCATCGTCGTCATCATCGTCGTCGTCATCGTCATCATCGTCATCGTCGTTCTCATCGTCGTCACCATTGGAGACGAGAGCCCGCGTCAGGGCGGCAAATCACTCCGTGTGGGACAGGGTCACGGAGAGGGGGTTGAGGGGTTGAGGGGTTAGCGACGGGCGAGGGGGCTGAGGGCGAGGGGGCTGAGGGCGAGGGGGTTGAGGGGGCTGAGGGCGAGGGGGTTGAGGGCGAGGGGGTTGATGGGGCTGAGGGCGAGGGGGTTGAGGGGGTTGAGGGGGTTGAGGGGTTTGAGGGCGTTGAGGGGGTTGAGGGGGTTGAGGGCGAGTGGGTTGAGGGGGTTGAGGGCGAGGGGGTTGAGGGGGCTGAGGGGGTTGAGGGGGATGAGGGGGTTGAGGGGGCTGAGGGCGAGAAGGCTGAGGGGGTTGAGGACGAGGGGGTTGAGGACGAGGGGGTTGAGGGGGTTGAGGGGGTTGAGGGCGAGGGGGTTGAGGACGAGGGGGTTGAGGGGGTTGAGGGGGTTGAGGGCGAGGGGGTTGAGGACGAGGGGGTTGAGGACGAGGGGGTTGAGGGGGTTGAGGGCGAGGGGGTTGAGGGGGTTGAGGGCGAGGGGGTTGAGGGGGTTGAGGGCGAGGGGGTTGAGGGCAAGGGGGTTGAGGGGGTTGAGGGCGAGGGGGTTGAGGGGGTTGAGGGCGAGGGGGTTGAGGGGGTTGAGGGCGAGGGGGTTGAGGGGGTTGAGGGCGAGGGGGTTGAGGGGGTTGAGGGCAAGGGGTTGAGGGCGAGGGGGTTGAGGGGGTTGAGGGCGAGGGGGTTGAGGGCAAGGGGGTTGAGGGGGTTGAGGGCGAGGGGGTTGAGGGGGTTGAGGGGGTTGAGGACGAGGGGGTTGAGGGGGTTGAGGGCGAGGGGGTTGAGGGCGAGGGGGTTGAGGGGGTTGAGAGCAAGGGGGTTGAGGGGGTTGAGGGGTTTGAGGGCGAGGGGGTTGAGGGCGAGGGGGTTGAGGGGGTTGAGGGCAAGGGGGTTGAGGGGGTTGAGGAGTTTGAGGGCGAGGGAGTTGAGGGGGTTGAGGGGGTTGAGGGGGCTGAGGGCGAGGGGATTGAGGGGGTTGAGGGCAAGGGGGTTGAGGGGGTTGAGGGCAAGGGGGTTGAGGGGGTTGAGGGACGAGGGGGATGAGGGGGTTGAGGGGGTTGAGGGGGTTGAGGGCAAGGGGGTTGAGGGGTTTGAGGGCGAGGTTGAGGGGTTTGAGGGCGAGGGGGTTGAGGGGTTTGAGGGCGAGGGGGTTGAGGGCGAGGGGGTTGAGGGGGTTGAGAGCAAGGGGGTTGAGGGGGTTGAGGGGTTTGAGGGCGAGGGGGTTGAGGGCGAGGGGGTTGAGGGGGTTGAGGGCAAGGGGGTTGAGGGGTTAGCGACAGGCGAGGGGGCTGAAGGCGAGGGGGTTGAGGGGGTTGAGGGCGAGGGGGTTGAGGGGGTTGAGGGGGTTGAGGGGGTTGAGGGGGTTGAGGGGGTTGAGGGCGAGGGGGTTGAGGGCGAGCGACATGCTAGGGGGCTGTTCTTGTTGTCGAGCGGTCAGGGTGAGGGGTAAGCAAGCGAGAATGAGCAAGCGAGCGAGAGTGAGCAAGAGAATGAGTAAGAGAGAGTGAGCGAGAGAGCGAGAAAATGAGCGAGGGAGCGAGAGAACGAGAGAGAGAGAGCGAGCGAGAGAGAATGAGCAAGAGAATGAGTGAGAGAGAATGAGCGAGAGAGAGAGAGCGAGAAAGCGAGAGAATGAGAAAGCGAGAGAATGAGAGAGCGAGCGAGAGAGACTGAGCAAGGGAGCGAGAGAATGAGCAAGGGAGAGCGAGCGAGTGAGCGAGAGAATGAGCGACAGAGAGAGCGAAAGAATGAGCGAGGGAGAGAGAATGAGCGAGCGAGAGTGAGAGAGCAAGAGAATGAGCGAGAGAGAGTGAGCGAGCGAGAGAGAATGAGCGAGGGAGCGAGAGAATGAGCAAGCGAGAGAGTGAGCGAGCGAGAGAGCGAGAGAGAATGAGCGACAGAGAGAGACTGAGCGAGGGAGCGAGAGAATAAGCGAGGGAGAATGAGCGAGGGAGCGAGAGAGAGTGAGCGAGCGAGAGTGAGCGAGCGAGAGTGAGCGACAGAGAGAGTGAGAGACTGAGCGAGGGAGCGAGAGAATGAGCGAGCGAAAGCGAGCGAGAGAGAATGAGCGAGGGAGCGAGAGAGAGAGAGCGAGAAAGCGAGATAATGAGTGAGCGAGCGAGAGAGAGACTGAGCGACAGAGAGAGCGAGAGAATGAGCGAGCGAGAGAATGAGCGAGCGATCGAGCGATCGATTGAGCGAGCAAACCTGCACGAGCTGCGAGATCTCCTGGAAGACGTCGCTCTGCGAGCAGCCCGACTGGAACACCTTGTCGAACGAGAACTCGTAGCGGAGTGGCTTCGACTCCCCTCGCCCCGTGTGCGACTGGGGGACACGCGTGGCGGCGCTAGCGGTCAAACGCGGCGCTAGCGGTCAAACGCGGCGCGGCGGCGGCGACGCTGCTCCGGTCGCGGGCGTCGCGTAAACAAGTTGCTGTCACGTTACCATAGCGGTCAACCCATTATCAGTGTCACCCCTACCCTGTTGCAGACTAATGCAGGCCTCATTGGTCACCCCGTGCCCCTTGTAAATCTCGACGTTCATCCTATACACTACACTATACACTCCACACTACACTATACACTACACTACTACATACCTGTCAACCCATTATCAGTGTCACCCCTACCCTGTTGCAGACCAATTCAGACCTTAATGGTCACCCTGTGCCCCTTGTAAATCTCGACGTTCATCCTATACACTACACTATACACGCCACACAACACCATACACTACACTACTACATACCTGTCAACCCATTATCAGTGTCCCCCTACCTTGTTGCAGACCAATTCAGACCTTAATGGTCACCCTGTGCCCCTTGTAAATCTCGACGTTCATCCTATACACTACACTATACACTCCACACTACACTACACTACTACATACCTGTCAACCCATTATCAGTGTCCCCCTACCTTGTTGCAGACAAATGTAGGCCTCATTGGTCACCCCGTGCCCCTTATAATCTCGACGTTCATCCTAGAGACAATTATTGTTTTCTGTGCCCGTATTGAAACGGCTGTACGCCATATGGACCCGAAGACTCAATATCCCCAGTACAAGAATACAGTAAACAGTATGGGTTGACACGGTATGCACTACCCAGTGTCTCACTACCTAGTGTCTATGTACCAGTGTCTCACTACCCAGTGTCTCACTACCCAGTTTCTCACTACCCAGTTTCTCACTACTTAGTGTCTCACTACCCAGTGTCTCAACTACCCAGTGTCTCACCACCAGTGTCACATTACCCAGTGTCTCACTACCAGTGTCTCGCTACCCAGTATCTCACCACCAGTGTCACACTACCCAGTGTCTCACTACCCAGTGTCTCACCACCAGTGTCACACTACCCAGTGTCTCACTACCCAGTGTCTCACTACCCAGTGTCTCACTACCCAGTGTCTCACTACCCAGTGTCTCACTACCCAGTGTCTCACTACCCAGTGTCTCACCACCCAGTGTTACACTACCCAGTGTCTCACCACCCAGTGTCTCTGTATCGGTGTCTCAACTACCCAGCGTGTTAAGGCTACTCGCTAACAGCACTTGCCCCGAACAGTCTGTTCAGGCTGATTGCTTCCAGCACTTGCCCCAAACAGTCTGTTAAGGCTACAGGGTGGAGATCTTTGCGACGAGGTGCGGGCTTGCGGGTTACCTCCTCCTGCTTGACGAGGGCGATGCCGGAGTCGTCCATGCTGGGGAAGCAGATGTGGCCCGCAGACTTGGACACCTCGTCGCCGAGGAGGGGACGCACACGGCAAAACACCCGGATGTTGCCCTGCGCATCGCAGACGTGGGGGGCGGGAGGCAGGGCAGGGACACCTCTACTTGCGAACGTTCCACTTACGGACTGTCAGAGGCACGAACAAGGCCCGTCACCGTACGTCCAGTTGCCCGTTCGGACCAAGAGTCGTAAGGTCAACCGCCCTGCGCAATAGATGGCGGCGGCGGCGGCGGCATCTACATCTGCAGAACGTGAAGAACCAGTGGCATCTACATCTGCAGAACGTGAAGAACCAGTGGCATCTACATTTGCAGAACGTGAAGAACCAGTGGCATCTACATCTGCAGAACGTGAAGAACCAGTGGCATCTACATCTGCAGAACGTGAAGAAGCAGTGGCATCTACATCTGCAGAACATTAAGAACCAGTGGCATCTACATTTGCAGAACGTTAAGAACCAGTGACATCTACATCTGCAGAACGTGAAGAACCAGTGGCATCTACATCTGCAGAACGTGAAGAACCAGTGGCATCTACATCTGCAGAACGTGAAGAACCAGTGGCATCTACATCTGCAGAACGTGAAGAACCAGTGGCATCTACATCTGCAGAACGTGAAGAACCAGTGGCATCTACATCTGCAGAACGTGAAGAACCAGTGGCATCTACATCTGCAGAACGTCAAGAACCAGTGGCATCTACATCTGCAGAACGTGAAGAACCAGTGGCATCTACATCTGCAGAACGTCAAGAACCAGTGGCATCTACATCTGCAGAACGTCAAGAACCAGTGGCATCTACATCTATAGAACATGAAGAACCAGTGGCATCTACATCTGCAGAACGTCAAGAACCAGTGGCATCTACATCTGCAGAACGTCAAGGACCAGTGGCATCTACACCTGCAGAACGTGAATATCCAGTGGCATCTACATCTGCAGAACGTGAAGAAGCAGTGGCATCTACATCTGCAGAACGTGAAGAACCAGTGGCATCTACATCTGCAGAACGTGAAGAACCAGTGGCATCTACATCTGCAGAACGTGAAGAACCAGTGGCATCTACATCTGCAGAACGTGAAGAACCAGTGGCATCTACATCTGCAGAACGTGAAGAACCAGTGGCATCTACATCTGCAGAACGTGAAGAACCAGTGGCATCTACATCTGCAGAACGTCAAGAACCAGTGGCATCTACATCTGCAGAACGTGAAGAACCAGTGGCATCTACATCTGCAGAACGTCAAGAACCAGTGGCATCTACATCTGCAGAACGTCAAGAACCAGTGGCATCTACATCTATAGAACATGAAGAACCAGTGGCATCTACATCTGCAGAACGTCAAGAACCAGTGGCATCTACATCTGCAGAACGTCAAGGACCAGTGGCATCTACACCTGCAGAACGTGAATATCCAGTGGCATCTACATCTGCAGAACGTGAAGAACCAGTGGCATCTACATCTGCAGAACGTGAATATCCAGTGGCATCTACATCTGCAGAACATGAAGAACCAGTGGCATCTACATTTGCAGAACGTGAAGAACCAGTGGCATCTACACCTGCAGAACGTGAAGAATCAGTGGCATCTACATCTGCAGAACGTGAAGAACCAGTGGCATCTACATCTGCAGAACATGAAGAACCAGTGGCATCTACATCTGCAGAACGTGAAGAACCAGTGGCATCTACATCTGCAGAACGTGAAGAACCAGTGGCATCTACATCTGCAGAACGTGAAGAACCAGTGGCATCTACATCTGCAGAACGTGAATATCCAGTGGCATCTACATCTGCAGAACGTGAATATCCAGTGGCATCTACACCTGCAGAACGTGAAGAACCAGTGGCATCTACATCTGCAGAACACGAACCAGTGGCATCTACATCTGCAGAACGTGAAGAACCAGTGGCATCTACATCTACAGAACACGAACCAGTGGCATCTGCAGAACGTGAAGAACCAGTGGCATCTACATTTGCAGGACTGGGTTCACAATGGCCATGTTAGAGACACTGACCCAGCACCACTAAGACCCTGGGTTCAAGCCCTGGGTCTGGGTGTCTCTCTAAGAAGGGGGGTTTCACAGTGGCCGTGTTAGAGACACGGTGGCTATGAAATGCTAACCTCGCCTGGCGTACAGCACGTCGGTGGCAGTCATCGAATCTTGATTTTAAAGCTTTCGTGACTGCAGTAATTCATATTCTCAGTTCTTTCGGTAAAGTCACGGTTTTTTATTGTTTTATATATATATATATTTTAAAATTATTTTATTGTTTCCCTTCAACGTGACTTTACCGAAAGAACTAAGAATAGTCATCGAATCGCCGCGAGTTCCATCGCGTGCGCCCATCCCCCCCCCCCCCCCCCCCTTTAGCTCTTCAACCCCGGCAAACGCCGGCAAGCGCCGGTCCCCTCCGCCGGACCCCCCCCCGCCCCCCGCCGTCACCTTCAGCTCCTGCACGAGGTTGTGCAGGTAGCGCCGCTCCGTCTCGTACTTCTGCAGCGTCCGCGCCTGCTCGTCGAGGCTCGCACTCAGGGCCGCCACCTCCGCCGTCAGCGCCGCCTCGCGCTCGCCGGCCTCCCGCAGCGCCGATTCGCGCTCCCGCAGGCGGCACTGTCGGCGGCAGCGTCGGTGTGGCAGCGTTCGACGGCAGCATCGACGACACGAACAGCAGCAGCAGCAGCAGCAACAACAGCATCAACAACAACAGTCGCGGCCGCCTGTGCCAAGGCCAGGTACACTTTTTACGGTGTGGCAGCGTTCGACAGCAGCATCGACGACACGAACAACAACAGCAGCAGCAGCAGCGGCGGCAGCATCAACAACGGTAACAGAAACCTGCATCAACAGCAACAGCGTTTTCCATCGTAACATCAACAAACTCGACAACGGCAACACAAACAGCAAAAACAGCACCAACAAGATCAGCAGCACCAACAACACTATAAATAGCAACGTCAACAAGAACAAAATCAACAGCATCAACAACAACAGCAGCAGCATCGACAACACGAACAACAACAGCAGCAGCAGCAGCGGCGGCAGCATCAACAACGGTAACAGAAACCTGCATCAACAGCAACAGCGTTTTCCATCGTAACATCAACAAACTCGACAACAACACAAACAGCAAAAACAGCATCAACAACATCAGCAGCATCAACAACAGTATAAATAGCAACGTCAACAAGAACAAAATCAACAGCATCAACAACAACAGCAGCAGCATCGACAACACGAACAACAACAGCAGCAGCGGCGGCAGCATCAACAACGGTAACAGAAACCTGCATCAACAGCAACAACGTTTTCCATCATAACATCAACAAACTCGTCAACACAAACAGCAAAAACAGCATCAACAAGATCAGCAGCATCAACAAAACTATAAATAGCAACGTCAACAAGAACAAAATCAACAGCAACAACAACAACAGTTGCGGCGCCTGTGCCAGGCCAGGTACACTTTTTACGGTGTAGCAGCATTCAACAGCAGCATCGACGACACGAACAACAGCAGCAGCAGCGGCGGCAGCATCAACAACGGTAACAGAAACCTGCATCAACAACAACAGCGTTTTCCATCGTAACATCAACAAACTCGACAACGGCAACACAAACAGCACCAACAAGATCAGCAGCAGCAACAACACTATAAATAGCACCGTCAACAAGAACAAAATCAACAGCATCAACAACAACAGCAGCAGTAACAACAGCATCAACAACAACAGTTGCGGCGCCTGTGCCAGGCCAGGTACACTTTTTACGGTGTAGCAGTGTTCAACAGCAGCATCGACAACACGAACAACAACAGCAGCAGCGTCCGCAGCAGCGGCGGCAGCATCAACAACGGTAACAGAAACCTGCATCAACAGCAACAGCGTTTTCCATCATAACATCAACAAACTCGACAACACAAACAGCAAAAACAGCATCAACAAGATCAGCAGCATCAACAACACTATAAATAGCAACGTCAACAAGAACAAAATCAACAGCATCAACAACAACAGCAGCAACAACAGCATCAACAACAACAGTCGCGGCTGCCTGTGCCAAGGCCAGGTACACTTTTTACGGTGTAGCAGCGTTCAACAGCAGCATCGACAACATGAACAACAGCAGCAGCAGCAGCATCAACAACACTATAAATAGCACCGTCAACAAGACCAAAATCAACAGCATCAACAACAACTGCAACAACAGCATCAACAACAACAACAGTCGCGGCCGCCTGTGCCAAGGGCCAGGTACACTTTTTACGGTGTAGCAGTGTTCAACAGCAGCATCGACAACACGAACAACAACAGCAGCAGCAGCAGCGTCCGCAGCAGCGGCGGCAGCATCAACAACGGTAACAGAAACCTGCATCAACAGCAACAGCGTTTTCCATCATAACATCAACAAACTCGTCAACACAAACAGCAAAAACAGCATCAACAAGATCAGCAGCATCAACAACACTATAAATAGCAACGTCAACAAGAACAAAATCAACAGCATCAACAACAACAGCATCAACAACAACAGTCGCGGCTGCCTGTGCCAAGGCCAGGTACACTTTTTACGGTGTAGCAGCGTTCAACAGCAGCATCGACAACATGAACAACAGCAGCAGCAGCAGCAGCATCAATAACACTATAAATAGCACCGTCAACAAGAACAAAATCAACAGCATCAACAACAACTGCAACAGCATCAACAACAACAACAGTCGCGGCCGCCTGTGCCAACGGGCCAGGTACACTTTTTACTTTGAGAAAAAAAAAAATTTTTATTTGTTTTTCATTGCAACGCCATGCCCCCCAACGACAGCTCGCCGCCGCCGCCGCCGTGGACGTTACCCGCGACCTCCCGCGCGCCCGGCGAGGGAGCCGACACCTCCCAGCCCACCACGCCGCTCCCACCTCGACTACGTCGATCTGCGTCGTCATGGCGAGGCGCAGCGCCGACGCCTCGGCCACGGAGCGCCGCAGCCCGGCGTTCTCGGCGTCGCGCGCCTCCAGGTCGCGCTCGGCGCGCTGCCGGGCCCGCGCCGCCGCCGACAGCTCCTCCGTGAGCTCCAGCACCTGGCGGCGGAGGGGCGCCAGCTCCGTCTCGGTCTTGCTGCGCACGCGCACACACGGACGGGGGAAGGGGGGGGGGGCCGCTCACCGACGGGTCGCTCGCCCGGGTTCCGACTGTAGGCGCTACACCTTGCCCACCGCTCACCCGAGGTCCGACTGTAGGCGCTACACCTTGCCCACCGCTAACCCGAGCTCCGACTGTAGGCGCTACACCTTGACCACCGCTCACCCGAGTTCCGACTGTAGGCGCGACACCTTGCCCACCGCTCACCTGAGCTCCGACTGTAGGCGCTACACCTCGCCCACCGCTCGCCCGAGCTCCGACTGTAGGCGCTACACCTTGCCCACCGCTAACCCGAGCTCCGACTGTAGGCGCTACACCAGGGGTCGGGAACCTTTTTGACTAAGAGAGCCATGAAAGCAAAAAATTTGGAAATTTATTTCAGTGAGAGCCATATAATATATTTTAAAAGTGAATTCAACTAAATGTCAGTATAATAAGCCTCTGAATTTATTCTTTTAAATAATGTTGTTATAACACTCACCATTAATGCGACTTCTGGTGCTGCATGGATTTGCTGATGTCTTTGTAGTCGGGTTGGTACTTGGTGAGGTTAAGCTTCATGCAAGCGTTGAGACTTTCATCTGTTAAACGTGATCGTAGGTTGGACTTGATGTTTTTAAGATGTGAGAATGACTGCTCACATGCATACGTAGATCCAAACATGGTCAATACAGCAATACTCACACGCTGCAGTGTGTGGTATGTGACAGGAAGCGCGTTCCAAGTTTTGAGAATCAGCTGGTCTTCGGGTTGGAGTTTTTTCATTTCTGTCCACATGTGCTTGCTCGCCAACTCTGCTTTCTGTCGTGTGATTCTTTCCAAATCTTCATTCAGTGACTTGAACTTATTCACCCACATGTCTGAGGCCTTCAGGTCAGCCACTTCTGCTATCAAAATCTCTGACGGAGACACCAGGGATGTAATTCAGGTCGGCTGTGTTCAGTGAACACTCGTTTGGATGGGTGATGAACTTAAAAAGACGAGTGTGCTCACGAAATTCTCCAAAGAGTGCTTTGAAGGACTGTAGGAGACTGGATGTGCAGCCAGCTAGCTGGTGGAGATCAAGGTTTTGAATGGGCTCACTTGCTGTGCATGCATCTTTAAATTGGCTCAGTTTTTCAAAATGTAGTAAACGACCTGTTTCAAGATCCGTGATGAAAAGCTCCAGCTTGTTTTCAAAAGCAAATACAGCTTGTTGAAGGGATAACACTGTATTTCCAATGCCTTGCATTTTCACGTTGAGCTGGTTCAGATGTTCAGTCAGATCTACGAGATAGTAAAACTTGAGGAGCCACTCGGTGTCGGCTAGCTCAGGATGCCCGACGCCTTTCATTTCAAGGAAAGTCCGGATTTCGTTCAGGCAAGCCGCAAAACGGCTAAGCACCTTCCCTCTTGACAACCAACGCACATTGCTGTGCAAAAGCAGACCAGGATAGTTATTTACAACTTCATCCAGCAGTGTTTTAAACTGGCGATCATTTAAGGCTCGGGCAACAATAAAGTTGATCACACGAATGACCAGCGACATCACTTCGCCAAACTGCCTGTCACACATCTGAGCACAAAGTGCCTCCTGGTGTATAATGCAATGGAAACTTAGGATGGGTCTATTTTCATGTTCACGGAGAAGCGCCACAAATCCTTTGTTTTTCCCCACCATACACGGAGCACCATCAGTACACACTGAGAGAAGTTTATCCATAGGTAGACTTTTTTCTTGAGCAAACTCCATGAAAGACTTGAATAAATCCTCACCTCTTGTGGACCCTTTTAATGGCAGAACAGCAAGACTTTCTTCGCGCAGTGTGTCACCAACAGCATATCTTGCAATCACGCTGAACTGCGACAAATGGCTCACGTCTGTTGACTCATCCAAAGCCAGAGAAAAGAACGGCGCTGCATTTATGTCCTTCACTTGCGTTTCCTCCACTTTGTTTGCCATCACGATGGTACGATCATGAACAGTTCTTGCCGACAGAGGCATGTCTTGTATCCGTTTGATTATCTTGTCTTTGTTCGGAAGATCATCAAAAAGTTCATTGGCTACATCCAGCATGAACGTTTTAGCATACTCGCCATCTGTGAATGGTTTTCCGTTCCTCACTATTGCTAAAGAACCAGCAAAGCTAGCCGAATTATAGTCACCTTGCCGGGTCCATACGCGGAGTTGCTGCTGGCTAGCTTGCACCCTGCTCAGAAGCTCTTGGCACGCTTTCTTTCTGCTGTCTCCCGCAGGGTATTTTGATGCAAAGGTAGCGTGGCGCGTGTCGAAGTGCCGCTTTACATTCGACCGTTTCAACGATGTAATTTTGTCATTGCAAATTAGACACACCGCAGAACCCGCTCTCTCCACAAAGGCGAATTCTTCGGTCCATTCGTCCTGAAATGTACGATACTCGTCGTCTTTTTTTCTTTTCGCCATCTTCTTCGTCGAAGGGTTAGCTTTGAGCTAATGACCGAGCAGACGCAGTCTCAGACTGATTCAAAAGGGGGCGTTTACCTGTTTTACCCAGCAACGGCAAACGTAGGCCAGTATCATCCAATTAAAATAATGGACAATTGCTCCTGCAGCCCTGAACAGGACATGCGCAGTGAAAAATCGATGGATGGATTAAAACAAGTGAGAATATTTTGTTTTATCTGCGAGCCATATGCAATCATCAAAAGAGCCACATCTGGCTCGCGAGCCATAGGTTCCCGACCCCTGCGCTACACCTTGCCCACCGCTCACCTGACCTCCGACTGTAGGCGTCACACCTTGCCCACCGCTCACCTGACCTCCGACTGTAGGCGTCACACCTTGCCCACCGCTCACCCGAGCTCCGACTGTAGGCGCTACACCTCGCCCACCGCTCACCTGAGCTCCGACTGTAGGCGCGACACCTTGCTCACCGCTCACCTGAGCTCCGACTGTAGGCGCGACACCTGCTCACTGCTCACGGACGTCTCACGCTCCCGCAGGACGCGCACCCCCTCCAGATCGCCCACCATCTGCTCCAGCATCTTGATGCGCGCCTGGTCCTGGCTCCAGTTGGCCTCCATCAAGCCCAGGCGGCCCTTGATGTCCCACGCCGGCAGCTTCCGGGCCGTGCCGCTCGCTGCCGGGGGAAAAAAAATAAGAGGAAAGGGGAAAAGAAAGGGATGAAGAAAAAGGAGGAAAAATGAAGAAAGAAAAAAAAAAGAACAAGGGGGAAAAAAAGAAGGAAAAAGAAAGAAAAAAAGGAAAGAAAAAAACAGAAAAGATAGAAAATTTCAGAAAGAAAAAGAAAGAAAAGAAAAAGAGAAAGAAGAAAAAGAAAAAAAGAAAGAAAAAGAAAGAAGCTAAAGAAATAAAAAGAACGAAAGAAAAAGAAAGAAAAGAATAAAAGAAAAAATTTAGAAAAAATTAGAAAAAGAGAAAGAAAAAGAAAGAAAATAATAAAAAGAGAAAGAAATAAAAAAGAAAAGAAAAAAGAGAAAGAAAAAAGAGAAAGAAAGAAAAAGAGAAAGAAAGAGAAAAAAGAATACAATAAAGGAAAGAAAAAAAGAAAGAAAAAGAAAGAAAAAAAGAGAAAGAAAGAATAAAATAAAGGAAAGAAAAAAAGAAACAGAAAGAAAAAAAGAAAGAAACAGAGAAAGAAAGAAAAAAGAAAAGAAAGAGAAAGAAAGAAAAGAGAAAGAAAAAAAGAAAGAAACAGAAAGAAAAAAAGAAAGAAACAGAGAAAGAAAGAAAAAAGAAAAGAAAGAAAAAGAGAAAGAAAGAAAAGAGAAAGAAAGAAAAAAGAGAAAGAAAAAAGAAAAAAAAAGAAAAAGAGAAAGAAAGAGAAAAAAAAGAAAGAAAAAAGAAAGACCGAACGGCGCGTGTTGGGGGAGTTGGAACGGCCGCAACACGTTAAATTACTACGGCAAAAAAATGTTGACCTCGTTGATTTGCGTCAAAAAATCTCAGGCGCCAGGGTTGATCCGCGAATCGGATGAAGCCTCCACGCGGGTCACATTCGCGCGGGTCTCCTGTTCCCGAGGCGAACTTTGCTGCCGACGCATTCCCGCGCGACAAAGCCACTCTTGTTGAGCTCGCGTTTTGTGGCCAGGTTTCAAAATTATGGATGGTTTCAAATTAAGCAATCATTGGAAAGATGTTCTAAATCGAACCGAAACATTAAACACTAATTTTCAATGGTACGGTATATTCATCTTCTTTGGTTCTTTCGGTAAAGTCACCGCGTAGAATGAGAATAAAATAATAAGTCGATAAAATAAAATAACACAATTAAATTCCCACGACGTTTCGGCCACAACACAGGCGGCCTTCATCAGGTGAAGGGACGAGACTGTCTGGAGGACAGCGCTTCACCCGATGAAGGCCGCTTGTGTTGTGGTCGAAACGTCGTGATTTTTTGTTGTTTTATTTTTTACCCACGTGACTTTACCGAACGGAAGCAAAGAGTGTGGATCCTTGCAGTCACGAAAGCTTCAAATCTAGAACTGGTTACTTGAGTTAACAGCTCGGTGGGCCTCACCTGGCGAGATTATTTTTTATTTTATTTTTTAAAACACGTCACTTTTATTTGCGTATATTTTTTTAAAAGTGATTTTGTGTCATCTCCCCCTTATACTTTGCACGATCGCGGTTTTGCATTGTTTGTTCGTTGTTGTTGTTACGCTCTGACCCCACGGCCGCTACCGGACATGTGTGTAAAACAGGGGCGGAGCCGGGATTTTGACTTTGGGGGGGAAGGGGGGGGGGATGACTTCAATATTAGATATCCAGTGTGTTGTGTTTTTCCAATGGGCACCACAAATTTATAAAACGAATTTTATTGGATTTGAACGCGGAGTTTATTAATAGGTCGGGGCCGCTGACGTGGCCGATAAGTTCAGAAGGCTGCCGCTCAAGCAGCCTGCAGGGCAGCAGCACAAGGTAGCAGCCTGCAGGGCAGCACACAAGGTGGCAGCCTGCAGGGCAGCACACAAGGTGGCAGCCTGCAGGGCAGCACAAGGTGGCAGCCTGCAGGGCAGCACACAAGGTGACAGCCTGCAGGGCAGCACACGAGGTAGCAGTCTGCAGGGCAGCACACAAGGTGGCAGCCGCCAGCATTTTGCAGCAGCCGGATATCCGGTTATCCCGATTACCGATTTACCCAACATTTCAGGGGGGCTGAGCCCCCCCCCAGCCTCCCCCTATGGCTCCGCCCCTGTGTATAAAAGAGCTTCATAGCTCATCGGATTCCTCCAATAACATATACAAATTCTCATTCTTAAACGGAGTTCCCAAGTGTAGAGATTTGATGGTCTCAGCTCGGTCGCAAGCGACTCACACAGAGACCCATAGGCACACATTGAGACCCACAGACTCACATAGAGACTCACAGACTCGCATGCAGACTCACAGACTCGCACAGAGACCCATGGAATGACAGAGACCCACAGACTCACGTAGAGACCCAAAGACTCGCACAGAGACCCATACTCACATAGAGACCCAAAGACTCACATAGAGACCCATAGACTCACATAGAGACCCACAGACTCACACGTAGAGACCCACAGACTCACGTAGAGACCCACAGACTCACATAGAGACCCATAGACTCACGTAGAGACCCACAGACTCACGTAGACCCACATACTCACATAGAGACCCACAGACTCACATAGAGACCCACAGACTCGCATAGACACCCATGGAATGACAGAGACCCACAGACTCACGTAGAGACCCACAGACTCACGTAGAGACCCACAGACGTACGTAGAGACCCAAAGACTAGCATTAGACCCATGGAATGACAGAGACCCATAGGCACACATTGAGACCCCAAAGACTCACGTAGAGACCCACAGACTCACATAGAGACCCACAGACTCGCATAGACACCCATGGAATGACAGAGACCCATAGGCACACATAGAGACCCATAGACTCACCACACAGAGACCCACAGACTCACATAGAGACCCACAGACTCACATAGAGACCCATAGACTCACATAGAGACCCATAGACTCACATAGAGACCCACAGACTCACATAGAGACCCAAAGACTCGCACAGAGACCCATAGACTCACATAGAGACCCATAGACTCACGTAGAGACCCAAAGACTCACGTAAAGACCCATAGACTCGCATAGAGACCCAAAGACTAGCATTGAGACCCATGGAATGACAGAGACCCACAGACTCACATAGAGACCCACAGACTCACATAGAGACCCACAGACTCACGTAGAGACCCACAGACTCACATAGACCCACAGACTCACATAGAGACCCACAGACTCACGTAGAGACCCACAGACTCACGTAGACCCACAGACTCACGTAGAGACCCACAGACTCACACGTAGAGACCCACAGACTCACGTAGAGACCCAAAGACTAGCATTGAGACCCATGGAATGACAGAGACCCATAGGCACACATTGAGACCCCAAAGACTCACGTAGAGACCCACAGACTCACATAGAGACCCACAGACTCGCATAGACACCCATGGAATGACAGAGACCCATAGGCACACATTGAGACCCCAAAGACTCGCATAGGGACCCACAGACTCGCATGCAGACTCACAGACTCGCATCGAGACCCATAAACTCACGTAAAGACCCAAAGACTAGCATTGAGACCCCAAAGACTCACACAGAGACCAACAGACTCGCATAGAGACCCATTAAATGACAGAGACCCATAGGCTCACACAGAGACCCGGAGACTCACATAGAGACCCACAGGCTTACATTGACCGAGTTAGACTCACACAGACTGAGCTGATGGTCCCAAGGCCGGTGGCCAATCGTAACATCGCGGAAACTATACTGGCAACGGCCATAATCACCCGCTCACGCAAAATGAAATCGGATCTTGAGAAGGTTTACATCGTGGCAGTCCCAGCGATGGCCCACGAAGGCCCGGGACCGGTTCAGATAATCGTCACCAGTGTTGGCCGTGAGCGGGAATCGAACTCGGGTCGCCGGGTTCCTAGCGCAGCGTAGCGCTAACCGCTGCACCACCGCACAACAAATACAAAGGTCTCCCGTGTAGCCTCAACAGACTGTTGCGAACAGCGCCTATGAAGGCTGGCACGGCATACGAGGTGGTGGCTGGCCAGCACCACACTCACCTGTTGCTTTAGGTGCAGCAGAGGTCGCAGCAGACGAAGCCACCAGGGACTTCTTGTCTAGAGGAGGAATCGGCACAAACACAGCGCGGGCACGGATCACACACAGCTCAATTACAGCTCAATGACGACTCGTACACAGCTCAATCACGACTCATAAACAGCTCAATGACGACTCGTACACAGCTCAATCACGACTCGTACACAGCTCAATCACGACTCATACACAGCTCAATCACGACTCGTACACAGCTCAATCACGACTCGTACACAGCTCAATCACGACTCATACACAGCTCAATCACGACTCGTACACAGCTCAATGACGACTCATACACAGCTCAATGACGACTCATACACAGTTCAATCACGACTCATACACAGCTCAATGACGACTCGTACACAGCTCAATCACGACTCATACACAGCTCAATCACAACTCATACACAGCTCAATCACGACTCATACACAGCTCAATGACGACTCGTACACAGCTCAATCACGACTCATACACAGCTCAATGACGACTCCTACACAGCTCAATGACGACTCCTACACAGCTCAATGACGACTCATACACAGCTCAATGACGACTCATACACAGCTGAATGACGACTCATACACAGCTCAATCACGACTCGTACACAGCTCAATGACGACTCGTACACAGCTCAATCACGACTCGTACACAGCTCAATCACGACTCATACACAGCTCAATGACGACTCATACACAGCTCAAACACGACTCATACACAGCTCAATGACGACTCCTACACAGCTCAATCACGACTCGTACACAGCTCAATCACGACTCGTACACAGCTCAATGACGACTCGTACACAGCTCAATGACGACTCATACACAGCTCAATCACGACTCGTACACAGCTCAATCACGACTCATACACAGCTCAATCACGACTTATACACAGCTCAATGACGACTCATACACAGCTCAATGACGACTCATACACAGCTCAATGATGACTTATACACAGCTCAATGACGACTCATACACAGCTCAATCACGACTCGTACACAGCTCAATGATGACTTACACACAGCTCAATGACGACTCGTACACAGCTCAATCACAACTCATACACAGCTCAATCACGACTCATACACAGCTCAATGACATCTCAATGCCATCTCAATCACAGCTCACGCAACTCATACACAGCTCAATGACATCTCAATGACAGCTCAATCACAGCTCACGCAACTCATACACAGCTCAATGACATCTCAATCACAGCTCACGCAACTCATACACAGCTCAATGACATCTCAATCACAGCTCACGTAACTCATACACAGCTCAATGACATCTCAATCACAGCTCACGTAACTCATACACAGCTCAATGACATCTCAATCACAGCTCACGTAACTCATACACAGCTCAATCACAGCTCAATCACAGCTCACGTAACTCATACACAGCACAATCACAGCTCAATCACAGCTCACGTAACTCATACACAGCTCAATGACATCTCAATCACAGCTCACGTAACTCATACACAGCTCAATGACATCTCAATCACAGCTCACGTAACTCATACACAGCTCAATGACATCTCAATCACAGCTCATGTAACTCATACACAGCTCAATCACAGCTCACGCAACTCATACACAGCTCAATCACATCTCAATCACAGCTCACGTAACTCATACACAGCTCAATGACATCTCAATCACAGCTCACGTAACTCATACACAGCTCAATGACATCTCAATCACAACTCATGTAACTCATACACAGCTCAATCACAGCTCACGCAACTCATACACAGCTCAATGACATCTCAATCACAGCTCATGTAACTCATACACAACTCAATCACAGCTCACAACTCATACACAGCTCAATGACATCTCAATCACAGCTCACGTAACTCATACACAGCTCAATGACATCTCAATCACAGCTCACGTAACTCATACACAGCTCAATGACATCTCAATCACAGCTCACGCAACTCATACACAGCTCAATGACATCTCAATCACAGCTCATGTAACTCATACACAGCTCAATCACAGCTCATGTAACTCATACACAGCTCAATCACAGCTCACGTAACTCATACACAGCTCAATGACATCTCAATCACAGCTCATGTAACTCATACACAGCTCAATCACAGCTCATGTAACTCATACACATCTCAATCACAGCTCACGTAACTCATACACAGCTCAATGACATCTCAATCACAGCTCACGTAACTCATACACAGCTCAATGACATCTCAATCACAGCTCACGTAACTCATACACAGCTCAATCACAGCTCAATCACAGCTCACGTAACTCATACACAGCACAATCACAGCTCAATCACAGCTCACGTAACTCATACACAGCTCAATGACATCTCAATCACAGCTCACGTAACTCATACACAGCTCAATGACATCTCAATCACAGCTCACGTAACTCATACACAGCTCAATGACATCTCAATCACAGCTCATGTAACTCATACACAGCTCAATCACAGCTCACGCAACTCATACACAGCTCAATCACATCTCAATCACAGCTCACGTAACTCATACACAGCTCAATGACATCTCAATCACAGCTCACGTAACTCATACACAGCTCAATGACATCTCAATCACAGCTCATGTAACTCATACACAGCTCAATCACAGCTCACGCAACTCATACACAGCTCAATGACATCTCAATCACAGCTCATGTAACTCATACACAACTCAATCACAGCTCACAACTCATACACAGCTCAATGACATCTCAATCACAGCTCACGTAACTCATACACAGCTCAATGACATCTCAATCACAGCTCACGTAACTCATACACAGCTCAATCACAGCTCACGCAACTCATACACAGCTCAATGACATCTCAATCACAGCTCATGTAACTCATACACAGCTCAATCACAGCTCATGTAACTCATACACAGCTCAATCACAGCTCACGTAACTCATACACAGCTCAATGACATCTCAATCACAGCTCATGTAACTCATACACAGCTCAATCACAGCTCATGTAACTCATACACAGCTCAATCACAGCTCACGCAACTCATACACAGCTCAATGACATCTCAATCACAGCTCACGTAACTCATACACAGCTCAATGACATCTCAATCACAGCTCACGTAACTCATACACAGCTCAATGACATCTCAATCACAGCTCACGCAACTCATACACAGCTCAATCACAGCTCACGCAACTCATACACAGCTCAATGACATCTCAATCACAGCTCACGCAACTCATACACAGCTCAATGACATCTCAATGACAGCTCAAGCACAGCTCAAGCATTCTTATTTTCGAGTGCTGCGCATCCTCGATCATCCTCCCACGGACAGCCGTAGAGTCGGATGCCGAAACCAAATCGTTTCACGACGGCGGCTGCCCCTTTGTGCCGAGCGCCGTCAACGTACCGCGGGCGACCGCGGCGGAAGGGACGCTGGCGGGCGGCCGAGCGTGCGAGGCCCGGGACAGCTGGCCCGCCAAGTGCCTCGGTTGGACGGCGGCCTTGGCGTGCTGGGGCGCCGACGTGTGGCGGGCTGCAGAGAGAGAAACGGCCGCCCCCACCACCGCCGTCGCCACTGACGCCACCACTACCGCCACGCCACTAACACTACTACCACCACTAGCATCACTAGGAACACCACCACACCGCTAACACCACCACCACCACCAAAGAGACCCACACACACACGCTCACAAAGAGGCCCCAATAGACTCGCACCGAAAAACACACGCACACTCACACACACAGAGACCCTCGCACATGCAACAACAACCGCCACTCGTCACTAAGTGGCAGTGATGTCACCACGGCGTTTGTGCCAGGCTATGTGTGCAGGTTAAGTATTGAACGCCCGCTGGCAGGAGGTCACGGGGCAGACCCAGGTGCCATGGGTTGACTGAGATGACTGGCCGATGCACCACTGTGCCCCCTTACTGTGCCAACTTGTAGATGCACACAGCGACCCACACACTCACACACAGACGCCCAAAGACTCACACAGAGAACCACACACACACACACTCAGAGACCCCCATAGACTCAGAGACCTAGACACTAACACACACAGACATGCTCGCACACAGACCCCCATAAACTCACACACAGAGACCCACACACACACTAATACACAGATCCCCATAGACTCGCACATAGAGACCCACAAACACTCACACAGACCCCCATAGACTCACACAGAGCCCCAAATATACACTCACACACTCACACTGAGACCCACACACACACACACAGAGACCCATACACAGACCCACACGCACTCACACAGAGACCCACACAAACTCACACGCACGTCACACAGAGACCCACACACCCCCACACTCACACGTGATGGCCGAGAAGACCTTGGCGGGCCGCGTGGCCGCGCTGGGCCTGTACAGCGACAACGTGGAGAGCGAGCGTTGCTGCTGACCCTTGCCTACCCCGTCCGCGTGCAACATGCCGTCCAGACGCTGCCTCTTGCCGACCTGGCGCACGGCACAGGGCCAGCGGACAGGGGGTGTGGGGGGGGATGTGGGGGGGGGTGTGAGACACAAGCAAGGCAGCTCGCACTGCACGACCTCCCGTGGCAGTGGGCACTACCTGGTAAGGTATTAAAAACACAGTTTAGTTTTAGTTGTGTACATTTGTTTTAAGGGATTCATTTGCCTTTCCCATATTTCACACTACTATCATGTTTTTGTTGTTCTAACGTTCTGACCCTGTGCCCACCCCCCCCCCCCTCCATGATAAGAATGTAGTTTCATTTGTGTGTATATAGTTTTTCAAAGCGATTAGTTTACCTTTCCCATACTTTGCACTCCTATTGTGTTTTTGCAATTGTTGTTGTAAAGCTCTGACCGCGTGCCCCCCCGCCCCCCCCCCCCGACTAAACACCTGTGACAAAGAGCTTTATAGCTCACAGGATTCCTCCTGTTGCAATAAGTCAACATTCCGATTCTGAACATCGTAAATTATTTAACGCATCGCACGTCCTCCCGCAGTGGTCTTGATGCCGGTAAAAAAAAAAAAATAACAGCGTAGTTTTATTTGTATGCTTATTTTTGTTAAAGCGATGTGTTCACCGTTTCAATACTATACACGACGGTCGTGTTTTTTTGTGTGTCTGTTGTGTCGCGGATCGTTGAATCGAGGCTCGGCCGATCCGGCACCCGGCGCAAGGTTGACCGGGCAAGCAGCCTCCTGCGAATGTCGACGCGCTGCCAAGCGATGTTCGGACGGAGGCAGCCGCGTGGCGCGCCGGACCCCTCCTTCGTTTGAACGGCTATCGTTACGGCCCCGGCATTCCAAGTCCGCTTTCAAGGTCGTACCGCGGCCATTTCGGCGATAGGCGAAACGAGCGTCGCGTTCGTAGGGGGGGGGGAAGCGGAGCGGGGAGTGAGGCGAGCGAGTGAGCGAGCGACAACTCACGGATTCCCCGTCCACCTCTGGGGGGCGCTTGGCCAACTTGCGCACGGGCAGGCGAGAGGTGGGGCCGCACGCCGGCACGTCCTCCGCTGACGTCTCCCCGTCGGCGCACCCCTGCGGGAGGCACGCCGGCGCTGGCCGTTGACGCGGGACAACGCACGCTGACCGGCCCGACCGACCGACCGACCGACCGACCCACGCGCAAAACTCCGGTCGTCATCCTCGGAGTAGCAGCAGCGGCGGCGGCGGCTATTGGCTAACCGGTCGAAACACAGACGGCGGTCGCCGCATCCGCGCGCTTCTGCGTCCGTCTGGAACGCTCTTCCCCTTGCCGATGTCGCGGAAGCCGCTGGGAGCTACGCTGCACTTTGAAATCATCATCTCGATTGACCAACTCATTTCTTCAGAACTGCTCGCTGTTGTGTCTGGTTTGTGGTCTTCCCCCCCCGCACCTCCGCTTAGCGCGGTCAAATACATCCGGTGCGAAAGAAGTTCAATGTCCGTACACTACAGTACTATACACTACACGATATACTACACTATACACTACACCACTGTACACTACACCATTGCAAACTCATGTCTCTAGGTTTACTTGCTGTTGCGTCTCCCTTGTCGCCCTTCCGATTGGCGCGGTCTGCAACGTACGGCGCGAAAGAAGTTCAACGCACGCATGCACGCGTACGCACGCATACACACGTACACACGCATGCATGCACACGTACGCACGCATACGTACGCACGCATCACGAGGGCTCCCCCAGCAACGCGCGAGGCAGCGTTGACCCCGACGCTCTCTCACGTCTCTCTCCCTCTGCCAAGCCGACGAGCGCAGTCAAACCACCGGGTCGGCCGGGTCAACTTACGCGGATGTTTATCGACGACATCGCGACTCGAGGTCCGGGCAGAAGGGACGACGGGGGCGAGACGGTGGTGGAGCCCGCGTGGTCAAACCCGCACCTCCGATTGGCACGGTCGGGCTGCGGGCGTTGCGGAAGAAGTTCGACATACGTGCGAAGCGCGTGAGAAACAAGAAGACACGGCCTGTAAAACAAAGGGGCGCCGCGGTGGCTAGGAGATGTTAACCACCTCGGCCTGATACGCAGGAGGCCGTGGGTTCGGTCACGGCCTTGACGCCTGCTGGAATTTTGGAGTTTGCATTTCCTCTCTCCCCCGTGGCGAAACATTAGCTACCTCGCCTGGTGCGCAGGAGGTCGTGCGTTCGATCACGACCCTGACGCCTGCTTATGTTTGTAGTTTGCGTGCCCTCTCTCCCCGTGGTGAGACGTTAGCTACCTCGCCTGGTACGCGGGTCGTGCGTTCGATCACGACCCTGACGCCTGCTGTATATTTGGAGTTCGGTGTCCTCTCTCCCCGTGGAAGAGAGGACATGCTCTTTTTCAGAAGCGACCTGGCAATCACAATTGATAGCTCAAGGAAATGGCTTATCATCACGTGGAAATGTATAGCAGCCAAATACTCTAAACGCGCGGAGTTGATTCTAAATGGGGACGGAAAAACTGGAGGATCCGGAGAAAAATCCACGCGACCACGGGGAGCGAGAAAGGGACGAGCAAACTCCAAATATACAGCAGGCGTCGGGGTCGGGATCAAACCAACGTCCTCCCGTGTGGCGAGGTAGTTAACATTTCCTAGCCACTGAGAGAGAGATACGCAAACTCCAAATATACAGCAGCAGGCATTGTCAGGGTCGGGACTTGAACCCACGACCTCCTGCAGACCAGGTGAGGCGGTTAACATCTCCTAGCCACCGTGATGATGATGATGAGAGAGATGCAAACTGCAACTATACAGCAGCAGCCATCATCAGGGTCGGGATCGAACCCACGACCTCCTGCACACAAAGCGAGGTGGTTAACATCTCCTAGCCACCACGGTTGCCCCAACTTCAAGAGACCAGGATATGGTTTCATTGGCAAGAGTGAGTCAGTGAATGAGTGAATGAAGCCGATTTCGCTTAAGCCTCGAGACTCAGACGACAAGAGTCCCATTGGCACGAGTGAAGCAACATTGGGGGGGTTCACCAAAAATGAAAAAAACTATTTGTTAAAAAATGTACAGTGCTGTACCGAAGCCAAGAAGACGGAAATATTAAATCACAGCCAAAGACAACGGTGACACCACGTCACCACTGGCAGCATTCAGCGATAAAACTTGGCAAGCACTCCACAAGGGGGGCCAAAGTTGTCCGCTGTCAATAATGCATAGTGTCAATCTTGATTTGAAGCTTTCGTGACTGCGGGAATCCATACTCTTTGGTTCTTTCGGTAAAGTCATCACGTGGGTAGAAAATTAATAGATCGACGTTTCGGTCGCAACACAAGCGACCGTCATCAGGCGAAACAAACAGCAGGAGAGCTGCTGACGTAGGAGAAAGAGCTTGTTGCAACGCAAGCAGTCGTCATCAGGTGAGACAACCACAGCAAGAAAAAAACTGCCCATTGTCCCACCTGATGACGATTGCTTGTGTTGCGATGGAAAAGTCGTGATCTATAAATTTTCTCTCTACGTGAGAAAGAGTTTGTTGCGGCAGCAGCTGTTTCTCCGACGTCAGCAGTTCTCCTGCTGCATTTGTTTCACCTGATCACGGTTCAATATTGATTTGAAGCTTTCGAGACTGCAGGAATCCATACTCTTTGGTACTTTCGGTAAAGTCATCACGTGGGTAGAAAAATAATAGATCCCGACGTTTCGAACGCAACACAAGGGACCGTCGTCAGGCGAAACAAACACAGCAGGAGAGCTGCTGACGTAGGAGAAAGAGCTTGTTGCAACACAAGCAACCGTCATCAGGCGAAACAAACACAGCAGGAGGAGCTGCTGACGTAGGAGAAAGAGCTTGTTGCAACACAAGCAATCGTCATCAGGTGGGACAACCACAGCAAGAAAAAACTGCCCATTGTCCCACCTGATGACGGTTGCTTGTGTTGCGATGGAAAAGTCGTGATCTGTTAATTTTCTCTCTACGTAAGAAAGAGCTTGTTGCGGCGGCAGCAGAAGCAGCAGCTGTTTCTCCGACGTCAGCAGTTCTCCCGCTGCGTTTGTTTCGCCTGATCACGGTTCAATATTGATTTGAAGCTTTCGTGACTGCAAGGAATCCACGCACTTTCGGTTCTTTGGGTAAAGTCATCACGTAAGTAGAAAAATAATAGATCCCGACGTTTCGATCGCAACTCAAGCGACCGTCATCAGGCGAAACAAACACAGCAGGAGGAGCTGCTGACGTAGGAGAAAGAGCTTGTTGCAACGCAAGCAGTCGTCATCAGGTGGGACAACCACAGCAAGAAAAAAAACTGCCGATTGTACCACCTGATGACGATTGCTTGTGTTGCGATCGAAACGTCGGGATCTATTAATTTTCTACCTACGTGATGACTTTACCCAAAGAACCAAAGAGTAATGTCGAGTCTGTTTAACACGTAGGCTCTCGCGACCAACATCCGGAGTCCCATTGGCACGAGTGAAACGAGTAGGAATGACAATTGGCACATTCTGTTTACGTGGCACTAACCCTCACTTGTTGGCTGTGTTGGGTGGTGACGGATAAAAGAGCTCTGTAGCTCTTCGGATTCCTCCAGTTTAAACAAAAGTATTTATATTCTGATTCAGGCGTCAATAACACGGTGGGCCTGAAAAGAGGCAATGTTCTATAACAGGTGACGTTTCGGGCACCGGCCCTTCAACAGCGCAGAGAGATGAGAGTGGAAACGAGTTGAAGACTTGCACTCGTTTTACACCGCGTGGGGCCTCATGAGAATGCCACTGTACATATATAAACAGGCGACGTTTTGGGCAACGGCCCTTCAATAGCACAGAGATATGAGTGGAAACGAGTATGAATGACATTGGAACAACATACAAGTCCCACAGAGCTGTGTAGTGCTTTTTCAGAGGCGACCTGCATATCACAAATGACAGCTCAACTTAGTGGCCTGATCATCGTCATAAACATCACCACGTGGAAGTTTATATCTAAATATGGAATAAAAAAAACGGAGGACCTGGAGAAAAATCCAAGCGACCACAGGGAGAGAGAGAAACACCCAAACTCCAAATATGCAGCAGCAGCAGCAGGCGTCGTCAGGGTCGGGATCGAACCTACGACCTCCTGTATAACAGGCGAGGTAGTTAACATCTCCTAGCCACCATGATGATGATGAGAGAGAGAGACGCAGACTCCAAATATACAGCAGCAGCAGGCGTCGTCAGGGTCGGGATCAAACCCACGACCTCCTGTAGACCAGGCGAGGTAGTCAACATCTCATAGCCACCGTGATGATGAGAGAGAGACGCAGACTCCAAATATACAGCAGCAGCAGGCGTCGTCAGGGTCGGGATCAAACCCACCATCTCCTGCATACCAGGCGAGGTAGTTAACATCTCCAATCCACCGTGATGATGATGATGAGAGAGACGCAGACTCCAAATATACAGCAGCAGCAGGCGTCGTCAGGGTCGGGATCAAACCCACGACCTCCTATAGACCAGGCGAGGTAGTTAACATCTCCTAGCCACCGTGATGATGATGAGAGAGACGCAGACTCCAAATATACAGCAGCAGGCATCGTCAGGGTAGGGATCGAACCCACGACCTCCTGTATACCAGGCGAGGTAGTCAACATCTCATAGCCACCGTGATGATGATGAGAGAGAGAGACACGAAGACTCCAAATATACAGCAGCAGCAGGCATCGTCAGGGTCGGGATAGAACCCACGACCTCCTGTATACCAGGAGAGGTAGTCAACATCTCCTAGCCACATGCAAACTCCAAATATACAGCAGCAGCAGACATTATCAGGGTCGGGATCAAACCCACGACCTCCTGCGTACCAGGCGAGGTAGTTAACATCTCCTAGCCAGAGATCCGGACAAGGTTCCCAATCATCATCGGGCAGGCGAGGCCGGCCACGCCTGTGGTGGTGTTGGTTGTGGGTGGTGGTTGTTGTGGGTGGTGGTTGTGGGTGGTGGTGGTGGCGACGGGGAGCGGTGGCGCAGCGGTTAGCGCGCTCCGAGATACCCAAGTTCGATTGCCAACACCACCCACAACCAACACCAACCACAACCACCACCACAACCAACACCACCCACCACAACCACCCACCACAACCAACCACCACAACCAACACCATCCACCACAACCAACACCATCCACCACAACCACCACCACCCACCACAACAACCACCCACCACAACCACCACAACAACCACCCACCACAACCAACACCACCCACCACAACCAACACCACCCACCACAACCACCACAACAACCACCCACCACAACCACCACCACCCACCACCACTACAACCACCCACCACCGCCTAGGGTCGACTCAGCCTTAAACCGAGTTACGCGGTGCGGGGTGTGCGATTCAAACATCGCCACCGGGAGAGACAAAGGCGGCCGGGGACCGTGGTTGCTTTTTTCCCCGGCCACACCACCACACGCCTCGTGTGCCAGCCACGGTGCCCGCCGCCTTAATAGGCGCTCGCTAACTAACAGCACTTGCCCGTCTCGACTCCCCGCTCGCTTCACGTCCAACAAAAACCCAACGCGGATGACGAAAATTTATCTGAACCGGGCCTCCCCCTAGGTCGCCTCAGCCTTAAACAGAGTTACCCGGTGGCCGTGTGTGTATGTCCGAGTTAAACATCGCAGCTGATGAGGGAGACAAAGGCGGCCCTGGGGTTTGGCCTTCAATGAATCCCCGTCAAACACACAGTTACACGTTGACTGTCAATTGCGTTAATGTTACGAGAGACACGCACACACACACACAACGCGTTTAAATAAACAAACACGTTTCGCGATTATCTATATTTAACAACAAACAACAAAAAAATGTGAACGTAACAATAAAAGCGACTAACTCACCTTAAAGATTTGTTTGATTTTTAATTTAAAAAAATAATAATAACTTTGATTAAAAGTCGCCTCGTCTCGACCTCCGCGGTGCCACTCGGCGCGCGACCGTTAAAAACCGCCACAAAGGGCGGGAGGGTTTGAAAATTCAAAGGCGGCCCCCGATTGGCCGAGCGCGGCCGCGGCCCATCCAATTAAAAGCCCCGCGCTCGCTGTCGCGGCCAATCGGATGCGCCGCTTTGTGCCGCGGTCGCCGGGCCACGCCTTTGCACACCCCTCCCTCTCTCAACACGCCCCCCTTACACTCAAAACGCCCCCCCATCAACACGCCCCCCTCTCCGTCAACACGCCCCCCATCAACACGCCCCCCTTACACTCAACACGCCCCCCCATCAACACGCCCCCTTTACACTCAACACGCCCCCCCATCAACACGCCCCTCTCTCCGTCAACACGCCCCCCCATCAACACGCTCCCTTTACACTCAACACGCCCCCCCATCAACACGCCCCCCTCTCCGTCAACACGCCCCCCATCAACACGCCCCCTTCCACTCAACACGCCCCCCCATCAACACGCCCCCCTCTCCGTCAACACGCCCCCCCCATCAACACGCCCCCTCTCCGTCAACACACACCCCCCCCTCAACACCCCCCCCCTCAATGCGCCCCCCTCTCAACACGCCCCCCTCCAACACACCCCCCCCCCCCATAGATTTGAAGCTTTCGTGACTGCAAGGATTCATTACTCTTTGGTTTTATTCGGTAAAGTCACGTAGGTAAAATATACACCCCCCCTCTTTCAACACGCCCCCCCCATCAATTCGCCCCCCCCTCAACACGCCCCCCCCCCTCAACACGCCCCTCTCCCTCAACACCCCCTCCCTCCCTCAACACGCCCTCCCACAACACGCCCCCCTCTCCCGCAACACGCCCCCCCCCTCCCTCAACACGCCCTCCCACAACACGCCCCCCTCTCCCGCAACACGCCCCCCTCTCCCGCAACACCCCCCCCCCATCAACTCGCCCCCCCCCCTCAACACGCCCCCCACCCCCCTCAGCACGCCCCCTTCTCCCTCAACACCCCCTCCCTCAACACGCCCCCCCCCGCAACACACCCCCCCCCTCAACACGCCCCCCTCTCCCTCAACACGCCCCCCCCTCAACACGCCCCCCTCTCCCCCAACACGCCCCCCCTCCCTCAATACGCCCCCTCCCTCAACACGCCCCCCCCTCCCCCTCAACACGCCCCCTCTCCCTCAACACGCTCCCTCAACACGCCCCCTCTCCCTCAACACGCCCCCCCCCCCTCAACACGCCCCCTCTCCCTCAACACGCCCCCCTCTCCCTCAACACGCCCCCCCCCTCCCTCAACGCGCCCCCTCCCTCAACACGCCCCCCTCCCTCAACACGCCCCCCTCTCCCTCAACACGCCCCCTCTCCCTCAACACGCCCACCCCCCGCAACACCCCCCCCTCTCCCTCAACACGCCCCCCCCCTCAACACGCCCCCCCCTCAACACGCCCCCCTCTCCCTCAACACGCCCCCCCCTCCCTCAACACGCCCCCCTCAACACCCCCTCCCTCAACACGCCCCCCTCTCCCTCAACACGCCCCCCCCTCCCTCAACACGCCCCCCCTCCCTCAACACGCCCCCCTCTCCCTCAACACGCCCCCTCTCCCTCAACACGCCCCTCCTCCCTCAAAACGCCCCCCCCCCGTATCACGCCCCCCTCCCCCTGCTCCCCCTGATCAGTGCCCTCTACCTGATTACAGAACAACTCAGACCTGAATGGTCACCCCGTGCCCCTTATAAATCTCAGCGTTCGTCCTACAAAGTCCCATCGCAAGGGAGAAACACACAAACACACAGAATATAGAACAAAAAGCTTCTTAAAAAAATAATAACCTCAGATTTGTGTACATGCTCGCAAATGGCCCTTGCCCAAACCGTCTGTTTAAAGGCCACACGCGCAGGGACCGTGTATATGTCTCAAACTTTGATACAGGCAGAAAGGTGTATCCCATGATAAAGCTGCTCTCCCCCAAGCTCTAAATGCACTGCTACGTGTGGCATTGTCCCTGTACTGTTCGCCTTTCGGGGCCGTCCATAAATGACGTCACGCGAGTTTGGACAATTTTTGAGCCCCCCCCCCCCTAGTCACACGACGTCACAAAAAGTCAGACCCCCCCCCTCAAAAATGACGTCACAAAGCTCTGCCCCCCCTCGCCCCCCCCCCAAAAAAATATATAAAACATGCTTCAAATCGCTTTAAACTATTGTCATTGTAGTAGTGCGTATTTAATGTGGCGCTGCGCTCTGATATTGTAGGAGAAAACATTTATTAAAGAAGTCCATTTAATTAAGTAGAACGTGTTGTCTATATTTATTTATAAAGTTGCGCATTTTGATGTGACGTCACATTTCTCAAACCCCCTCCCGCCCCCTCGTCACACAGCGTCACAAATGTCTGACCCCCTAGGTGCGTGACGTCATTTATGCACGTTCCCCTTTAGGCGTTGTTCTCTGCTCTTGACACCGGGAGGTGAGACGAGGCCAGAGGGAAGCCTATCGCTGCCGCTGCCCTCTGTTGTGGACCAATCAGTTTCAAAGTCAATGGCCAAGTAACATTATTATTATCATCATCAGAGCCATGTTTGTAATGTTCACCACAAGTCCTGTGTGTGTGTGTGTGTGGTTCATGCAGTCCACGATTCCTCGCAAGAGGCATCCACTTGGTGTTAGACCGCCGTCTTAACCAAGGCCCTAGCCATGGAGTCAACATTGGGGGGAGGACCAAATCTATTAGGCCCCCCCCCCCCCCAGAAAAAATCTAAATTTGAAAACGAATTTCCTGCCTAAAATATAATTTAAAAAATTCACTAACACGTGGGATGGACTTCTTATAAAAAATTTTTACAATAATGTCTAACAGTGTTATTGTATTACATTGCTGTGTTTTTTTGTTAACCCCTATTTATTAATCTCGATTTGAAGCTTTCGTGACCGCAGGAATCCACGCTCTTTGATTCTTTCGATAAAGTCATCACGTGGGTAGAAAAATAAAATTTAAAAACAAAAAATAATAAAATAAATCACGTGACGTTTCGAGGGCAACACAACGAGCGATCGTCCTCAGGAGGAAAGAAAAATAATAATCCAGCGGTGGAATTGCCGAACCTATTTCTTAATTTTCATACTTTGATACAGGCAGAAAGGTGTCTCCCATGACATAGCTGCCTCGCCCCGAGCTCTGAATGCTCTGGGCTACGTGTGGCATTGCCCTTGTCCTGCTCGTCTTAAGGCGTTGTTCTCTGCTCTGACACCGGTGGTGAAACGTGGCCAGAGAGAAGCCTGCGGCTGCTGCTGTTGTTGTTGTTGTGGACCAATCAGTTTCAAAGTCAATGGCCAAGTAACATTATTATCATTATCATCAGAGCCATGTTTGTAATGTTCACCACAATTCCTGTGTGTGTGTGTGGTTCATGCAGTCCACGATTCCTCGCAAGAGGCATCCACTTGGCATTAGGCCGTCGTCTGAACGCCTATATTCTTGGTTCTTTCGGTAAAGTCACGTAAATAGAAGATTTTTTTTTAAACGAAATAAAATTACAATTAGAAAGAATACAAATAAAGTAAAACATAATAAATTGAAAACAATGAAAGCAAAAAAAAAACCCACAATGAAAATTGTAAAATAAAATAAACATTTTTTTACAAATTAAAATAAATTGAAAATAAAAATAATAATATCAAAACCCTATTTCTTGTTTTCCTAACTTCTTATTTCCCCACACGGGACCTTTTGTCTTTGGAACTTCCCTGAAACCGCGGAGTCCGTGGGTCGCCTGCACCCACAGCTGCTGCCAGAGCCCCCTTCGTCCGATCCTGCGTGGTCGTGTGCGTGTGTGCGTCTGTATGCGTGTGTTCGTATGTGTGCGTGTGTATGTGTGTGTGTGCGTATGTGTGTGCGTGTGTATGTGTGTGTGCTTTGTGTGTGTGTGTGATTTGGTAATAGCTGCACATTCAGAGGAGGAGTTGGAGACGCTGCTGCTGAGACTGGAACGTGCCACTAAGAGGTGGGGCCTTACCATCAGCCCCACCAAAACTAAGCACCTGCCTGGGTATTTTGTACCATGGGACACTCCACCCCCACAACTCCCAATTGGTGATGGGGCAGTTGTGGAGAGAGTGGAGAGTTTCCCATACCTGGGCAGTGTGCTTATGACTGGCTCCAGTTTAACAGCAGAGGTCTCACTCCGAATCAGTCGAGCGGCAATATCTTTTCATCGGTTGCGTAACGCTGTGTGGAAGCTACCTGGTCTGTCGCTCCGCACTAAGCTTCAGGTCTTTTCGGCCACGGTCATTCCTTCCCTTCTCTACGCTTGCGAAACGTGGACCCCCCTAATGGAACATCTTCGCCGGTTAGCAACATTTAGGCTGGCCTGCCTACGATCCATCCTGGGTTTAACCAGACTGGATTGTGTGAGGAGTTCACAAATCCTTGAAAGATCTGGGCAAGGTCCCATCGGTGAGCTCCTCCGGCGGGGAAGGCTGCGTTGGCAGGGTCATGTAGCCCGCATGCCCAGCCACCGCATGCCGAAACAGCTTTTGTTCGGCCGGATTGAGGGGGCTAAGCGGGCGCGGCACGGGCTAGAGAAGAGATGGAGTGATGTGGTACAGGAGGAAGTGGAGCTGAGTGGACTTGCCGATGACTGGTACCAGCGGTGTCAAGATCGGCCTCTGTGGAGGAGGCTCGTGAAGGACGCCACTGGGCAGTTGGAGGTAGTCGCCCTCCAACAACAACGGAGGGCGGAGGAGCGACGCTCACAACAACGAGCGGAGCGCCGGGTGGCTAAAGCACAGCAGGTTGCCACAGTAGGGGGCACAGGTGGTGCATCAGCCAGTCATCTCAGTCAGTCGACCCGTGGCACCTGGGTCTGCCCCGTGACCTCCTGCCAGCGGGCATTCGACACTTAACGTGGCCTCAGGGTGCACATAGCCTGGCACAAGCGTCGTGGTGACGTCACCGCCACTTAGTGGCGAATGGCGGTTGTTGTTGTATGTGTGTGCGTGTATGTGCGTGTATATGTGTGTGCGTGTGTATGTTTGTGTGTGTATGTGTGTGTATGTGCGGTCGGGCGTGGTCCTGGCCACCCACCCCCCTCGTGTACCGTTCCGGCCTTCATAGGTGCTCGCTAACAGCACTTGCCCCTAAAGTCTGTTAAGGCTATACGGGGGATATTTGTCTTTTGTGTGTGTGCGCGTGTGTGCGTGCGCGTGTGTGCGTGTGTGTGTGCGTGTGTGCGTATGTGCGCGCGTGTGTGCGTGTGTGTGCGTGTGTGTGTGTACGCGTGTGTGTGTGTGTGCGCGTGTGTGTGTGTATGTGCGCGCGTGTGTGCGTGTGTGTGTGTACGCGTGTGTGTGTACGTGTGTGTGTGTGTGTGTGCGTGTGCGCGTGTGTGTGTGTGCGATGCTGGTGGAAGCTGTGACACTTTCACTTCCACTTTTCACTTCCACTTCCCATTTCCTCTCTCTTTGCCGATTGCGCCATCGAGGAGGCGTGGGGTGGGGGGGTGTGGGGGGGGTGGGGGTGTGGGGAGGTGTGAGGAGGCGTGGGGTGGGGGGGTGTGGGGAGGTGTGGGGTGGGGGGGTGTGGGGAGGTGTGGGGTGGGGGGGTGTGGGGAGGCGTGGGGTGGGGGGGTGTGGGGGGCGTGGGGAGGCGTGGGGTGGGGGGGGGGTGAGGAGGTGTGGGGTGGGGGGTGTGGGGAGGCGTGGGGTGAGGAGGTGTGAAGTGGGGGGGTGTGGGGTAGGGGGGTGTGGGGGGCGTGGGTAGGCGTGGGGGGGGGTGTGGAAAGGTGTGGTGTGTGGTGTGCGTATGGTGTGTGGTGTGTGTGTGGGTGTGTGTGTGGGTGTGTGGGTATGGTGTATAGTGTGTGGTGTGTGTGTGGGTGTGTGTGTGGTGTTGGTATGGTGTGTGGGTATGGTGCGCGTGTGGGTGTGTGTGTGGTGTGTGTGTGGTGTGTGTGTGGTGTATGGTGTGTGGTGTGTGTGTGGGTGTGTGTGTGTGTGTGTGGTGTTGGTATGGTGTGTGGGTATGGTGCGCGTGTGGGTGTGTGTGTGGTGTGTGTGGTGTGTGGGTATGGTGTATGGTGTGTGGTGTGTGTGTGTGGTGTGGGTATGGTGTGTGTGTGGTGTGGGTATGGTGTGTGTGTGGTGTGTGGGTATGGTGTGTGGTGTGTGTGTGTGTGGTGTGGGTATGGTGTGTGGGTATGGTGTGGGTATAGTGTGTGTGTGGTGTGGGTATGGTGTGTGTGTGTGGTGTGGGTATGGTGTGTGTGTGTGGTGTGGGTATGGTGTGTGTGTGGTGTGGGTATGGTGTGTGTGTGTTGTGTGGGTATGGTGTGTGTGTGGTGTGGGTATGGTGTGTGTGTGTTGTGTGGGTATGTGGTGGTGTGTGTCTGTGCCTTTGTGGTGCTGGCTAACCGCACTTGCCCTAACAGTCTGTGTATATTATACGGGGGGATCTTTAGCTTTGTATGTGTGAGTAGCTGGTGCGTTGTGTAGTAAACATCGCCACTGGGGAGACAAAGGCGGTCGGGCGTGGTGCTGGCCACCCACCCCCTCGTGTTCCTGGCCACCCACCCCCTCGTGTTCCGTTCCGGCCTTCACAGGTGCTACTCGTTAACAGCACTTTCCCCTGCAGTCTGTTAAGGCTACACGGGGGATCTTTGTGTGTGTGTGTGGGGAGCGGTGGCGCTGCGGTTAGCGCTACGCTGAGCTATGAACCCGGCCACCCGGGTTCGATTTCCGCTCACGGCCAACACCGGTGACGATTATCTGAACCGGTCTTTGCATTCGTGTGTGGAAGCGACTCTGCAAGGACGTGGTTAAGCAGGTGAGTGAATGGGTGAGCGAGTGAATGGGCGAGCGAATGGATCAGTGGGTGAGCGAGTGGATGAGTGGGTGAGCGAGTGGGTGAGCGAATGGATGAGTGGGTGAGCGAGTGTGTGAGCGAATGGATGAGTGGGTGAACGAGTGGGTGAGCGAATGGATGAGTGGGTGAGCGAGTGGATAAGTGGGTGTGCGAGTGGGCGAGCGAGTGGATGAGTGGTTGAGCGGGTGAGTGGGTGAGTGAATGGATTCAGGGTGAGCGAGTGGGTGAGCGAATGGATAAGTGGGTGAGCGAGTGGATGAGTGGGTGAGCGAGTGGGTGAGCGAATGGATGAGTGTGTGAGCGAATGGATGAGTGGGTGAACGAGTGGGTGAGCGAATGGATGAGTTGGTGAGCGAGTGGATAAGTGGGTGTGCGAGTGGGCGAGCGAGTGGATGAGTGGTTGAGTGGGTGAGTGAATGGATTCAGGGTGAGCGAGTGGGTGAGCGAATGGATGAGTGAGCGAGTAGGTGAGCGAGCGAGTGGGTGAGTGAATGGATGAGTCGGTGAGCGAGTGAGTGAATGGGTGAGTGAATGGATGAGTGTGTATGTGTGTATATGTGTGTGCACATGGCCTGGCACAAGCATCGTGGTGACGTCACCGCCACTTAGTGGCGAATGGCGGTTGTTGTTATATGTGTGTATATGTGAGATCTGGGCACGGTCCCATCGGTGAGCTCCTCCGGCAGGCAAGGCTGCGTTGGCTGGGTCATGTAGCCCGCATGCCCAGCCACCGCATGCCGAAACAGCTTTTGTTCGGCCGGATCGAGGGGGTTAAACGGGCGCGGCACGGGCTAGAGAAGAGATGGAGTGATGTGGTACAGGAGGACGTGGAGCTGAGTGGACTTGCCGATGACTGGTACCAGCGGTGTCAAGATCGGCCTCTGTGGAGGAGGCTCGTGAAGGATGCTACTGGGCAGTTGGAGGCAGTCGCCCTCCAACAACAACGGAGGGCGGAGGAGCGACGCTCACAACAACGAGCGGAGCGCCGGGTGGCTAAAGCACAGCAGGTTGGCACAGTAGGGGGCACAGGTGGTGCATCAGCCAGTCATCTCAGTCAGTCGACCCGTGGCACCTGGGTCTGCCCCGTGACCTCCTGCCAGCGGGCGTTCGACACTTCACGTGGCCTCAAGGTGCACATAGCCTGGCACAAGCGTCGTGGTGACGTCACCGCCACTTGTGGCGAATGGCGGTTGTTGTTGTGTATGAGTCTGTGTATGTGTGTGTATGAGTGTGTGAATGTGTGTATGTATGTGTGAATGTGTGTATGTGTGTGTATGAGTGTGTGAATGTGTGGATGTGTGGATGTGTGTATGTATGTGTGAATGTGTGTATGTGTGTATGTATGTGTGAATGTGTGTATGTGTGTATGTGAATGTGTGAATGTGTGTGTATGTGTGTATGTGAATGTGTGTATGTGTGTATGTGAATGTGTGTATGTGAATGAGTGTGTATGTGAATGTGTGTATGTGTGTATGTGAATGTGTGTGTATGTGTGTATGTGAATGTGTGTGTATGTGTGTATGTGAATGTGTGTGTATGTGTGTATGTGAATGTGTGTGTATGTGAATGTGTGTATGTGTGTGTGTAAGCGGAACCAAGCTCAGCAAGGGAACTGACTCGCTTGCTCCATTGCCGAGGCAGCCATGAACCGACAAGGTAACTCTCTCCCCCTCTCTCTCTCTATCTCTCCATCTCTCTATCTCTCTCTCCCTATCTCCCTCTCTCTCCATCTCCCCTCTCTCTCTCTCTCTCTCCATCTCCCCTCTCTCTCTCTATCTCTCTCTCTATATCTCTCTCCATCTCCCCCTCTCTATCTCTCTCCATCTCCCCCTCTCTCTATGTCTCTCTCTCTCTCTGTCTCTATCTCTCTCAATCTCCCCCTCTCCATCTCCCCCTCTCTCTATCTCTCTCTCCATCTCTCTATATCTCTCCATCTCCCCCTATCTCTATGTCTGTCTCTCTGTCTCCATCTCTCTCTCCATCTCCCCCTCTCTCTATGTCTCTCTCTGTCTCTATCTCTCTCTCCATCTCCCCTCTCAATCTTTCCCCTCTCCATCTCCCCCTCTCTCTCTCTATCTCTCTCTCTATCTCTCTCCCTATCTCCCTCTCTCTCCATCTCCCCTCTCTCTCTGTCTCTCTCTGTCTCTCTATCTCTCTCCATCTCCCCTCTCTCTATCTCTCTCTCCATCTCTATATCTATCTCCCTCTCTCTCCATCTCCCCCTCTCTCCATCTCCCCCTCTCTCTCTCTAGATCTCTCTCTATCTCTCGGTTTATCTCGAGTGGGTGAGATGGTGAGTGAGATGGTGGGTGAGTGAGTGAGATGGTGAGTGAGTGATATGGTGGGTGAGTGAGATGGTGAGTGAGTGAGATGGTGGGTCAGTGAGTGAGATGGTGGGTGAGTGAGTGAGATGGTGAGGGAGTTAGATGGTGGGTGGGTGAGTGAGATGGTGGATGAGTGAGTGAGATGGTGAGTGAGTGAGTGAGATGGTGGGTGAGTGAGTGAGATGGTGAGTGAGTGATATGGTGGGTGAGTGAGATGGTGAGTGAGTGAGTGAGATGGTGAGTGAGTGAGATGGTGGGTGAGTGAGTGAGATGGTGGGTGAGTGAGATGGTGGGTGAGTGAGATGGTGGGTGAGTGAGTGAGATGGTGGGTGAGTGAGTTAGATGGTGAGTGAGTGAGATGGTGGGTGAGTGAGTGAGATGGTGAGTGAGTGAGTGAGATGGTGAGTGAGTGAGATGGTGGGTGAGTGAGTGAGATGGTGGGTCAGTGAGTGAGATGGTGGGTCAGTGAGTGAGATGGTGGGTGAGTGAGTGAGATGGTGAGTGAGTGAGTGAGATGGTGAGTGAGTGAGATGGTGGGTGAGTGAGTGAGATGGTGGGTGAGTGAGATGGTGGGTGAGTGAGTTAGATGGTGAGTGAGTGAGATGGTGGGTGAGTGAGTGAGATGGTGAGTGAGTGAGTGAGATGGTGGGTGAGTGAGTGAGATGGTGGGTCAGTGAGTGAGATGGTGGGTCAGTGAGTCAGATGGTGGGTGAGTGAGTGAGATGGTGGGTCAGTGAGTGAGATGGTGGGAGAGTGAGTGAGATGGTGGGTGAGTGAGTGAGATGGTGAGTGAGTGAGATGGTGGGTGAGTGAGTGAGATGGTGGGTGGTTGAGTGAGATGGTGAGTGAATGAGTGAGATGGTGGGTGTGTGGGTAATTGCTCGGGTGAGTGAGTGTGAGAGTTCAAGTCGATTTCGTCTAACAAGGTTAAAAAAAATCAAGACAGAGAGACCCAGGGCTGGTCCAGTTATATTCTAAAGCGTAACCTGGGGTGCCATCAGTCTGCTGGCAGTAGTGGGCGATTATTACCGATACATGTGTGTGTGATCCCCTCGGTCATGTAGCCCGCACGCCCAGCCACCGCACGTCCATCCACCGCCTGCCCAGCCACCGCACGCCCAAGCAGCTTATGTTTAGCCGCATAGGAGGGGGTAGACGGGCACGTCACGGGCTAGAGAAGAGATGGAGTGATGTGGTACAGGAGAACGTGGAGCTGAGTGGACTTGCTGATGACCGGTAAAGCGGTGTCAAGATCGGCCTCTGTGGAGGAGGCTCGTGAAGGACGCGACTACTGGGCAGTTGGAGGCAGTCGCCCTCCAACAACAACGGAGGGCAGAGGAGCTACGCTCACAACAATGAGCGGAGCGCCGGGTGGCTAAAGCATAGCAAGTTGCCACAGTCGGGGGCACAGGTGGTGCATCAGCCAGTAATCTCGGTCATCTCAGTCAGTCGACCCGTGGCACCTGGGTCTGCCCCGTGACCTCCTGCCAGCGGGCGTTCGACACTTCACGTGGCCTGAACGTGCACCTAGCCTGGCACAGGCGTCGTGGTGGCGTCACCGCCACTTAGTGGCGAATGGCGGTTGTTTTTTTTTGTTGTGTGTTGGCCACCCACACCCCCTCGTGTGCCACAGTGCCGGCCTTCATAGGTGTGACCGCTAACAGCACTTGCCCCAGCATCCCGTTAATGCTACGCGGGGGATCTTTGTCTTTGTTGCCAGGTGGGAAGGCGTACGGGTTGCTCAAGGAGCAGCAGGAAGACAAACTGGAGGGCATCAACAAGGTGAGGACACCATGTTAGGCTCATGGTGGCCGTGTCGGAGACACTGAGATTCACCCTGGGTTCGAGCCTTGGGTCCGGGTGTCTCTCGGAGGGTTTATCATGGCCGTGTCAGAGACACTGAGAACCTGGGTTCAAGCCCTGGGTCTGGGTGTCTCTCTCAGAGGGGGTATATCATGCCCGTGTGGGAGACACTGAGATCCTGGGTTCGAGCCCTGGGTCCGGGTGTCTCTCAGAGGGTTTATCATGGCCATGTCAGAGACACTGAGAACCTGGGTTCGAGCCCTGGGTCTGGGTGTCTCTGTCAGAGGGGGTTCATAGTGGCCGTGTCGGAGACACTGAGATTCACCCTGGGTTCGAGCCTTGGGTCCGGGTGTCTCTCGGAGGGTTTATCATGGCCGAGTCAGAGACACTGAGATCCTGGGTTCGAGCCCTGGGTCTGGGTGTCTCTGTCAGAGGGGGTTTATCATGGCCGTGTCAGAGACACTGAGAACCTGGGTTCAAGCCCTGGGTCTGGGTGTCTCTCTCAGAGGGGGTATATCATGCCCGTGTGGGAGACACTGAGATCCTGGGTTCGAGCCCTGGGTCCGGGTGTCTCTCAGAGGGTTTATCATGGCCATGTCAGAGACACTGAGAACCTGGGTTCGAGCCCTGGGTCTGGGTGTCTCTGTCAGAGGGGGTTCATAGTGGCCGTGTCAGAGACACTGAGAACCTGGGTTCAAGCCCTGGGTCTGGGTGTCTCTCTCATAAGGGGTTTATCATGGCCGTGTCAGAGACACTGAGAGCCTGGGTTCAAGCCCTGGGTCTGGGTGTCTCTCTCAGAGGGGGTTTATCATGGCCGTGTCAGAGACACTGAGATTCTGGGTTCGAGCCCTGGGTCTGGGTGTCTCTGTCAGAGGGGGTTTATCATGGCCGTGTCAGAGACACTGAGATCCTGGATTCGAGCCCTGGGTCTGAGTGTCTCTCTCAGAGGGTTTATCATGGCCGTGTCAGAGACACTGAGAGCCTGGGTTCAAGCCCTGGGTCTGGGTGTCTCTCTCATAAGGGGTTTATCATGGCCGTGTCAGAGACACTGAGATCCTGGGTTCAAGCCCTGGGTCTGGGTGTCTCTCTCAGAGGGGGTTTATCATGGCCGTGTCAGAGACACTGAGATTCTGGGTTCGAGCCCTGGGTCTGGGTGTCTCTGTCAGAGGGGGTTTATCATGGCCGTGTCAGAGACACTGAGATCCTGGATTCGAGCCCTGGGTCGGGGTGTCTCTCTCAGAGGGGGTTTATCATGGCCGTGTCAGAGACACTGAGAACCTGGGTTCAAGCCTGGGTCTGGGTGTCTCTGTCAGGGGGTTTATCATGGCCGTGTCAGAGACACTGAGAACCTGGGTTCAAGCCTGGGTCTGGGTGTCTCTGTCAGGGGGTTTATCATGGCCGTGTCAGAGACACTGAGATCCTGGGTTCGAGGCCTGGGTCCGGGTGTCTCTCAGAGGGTTTATCATGGCCATGTCAAAGACACTGAGAACCTGGGTTCAAGCCCTGGGTCTGGGTGTCTCTCTCAGAGGGGGTTTATCATGGCCGTGTGGGAGACACTGAGATCCTGGGTTCGAGCCCTGGGTCCGGGTGTTTCTCTCAGAGGGTTTATCATGGCCGTGTCAGAGACACTGAGAACCTGGGTTCAAGCCTGGGTCTGGGTGTCTCTGTCAGGGGGTTTATCATGGCCGTGTCAGAGACACTGAGATCCTGGGTTCGAGCCCTGGGTCCGGGTGTCTCTCTCAGAGGGTTTATCATGGCCATGTCAGAGACACTGAGATCCTGGGTTCGAGCACTGGGTCCGGGTGTCTCTCAGAGGGTTTATCATGGCCGTGTCAGAGACACTGAGATCCTGGGTTCGAGCCCTGGGTCCGGGTGTCTCTCAGAGGGTTTATCATGGCCGTGTCAGAGACACTGAGATCCTGGGTTCGAGCCTGGGTCCGGGTGTCTCTCAGAGGGTTTATCATGGCCATGTCAGAGACACTGAGATCCTGGGTTCAAGCCCTGCGTCTGGGTGTCTCTCTCATAGGGTTTATCATGGCCATGTCATAGACACTGAGAACCTGGGTTCGAGCCCTGGGGCTGGGTGTCTCTCCCAGAGGGGGTTTATCATGGCCGTGTCAGAGACACTGAGAGCCTGGGTTCAAGCCCTGGGTCTGGGTGTCTCTCTCAGAGGGGGTTCATAGTGGCCGTGTCAGAGACACTGAGAACCTGGGTTCGAGCCCTGGGTCTGGGTGTCTCTCAGAGGGTTTATCATGGCCATGTCAGAGACACTGAGATCCTGGGTTCAAGCCCAGGGTCTGGGTGTCTCTCTCAGAGGAGGTTTATCATGGCCATGTCAGAGACACTGAGAACCTGGGTTCGAGCCCTGGGTCTGGGTGTCTCTCTCAGAGGGGGTTCATAGTGGCCGTGTCAGAGACACTGAGATCCTGGGTTCGAGCCCTGGGTCTGGGTGTCTCTCTCAGAGGGTTTATTATGGCCATGTCAGAGACACTGAGATCCTGGGTTCAAGCCCTGGGTCTGGGTGTCTCTCTCAGAGGGGGTTCATAGTGGCCGTGTCGGAGACACTGAGATCCTGGATTCGAGCCCTGGGTCTGAGTGTCTCTCTCAGAGGGTTTATCATGGCCGTGTCAGAGACACTGAGATCCTGGGTTCAAGCCCTGGGTCTGGGTGTCTCTTTCAGAGGAGGTTTATCATGGCCGTGTTAGAGACACTGAGACCCTGGGTTCAAGCCCTGGGTCTGGGTGTCTCTCTCAGAGGGGGTTTATCATGGCCGTGTCTGAGACACTGAGATCCTGGGTTCAAGCCCGGGTCTGGGTGTCTCTCTCAGAGGGTTTATCATGGCCATGTCATAGACACTGAGAACCTGGGTTCGAGCTCTGGGGCTGGGTGTCTCTCTCAGAGGGGGTTCATAGTGGCCGTGTCGGAGACACTGAGATCCTGGATTCGAGCCCTGGGTCTGAGTGTCTCTCTCAGAGGGTTTATCATGGCCATGTCATAGACACTGAGAACCTGGGTTCGAGCCCTGGGGCTGGGTGTCTCTCCCAGAGGGGGTTTATCATGGCCGTGTCAGAGACACTGAGAGCCTGGGTTCAAGCCCTGGGTCTGGGTGTCTCTCTCAGAGGGGGTTCATAGTGGCCGTGTCAGAGACACTGAGAACCTGGGTTCGAGCCCTGGGTCTGGGTGTCTCTCAGAGGGTTTATCATGGCCATGTCAGAGACACTGAGATCCTGGGTTCAAGCCCGGGGTCTGGGTGTCTCTCTCAGAGGAGGTTTATCATGGCCATGTCAGAGACACTGAGAACCTGGGTTCGAGCCCTGGGTCTGGGTGTCTCTCTCAGAGGGGGTTCATAGTGGCCGTGTCAGAGACACTGAGATCCTGGGTTCGAGCCCTGGGTCTGGGTGTCTCTCTCAGAGGGTTTATTATGGCCATGTCAGAGACACTGAGATCCTGGGTTCAAGCCCTGGGTCTGGGTGTCTCTCTCAGAGGGGGTTCATAGTGGCCGTGTCGGAGACACTGAGATCCTGGATTCGAGCCCTGGGTCTGAGTGTCTCTCTCAGAGGGTTTATCATGGCCGTGTCAGAGACACTGAGATCCTGGGTTCAAGCCCTGGGTCTGGGTGTCTCTTTCAGAGGAGGTTTATCATGGCCGTGTTAGAGACACTGAGACCCTGGGTTCAAGCCCTGGGTCTGGGTGTCTCTCTCAGAGGGGGTTTATCATGGCCGTGTCTGAGACACTGAGATCCTGGGTTCAAGCCCGGGTCTGGGTGTCTCTCTCAGAGGGTTTATCATGGCCATGTCATAGACACTGAGAACCTGGGTTCGAGCTCTGGGGCTGGGTGTCTCTCTCAGACGGGGTTCATAGTGGCCGTGTCAGAGACACTGAGAACCTGGGTTCAAGCCCTGGGTCTGGGTGTCTCTTTCAGAGGGGGTTTATCATGGGCGTGTCAGAGACACTGACACCCTGGGTTCGAGCCCTGGGTCCGGGTGCCTCTCTTAGCGGGTTCATGTTGGCTGCCCAGGGACCTGTGCGTGTGTCCGTGTGTGGGCAACCTCCAGGTCGACTCAGCCTCAAATGAGCACCTGGTGCTGTGTGTAGCAAACATCGCCACTGGGGAGACATAGGCGGCTGGGCGTGGTGCTGGCCACCCACCCCGCCGCTGCTCGCTGACAGCACTTGCCCCGACAGTCTGTTGAGGCTACACTCAGGAGGGGGGGGGGTCTTTGTCTTTGTGTGCAGGAGTTTTTGGAGTCCTCTAAGTACGATGACGTGGAAGACCTTGGAGCTAAACTGGAGACGTTCAAAAGTAAATGGTGTTATTAATTACATTTTATATTCGTAGTATACTATACACTACACTATACACACTACTCTACACTATACACTACACTATACACTACACTATACACTACACTATACTATAAACTACACACTACATTACACACTACACTATACACTACATTATACACTACACTATACACTACACTACACACTACACTACACTATACACTACACTGTACACTATACACTATACACTACACTACACACTAGACTTCACACTACACTATACACTACACTATACTACACTATACACTACACTACACACTATACACTACACTATACACTACACAATACACTACACTACACACTGTACTACACACTACATTATACACTACACACTACACTATACACTGCACTACTATACACTACACACTACACTACACTACACACTACACTACACACTGTACTACACACTACATTATACACTACACTACTAAATTGTGTTTCTTCTTGCAGAGAAGTACATGGAGTTCGACGTGAATGACGAAGGAGACATTGGTGAGTGTGTTGATGTCTCACAGCAGCGTCATCATCATCACCACCATCAGCACCATCATCACCACCATCATCACCATCAGCACCATCATCATCACCATCAGCACCATCATCACCATCACCATCGGCACCATCAGCACCATCATCACCACCATCAGCACCATCATCATCACCATCAACACCATCAGCACCATCATCATCAGCACCATCAGTACCACCACCATCAGCTTCATCATCATCACCACCATCAGCACCATCATCACCACCATCATCACCATCAGCACCATCAGCACCATCATCATCACCATCAGCACCATCAGCACCATCATCATCACCATCAGCACCATCAGCACCATCATCATCACCATCAGCACCATCACCATCGGCACCATCAGCACCTTCATCACCACCATCAGCACCATCATCACCATCACCATCGGCACCATCAGCACCATCATCACCACCATCAGCACCATCAGCACCATCATCATCACCATCAGCACCATCATCATCAGCACCATCAGCACCATCACTATCAGCACCATCACCATCAGCACCATCATCATCAGCACCATCAGCACCATCATCACCATCAGCACCATCAGCACTATCATCACCATCACCATCGGCACCATGAGCACCATCAGCACCATCAGCACCATCACCATCAGCACCATCACCATCATCACCATCATCGGCACTATCATGATCACCATTGGCACCATCATCATCACCATCGGCACCATCATCATCACTATTGGCACCATCATCACCATCACCATCGGCACCATCAGCACCATCATCACCATCACCATCGGCACCATCAGCACCATCATCACCACCATCAGCACCATCAGCACCATCATCATCATCAGCACCATCAGCACCATCATCATCGGCACCATCGGCACCATCATCACCATCAGCACCATCAGCATCATCACCATCAGCACCATCATCATCATCAGCAGCAGCACGGCTGATCATGATGCTAATGATGACGATGTTGCTTATTTATGCTGAACCGATGTTCCTGATGCTCACTGTTGCTTTCTTGATGATTCTGATACTGATGATGCTCACTATTGCTCAGCTGATGATGCTGATACTGATGATGCTGATACTGATGATGCTTACTATTGCTCAGCTGATGATGCTGGCGATGCTCACTGTTGCTCAGCTGATGCTACTTGCGATGACGCTGCTGATGATGATGTTGGTCTTTATTGCTCAACTGGATTCTGCTATTGATGCCGCTGATGATTATGATGATGCTACTGCTGCTGATAAAGATCATGATGGTGGTGATGTTGCAAGTGCTTGCTAATGATGATGCTACTGCTGCTGCTGATGATGATGATGATGCTGCTGTAGCTAATGATGCTGCTGCTGCTGATGATGATGCTGTAGCTAATGATGCTGCTGCTGATGATGATGCTACTGCTGATGCTACTGATGATGCTACTGCCGTTGCTGATGATGCTGCTGATGCCCCTGCTGCCGCTTCTATTGCTGCTGATGATGATGCCGCTGCTGATGATGATGATGCCGCTCGTGATGTGGATGATGACGGTGGTGCCCTCCCTCCTTCTGACCCCTCCCTCCCTCCCCTCCCTCCCCTCACTCCCTCCCACCCCTCCCCTCCCTCCCTCCCTCCCCTCCCTCCCTCCCTCCCTCCCTCCCTCCCTCCCTCCCTCCCTCCCCTCCCCTCCCCTCCCCTCCCTTCCTCCCCTCCCTTCCTCCCTCCCCTCCCTCCCTCCCTCCCCTCCCTCCCTCCCCTCCCTCCGCAGAGCTCATGGGCCTCAAGCAGATGCTGGAGCGCCTGGGGCAGGCGCGGACTCACCTGGAGCTCAAGAAGATGATCCAGGAGGTGTCCTCGTCCGCGTCGCTCGACTCCATCTCCTACCGAGACTTCCTGCGCATGATGCTCGGCAACAAGTCTGCCGTGCTGAAGCTGTGAGCGCTGCACGGCCGTCGTGACTCCTCCCCTCTCCCCCGCTCCTAGAGACACACAGACCCAGGGCTTGAACCCAGGGTCTTAGTGGTGCTGGGTCAGTGTCTCTAGCATGGCCATTGTGAACCCTCCCTACAAGAGAAACACCCAGACCCAGGGCTTGAACCCAGGGTCTTAGTGGTGCTGGGTCAGTGTCTCTAGCATGGCCATTGTGAACCCTCCCTACAAGAGAAACACCCAGACCCAGGGCTTGAACCCAGGGTCTTAGTGGTGCTGGGTCAATGTCTCTAACATGGCCATTGTGAACCCCCCCTACTAGAGAGACACCCAGACCCAGGGCTTGAACCCAGGGTCTTAGTGGTGCTGGGTCAGTGTCTCTAGCATGGCCATTGTGAACCCCCCCTACTAGAGAGAGACATCCAGACCCAGGGCTTGAACCCAGGGTCTTAGTGGTGCTGGGTCAATGTCTCTAGCATGGCCATTGTGAACCCCCCCTACTAAAGAGAGACACCCAGTCCCAGGGCTTGAACCCAGGGTCTTAGTGGTGCTGGGTCAATGTCTCTAACATGGCCATTGTGAACCCTCCCTACCAGAGAGACACCCAGACCCAAGGCTTGAACCCAGGGTGTTAGTGGTGCTGGGTCAGTGACTCTAACATGGCCATTGTGAACCCCCCCTACCAGAGAGACACCCAGACCCAGGGCTTGAACTCAGGGTCTTAGTGGTGGTGGGTCAGTGTCTCTAACATGGCCATTGTGAACCCCCCCTACCAGAGAGACACCCAGACCCAGGGCTTGAACCCAGGATCTTAGTGGTGCTGGGTCAGTGTCTCTAACATGGCCATTGTGAACCCCCCCTACCAGAGAGACACCCAGACCCAGGGCTTGAACTCAGGGTCTTAGTGGTGCTGGGTCAGTGTCTCTAGCATGGCCATTGTGAACCCTCCCTACTAGAGAAACACCCAGACCCAGGGCTTGAACCCAGGGTCTTAGTGGTGCTGGGTCAGTGTCTCTAGCATGGCCATTGTGAACCCTCCACGAGACATCCAGGGCTTGAACTCAGGCTCTTAGTGGTGCTGGGTCAATGTCTCTAGCATGGCCATTGTGAACCCCCCTACTAGAGAGACACCCAAACCCAGGGCTTGAACCCAGGGTGTTAGTGGTGCTGGGTCAGTGTCTCTAACATGGCCATTGTGAACCCCCCCTACTAGAGACACCCAGACCTAGGGCTTGAACCCAGGGTCTTAGTGGTGCTGGGTCAGTGTCTCTAACATGGCCATTGTGAACCCCCCCCCCCTACTACAGAGACCCAAGTTCGATCCCCGCTCACGGCCAAGAACAGTGGCGAATATCTAAACCGGTCCTGGGCCTCCCCTAGGTCGACTCAGCCTTAAAAAAATTTGAATACAGAACCTGGTGCGGTGCGTGTATTAAAGATCACCAAGAGGGAGACAAAGGCGGCCGGGCGGGCGTGGCGCTGGTCACGCACCATGTCAGCCTTAATAGGTGCTGCTAGTCGCTCGATGTTGACTACCTCGCCTGGTACACAGGAGGTCGCGGGTTCAATCCCGACCCTGACGCCTGCTGCTGTATATTTGGAGTTTGCATGTGGCTAGGAGATGTTGACTACCTCGCCTGGTACACAGGAGGTCGCGGGTTCGATCCCCACCCTGACACCTGCTGCTGTATATTTGGAGTTTGCATGTGGCTAGGAGATGTTAACTACCTCGCCTGGTACACAGGAGGTCGCAGGTTCGATCCCGACCCTGACGCCTGCTGCTGTATATTTGGAGTTTGCATGTGGCTAGGAGATGTTGACTACCTCGCCTGGTACGCAGGAGATCGCGGGTTCGATCCCGACCCTGACGATGCCTTCTGCCTGCTGCTGTATAAGTGGAGTCTGCGTGTCTCTCTCTCGCTGTCTCCCATCATCATCACGGTGGCTAGGAGATGTTAACTACCTCGCCTGGTACACAGGAGGTCGTGGGTTCTGTCCCGACCCTGACGATGCCTGCTGCTGCTGTATATTTGGAGTCTGCGTGTCTCTCTCTCTCTCTCCATCATCACGGTGGCTAGGAGATGTTAACTACCTCGCCTGGTACACAGGAGGTCGTGGGTTCTATTCCGACCCTGACGATGCCTGCTGCCTGCTGCTGCTGCTGTATATTTGGAGTCTGCGTCTCTCTCTTCGCCAGCCGCTCGACACTTCCACGCCGTGCTGATGATGATGACGACGACGTCGATGATCATGAGTCGCACGCTCCGTTGATCTGCTATCATTGAAACAAAATAAGCTGCCACATAGCCTAGTAGGGGTGGGTGGGTGGGACGCGCGGTGGTGTTTGGACCTCAGCTGGCACACAAATCAAATACAAATAAGTCATTGTATTGCACTGCACTTGCCCCTACAATGTGTCGAGAGCTACCGGGGGTACCTTTGTCTGTGTGTCCCGCCAGGATCATGATGTTCGAGTCGAAAAAGGAGGAGGAGGCTCGCCCCAGCGGGGTCGCTCCCAAGAGGACCGTGTCCAGCCTGCCCTGAACGACGCCTCATTCGTTCATTCACTTTGATTCGTTCGCTCACTTTGATTCGTTCACCTGCTTTCATTCGCTCATCCATTCTGCCAGAGGGGGCCGTGCCCAGCCAGCCCCGAACGACGCCTCATTCACTCACTTTGATTCGTTCACTCACTTTGATTCGTTCACCCGCTTTCATTCGCTTTCATTCGCTCGTCCATTCCGCCAGAGGGGGCCGTGCCCAGCCTGCCCCGAACGACGCCTCATTCGCTCATTCATTCACTTTGATTCGTTCACTCACTTTGATTCGTTCACCCGCTTTCATTCGCTCGTCCATTCCACCAGAGGGGGACCGTGTCCAGCCTGCCCCGAACGACGCCTCATTCGTTCATTCATTCACTTTGATTCGTTCGCTCACTTTGATTCGTTCACCCACTTTCATTCGCTCGTCCATTCCGCCAGAGGGGGCCGTGCCCAGCCAGCCCCGAACGACGCCTCATTCACTCCTTCATTCACTTTGATTCGTTCGCTCACTTTGATTCGTTCACCCGCTTTCATTCGCTCGTCCATTCCGCCAGAGGGGGCCGTGCCCAGCCAGCCCCGAACGACGCCTCATTCACTCCTTCATTCACTTTGATTCGTTCGCTCACTTTGATTCGTTCACCCGCTTTCATTCGCTCGTCCATTCTGCCAGAGGGGACCGTGTCCAGCCAGCCCCGAACGACGCCTCATTCGCTCATTCATTCACTTTGATTCGTTCACTCACTTTGATTCGTTCACTTTCGTTCACCCGCTTTCATTCGCTCGTCCATTCCGCCAGAGGGGGCCGTGTCCAGCCTGCCCCGAACGATGCCTCATTCGCTCATTCATTCACTTTGATTCGTTTGCTCACTTTGATTCGTTCACTTTCGTTCATTCGCTTTCATTCTCTCGTCCATTCCGCCAGAGGGGACCGTGTCCAGCCAGCCCCGAACGATGCCTCATTCGTTCATTCATTCACTTTGATTCGTTCACTCACTTTGATTCATTCACTTTCGTTCACCCGCCTTCATTCGCTCGTCCATTCCGCCAGAGGGGGACCGTGTCCAGCCAGCCCCGAACGACGCCTCATTCGCTCATTCATTCACTTTCTTTCGTTCGCTTTCATTCACTCACTTTCATTCATTCACTCATTCCCCTTCCAAGAGAACCGCGCCCGGCCTGCCCTGGCAGACGTGTGACCAACATACTCATTACTCATTCACTCATTCACTCTCCCTCCCTCCCTCCGACTCGCTCGCACATTGAAGTCATTCGCTCATTTACATATTCATCCATTCACTTGGCTCATTCACTCACCCTCCCTCCCTCCGACTCGCTCGCACATTGAAGTCATTCGCTCATTTACATATTCATCCATTCACTTGGCTCATTCACTCACCCTCCCTCCCTCCGACTCGCTCGCACATTGAAGTCATTCGCTCATTTACATATTCATCCGTTCACTTGGCTCATTCACTCACCCACTCGCACATCGTCTAGAGACGTAACTCAATGTGATGTTGATTGTTGTTGATGTTGTTTGGATGATCTTTAAATCGCCGCTAATCGCCACTGGCTACTGCTCCCTCCTTCCTTGCGAAGACAAATTCCACGTTCCTCTGGCGGGTGCCGGTCCTTTCCCAGCACGTGCAGTGTGTGGTTTGCACTTGAGCAATTGTGTGTGTGTGTGTGCGCGTGTGTTGGAATTTCTTTCGCACCGTACGTAGCCAAACCGTGACGAGATCCGGAGTTGGGAGCAAACAAACACGCAAACATCAGTTCTAAATAAGTTAATTGTCAATGTAGTTTATAGCGTAGTGTATAGTGGTATGTAGTGTAGTGTGTACTCGTGTAGTGTATAGTGTAGTGTAGAGTGGTGTGTAGTGTAGTGTGTACTAGTGTAGTGTATAGTAGTGTATAGTATAGTGTATAGTAGTGTAGTGTATAGTAGTGTATAGTAATGTCGTGTATAATAGTGTAGTGTGTAGTGCATTGCGTAGTGTATTGTGTAGTGTATAGTGTAGTATATACTAATGTGTATAGTAGTGTATAGTAGTGTAGTGTATGGTATACTGTATAGTAGTGTGTAGTGTAGTATATAGTGTAGTGTATAGTAGTGTGTAGTGTCGTGTATAGTAGTGTGTAGTGTACAGTGAAGTGTATAGTAGTGTATAGCAGTGTATAGTAGTGTAGTGTATAGTGGTATAATGTAGTGTATAGTGTAGTGCGTAGTGTATAGTGTAGTGTATAGTAGTGTAGTATATATTAGTGTAGTTTATAGTTTAGTGTGTTATTTTAGTGTATAGTTGTGTAGTGTGTATTGTAATATATACTAGTGTAGTGTGTAGTGTAGCGTAGTATATACCCGTATAGTGTTGTGCAGTGTATGTGTCTTGAACTTCTTTCGCACCGTACGTAGCCAACCGTTGCTAAATCAGAGATGCGGGGGGAGTGACTCATTCAGTCACCCACTCATTCACTCAACCACTCATTCAGTCACCCACTCATTCACTCACCCACTCATTCACTCAACCACTCATTCACTCACCCACTCATTCAGTCACCCACTCATTCAGTCACCCACTCATTCACTCACCCACTCATTCACTCAGCCACGCATTCACTCACCCACTCATTCACTCACCCACTCATTCAGTCACCCACTCATTCAGTCACCCACTCATTCAGTCACACACTCATTCAGTCACCCACTCATGATGTAACCCACTCACCCACTCATTCACTCACCCACTCATTCACTCACCCACTCACCCATTCACCCACTCACCCACTCATTCACTCACCCACTCATTCACTCACCCACTCATTCATTCACCCACTTATTCACTCACCCACTCATTCACCCAATCACCCACTCATTAACTCAGCCACGCATTCACTCACCCACTCATTCACTCACCCACTCATTCACTCACCCACTCATTCAGTCACCCACTCATTCAGTCACCCACTCATGCTGTAACCCACTCACCCACTCATTCACTCACCCACTCATTCACTCACCCACTCATTCACTCACCCACTCATTCACTCACCCACTCACCCATTCACCCACTCACCCACTCATTCACTCACCCACTCATTCACTCACCCACTCATTCACTCACCCACTCATTCACTCACCCACTCATTCACTCACCCACTCATCCACTCACCCACTCATTCACTCACCCACTCACCCATTCACTCACCCATTCACTCACCCATTCACTCATCCACTCACCCATTTACTCACCCATTTACTCACCCACTTACCCATTCACTCACCCATTCACTCACCCACTCACCCATTCAACCACTCGCTCATTCACGGGGCGGGAAATTTGTCTCTGAGGCGGTGACGTCACGTATCGCAAGCTCTTGCGTGACGTCACGTATCGCCGGTCGGCCTCGCGTGACGTCACGTCTCGCCGGTCGGCCTCGCGTGACGTCTCCCTCGGAACCTCGCATGACGTCACGTGTCACCAGCGCCTCGCGTGACGTCACGCGCCGGGGTGAGGGGTCGCCGCGGGTACAGTGCGAGACCCGCTAGATACAGTGCGAGATCAAGAGCGATGAGTTCGCGACCAGGTGCGTCAACAACAACAACCAAACTACAGCCACAACAACCAAACTGCAGCCACAACAACCAAACTACAGCCACAACAACCAAACTGCAGCCACAACAACCAAACTACAGCCACAACAACAGCCACACTACAAAAAACACAGCCACACACCACAACAACTACAGCCACACTACAACTCTCTCATCTCCCCCTGCCTCTCTCTCATCTCCCCCTGCCTCTCCCTCTCATCTCCCCCTGCCTCTCTCTCATCTCCCCCTGCCTCTCCCTCTCATCTCCCCCTGCCTCTCTCTCTCATCTCCCCCTGCCTCTCATCTCCCCCTGCCTCTCTCTCATCTCCCCCTGCCTCTCCCTCTCATCTCCCCCTGCCTCTCTCTCTCTCATCTCCCCCTGCCTCTCTCTCATCTCCCCCTGCCTCTTTCTCTCATCTCCCCCTGCCTCTCTCTCATATCCCCCTGCCTCTCCCTCTCATCTCCCCCTGCCTCTCTCTCTCATCTCCCCCTGCCTCTCATCTCCCCCTGCCTCTCTCATCTCCTCCTGCCTCTCCCTCTCATCTCCCCCTGCCTCTCCCTCTCATCTCCCCCTGCCTCTCATCTCCCCCTGCCTCTCTCTCTCTCATCTCCCCCTGCCTCTCTCTCTCATATCCCCTGCCTCTCTCTCTCATCTCCCCCTGCCTCTCTCTCATCTCCCCCTGCCTCTCTCTCTCTCATCTCCCCCTGCCTCTCTCTCTCTCATCTCCCCCTGCCTCTCCCTCTCATCTCCCCCTGCCTTTCTATCATCTCCCCCTGCCTCTCTCTCATCTCCCCCTGCCTCTCTCTCATCTCCCCCTGCCTCTCTCTCATCTCCCCCTGCCTCTCTCTCATCTCCCCCTGCCTCTCTCTCTCATCTCCCCCTGCCTCTCCCTCTCATCTCCCCCTGCCTCTCTGTCATCTCCCCCTGCCTCTCTCTCATCTCCCCCTGCCTCTCTCTCATCTCCCCCTGCCTCTCTCTCATCTCCCCTGCCTCTCTCTCATCTCCCCCTGCCTCTCTCATCTCCCCCTGCCTCTCTGTCATCTCCCCCTGCCTCTCCCTCTCATCTCCCCCTGCCTCCCTCTCATCTCCCCCTGCCTCTCTCTCTCATCTCCCCCTGTCTCTCTCTCTCTCATCTCCCCCTGCCTCTCTCTCATCTCCCCCTGCCTCTCTCATCTCCCCCTGCCTCTCTCTCATCTCCCCCTGCCTCTCTCATCTCCCCCTGCCTCTCTCTCATCTCCCCTGCCTCTCATCTCCCCCTGCCTCTCCCTCTCATCTCCCCCTGCCTCTCCCTCTCATCTCCCCCTGCGTCTCTCTCTCATCTCCCCCTGCCTCTCTCTCATCTCCCCCTGCCTCTCTCTCTCTCATCTCCCCCTGCCTCTCTCTCTCATCTCCCCTGCCTCTCTCTCATCTCCCCCTGCCTCTCCCTCTCATCTCCCCCTGCCTCTCTCTCATCTCCCCTGCCTCTCTCATCTCCCCTGCCTCTCTCTCATCTCCCCCTGCCTCTCTCTCATCTCCCCCTGCCTCTCTCTCTCTCATCTCCCCCTGCCTCTCTCTCTCATCTCCCCTGCCTCTCTCTCATCTCCCCCTGCCTCTCTCTCTCATCTCCCCCTGCCTCTCTCTCTCATCTCCCCCTGCCTCTCTCTCATCTCCCCCTGCCTCTCTCTCTCATCTCCCCATGCCTCTCTCTCTCTCTCATCTCCCCCTGCCTCTCTCTCATCTCCCCCTGCCTCTCTCTCTCATCTCCCCCTGCCTCTCTCTCTCTCATCTCCCCCTGCCTCTCTCTCATCTCCCCCTGCCTCTCTCTCATCTCCCCCTGCCTCTCTCTCTCATCTCCCCCTGCCTCTCTCTCTCATCTACCCCTGCCTCTCTCTCATCTCCCCCTGCCTCTCTCTCATCTCCCCCTGCCTCTCTCTCTCTCATCTCCCCCTGCCTCTCTCTCATCTCCCCCTGCCTCTCTCTCTCATCTCCCCCTGCCTCTCTCTCTCTCATCTCCCCCTGCCTCTCTCTCATCTCCCCCTGCCTCTCTCTCATCTCCCCCTGCCTCTCTCTCTCATCTCCCCCTGCCGCTCTCTCTCATCTCCCCCTGCCTCTCTCTCATCTCCCCCTGCCTCTCCCTCTCATCTCCCCCTGCCTCTCTCTCTCATCTCCCCCTGCCTCTCTCTCATCTCCCCTGCATCTCTCTCATCTCCCGCTGCCTCTCTCTCTCATCTCCCCCTGCCTCTCTCTCTCATCTCCCCCTGCCTCTCTCTCTCATCTCCCCCTGCCTCTCTCTCATCTCCCCCTGCCTCTCATCTCCCCCTGCCTCTCTCTCATCTCCCCCTGCCTCTCTCAATCTCCCCCTGCCTCTCTCTCTCATCTCCCCCTGCCTCTCTCTCTCTCATCTCCCCCTGCCTCTCTCTCTCATCTCCCCTGCCTCTCTCTCATCTCCCCCTGCCTCTCTCTCTCTCATCTCCCCCTGCCTCTCTCATCTCCCCCTGCCTCTCTCTCATCTCCCCCTGCCTCTCTCTCATCTCCCCCTGCCTCTCTCTCTCTCATCTCCCCCTGCCTCTCTCATCTCCCCCTGCCTCTCTCTCATCTCCCCCGCCTCTCTCTCATCTCCCCCTGCCTCTCTCTCTCATCTCCCCTGCCTCTCTCTCATCTCCCCCTGCCTCTCTCTCATCTCCCCCTGCCTCTCTCTCTCATCTCCCCCTGCCTCTCTCATCTCCGCCTCTCTCTCATCTCCCCCTGCCTCTCTCTCTCATCTCCCCCTGCCTCTCTCATCTCCCCCTCTCTCTCTCTCATCTCCCCCTGCCTCTCTAATCTCCCCCTGCCTCTCTCTCATCTCCCCCTGCCTCTCTCTCTCATCTCCCCTGCCTCTCTCTCATCTCCCCCTGCCTCTCTCTCTCTCATCTCCCCCTGCCTCTCTCATCTCCCCCTGCCTCTCTCTCATCTCCCCCTGCCTCTCTCTCTCATCTCCCCCTGCCTCTCTCATCTCCCCCTGCCTCTCTCTCATCTCCCCCTGCCTCTCTCTCATCTCCCCCTGCCTCTCTCTCATCTCCCCCTGCCTCTCTCTCTCATCTCCCCTGCCTCTCTCTCATCTCCCCCTGCCTCTCTCTCATCTCCCCCTGCCTCTCTCATCTCCCCCTGCCTCTCTCTCATCTCCCCCTGCCTCTCTCTCATCTCCCCCTGCCTCTCTCATCTCCCCCTGCCTCTCTCTCATCTCCCCCTGCCTCTCCCTTCTCTCTCTCTCTCACCCTGTAGAGAGAGCGTGTGGCGTTCGCACCGCGGGACGAGGAGATGACGAGATGATGAGGAGGAGGTAAAACATCGCCGTCACTGCGCCCGCACCTCGTCACAACGCTCCGCGTCGTCGTGATCGTCGTCATCGTGATCGTCGTCATCGTGATCGTCATCGTCGTCATCGTGAGCGTCGTCGTCATCGTGATCGTACATCGTGATCGTGGTCGTCGTCGTCATCGTGAGCGTCATCGTCGTCATCGTGATCGTCGTCGTCGTCATCATCATCGTCGTCATCGTCGTCATCGTGATCGTCGTCATCGTGGTCATCGTCGGAGTCATCATCCAAATAAGAATAAGCGGCTGCAGACCCTTCTCTGGCAAGGCGCCGTGTTGGGATGCTCAAACGCCAAATGGATTCCCCGTGCAAGGCATCAATTACTGCATTAACCGCGCACAGCACTTGTGGCAAACGAGAGCATGACCTGACCTCCCGGGTGAACCTTTGTCCTTGTGGTGGTGGCGGTGGCGGTGGTGGCGGTGGTGGCGGTGGTGGCGGTGGCGGTGGTGGCGCTGGGCGCACGAGGCGGGAGGAGACGGAGCGCGCCGTGAGGATCCGCCTGTCGTGCGAGGAGCTGGCGCAGCGTGCCCGTTGAGCGGCTCCTCGAGAGGAACATCACGGCCGGAGAGCTGCTGGAGTGTGTGGGTCGAGCGTGCACGCAGCCACGCACGGCCACAGTCCAGCCACAGTCAGCCACAGTCAGCCACAGTCAGCCACACGCAGCCACAGTCAGCCACACGCAGCCACAGCCAGCCATAGTCAGCCACAGTCAGCCACGCGCAGCCACAGTCAGCCACAGCCAGCCACAGTCAGCCACAGCCAGCCACGCACAGCCACAGTCAGCCACACGCGGCCACAGTCAGCCACAGCCAGCCACAGTCAGCCACAGCCAGCCACGCACACCCACAGTCAGCCCACACGCGGCCACAGTCAGCCACAGCCAGCCACAGTCAGCCACAGTCAGCCACGCACAGCCACAGTCAGCCACACGCAGCCACAGTCAGCCCACACGCAGCCACAGGCAGCCACAGGCAGCCACACGAAGCCACACACGGCCACGCGCAGCCACAGTCAGCCACGCGCAACCACACGCAGCCACAGACAGCCACACGAAGCCACAGTCAACCACAGTCAGCCACACACGGCCACGCGCAGCCACAGTCAGCCACAGTCAGCCACAGTCAGCCACACGCAGCCACAGCCAGCCACAGTCAGCCACGCATGGCCACAGTCAGCCACAGTCAGCCACAGCCAGCCACAGTCAGCCACACGCAGCCACAGTTCAGCCACACACAGCCACAGTCAGCCACACGCAGCCACAGTCAGCCACACGCAGCCACACGCAGCCACACGCAGCCACAGTCAGCCACACGCAACCACACACAACCACAGTCAGCCACATTCAGCCACACGCAGCCACAGTCAGCCACAGTCAGCCACACGCAGCCACACGCAGCCACACGCAGCCACAGTCAGCCATAGTCAGCCACACGCAGCCACACGCAGCCACAGTCAGCCACACGCAGCCACAGTCAGCCACAGTCAGCCACAGCCAGCCACACGCAACCACACGCAGCCACAGTCAGCCACAGTCAGCCACAGTCAGCCACACACGGCCACGCACAGCCACACGCAGCCACGCGCAGTCACACACAGTCACACGCAGCCACACACAGCCACACACAGTCACACGCAGTCACACACAGTAACACACAGTCACACGCAGTCACACACAGCCACACACAGTCACACGCAGTCACACACAGCCACGCACAGCCGCACGCAGCCACGCACAGTCACACGCAGCCACGCACAGCCACACGCAGCCACGCGCAGTCACACACAGTCACACGCAGTCACACACAGTCACACGCAGTCACACACAGGCCGAGTTGTGTGGTTTGTGTGGCTGCGGTGGCGCGGTGTTAGCGCCACGCTGCGCTCCGAACCCGGCAGTGGACCAAGTTTGACTCCCGCTCGCGCCCACCGAAACCGCCGCCGCCGATTATTTATCTGAAGCGGTCCTGGGCCGGCCTTGCTCCCCCCCGTGTGTGACTCAGGGATCGAGGATCCTGCCCTCGCACTACGAGGATGTGGTGGAGGAGAGGAGCATCGAGCATCTGTGTGGGTACCCACTGTGCAACAACGCCCTGGTCAACGTAAGCACCACACCGCACACCACACCAATGCACACCATACCACGCCACACACCACACCACACACCACTACACACTACACACCACACAAAACCACACACCACACCACACACCACACTACACACCACACCACACAAAACCACACACCACACTACACACCACACCACACACCACTACACACTACACACCACACAAAACCACACACCACACTACACACTACACACCACACTACACACCACACCACACTACACACCACACAAAACCACACACCACACTACACACCACACTACACACCACACACCACACCACACTACAAACCACACAAAACCACACACCACACTACACACACCACACCACCACACACCAGCACATCACACTACATACCACACAAAACCACACACCACACTTCACACCACACCACCGCATACCACCACACCACACAAAACCACACACCACACTACACACCACACCACCACACACCACCACACCACACTACATACCACACAAAACCACACACCACACTACACACCACCCACCGCACACCACCACCACACCACACAAAACCACCGCACACCACCACACCACCGCACACCACACCTGCGTGGGTACCCACTGCCCTGGTCAACGTCTGCACCGCACCACACCAGCACAGCCTACACCATGCCCTACACCGACGCCGTACACCACACCACACACCACACACTGCACCACACACCGCACACACACCACACACCACATACCACACATACACCATTCCCTCAGCTCCGATTAGCACAGTTGGCTACGTGGTGGCCGTGCCTCGCAGGTTCCCAAGCAGCGCTACGCCATCTCGGTGCGGAGCAACAGAGTGTACGACATCACTCGGAGAAAGGTGCTCACGCACACACACACACACGGGCACACACACACGAGCACACACACGAGCACACACACACGGGCACACACACACACACGGGCACACACACGAGCACACACACGAGCACACGCACACGGGCACACGCACACGGGCACACACATGCACGGGCACACGCACACACACGGGCACACACACGGGCACACACACGGGTACACGCACACGGGCACACACACGGGTACACGCACACGGGCACACACACGGGCACCACACACACGGACGGGCACACGCACACACACACGGGCACACGCACACGGGCACACGCACACACACACACGGGCACACGCACACACAGGCACACGGGCACACGCACACACACACGGGCACACGCGCACACACACACACGGGCACACACACACACGGGCACACACACACACGGGCACACGCACACACACACACGGGCACACGCACACACATACGCGGGCACACACACACGGGCACACGCACACACACACACGGGCACACACACACGGGCACACGCACACACACACACGGGCACACACACACGGGCACACGCACACACACACACGGGCACACACACACGGGCACACGCACACACACACACGGGCACACACACACGGGCACACGCACGTTTACGACGCAACGCACTGCTCCAGGTACTCATTTGAGGCTGAGTCGACCTAGGAGAGGCCCAGGACCGGTTCAGATAAATCCTAAATCCTCACCGGCGTTCGTGGCCGTGAGCGGGCATCGAAACTCGGGTCGCCGGGTTCGTAGCGCAGCCTGCGTAGGTCTGCACGGGGAATCGGTGCTACTGCTGCTGCTGCTGCTCGCTAACAGCGCTTGCACCCCACGGTCCTGTTAAAAGCTACACACAGATTATGGTCTTTTATTCAAGTAGCGCGTTAGAAGTCCCAGCTCTCCCCCGTTGTTTGTGTCCTAAAATCTACCCGGGTACCACATGTCAGCTTTCTATCTTGCCGGCAAGGAGCCTAGAACAGGGGTGACAATGACCCAAAACACACGGCCAAGGCAACAAAGGAGTGGCTCAAGGAGAAGCACATTAAGGTCCTGGTAGTGGCCTAGCCAGTCTCCAGACGTTAATTCCATAGAAAATCTGTGGAGGGAGCTGAAGGTTCGAGTTGCCAAACCGTCAGCCTCGAAACCTTAATGACTTGGAGAAGATCTGCAAAGAGGAGTTGGACAAAATTCCTCCTGAGATGTGTGCAAACCTGGTGGCCAACTACAAGAAACGTCTGACCTCTGTGATTGCCAACAAGGGTTTTGCCACCAAGTACTAAGTCATGTTTTGCAGAGGGGTCAAATACTTATTTCCCTCATTAAAATGCAAATCAATTTATAAAAATTTCGACACGCGTTTTTACGGATTTTTTTGTTGTTATTCTGTCTCTCACTGTTCAAATAAACCTACCATTAAAATTATAGACTGATAATTTCTTTGTCAGTGGGCAAACGTACAAATCAGCAGGGGATCAAATACTTTTTTCCCTCACTTTAGATAGATAGTGGTCGCGAAAGCCTGCTACTATGCGCTAGGCGAAAGATCCTGTGTGAGATGCACAATGTTCTGTCTCTCCCTTCCTCACTCCGTCAGAGTTTCTGCAGCAACTTCTGCATGCGTGCCTCCAACTCCTTCCTCGCCCAGATCCCCAGCTCACCCATGTGGCACCGCCCGCATGAACCGTGGGTTCACCCGCTCACCCGCCCGCTCACTTACCCACTCACTCACCCGCCCACTCGCTCACCCGCTCACTCAACGCCCACTCACTCACTCGCCCACTCATCCATCCACACACTCGCTCACTCAACCGTTCGCTCACCCGTCCGCTCACCTGCTCACTCAACAACTCACTCACTCACCCATTCATCCACCCGTTCACCCACCCACTCACGCACTCACTCAACCACTCACTCACCCACTCACTGACCCATTCACCCACTCGCTCACCAACTCACGCATTCGCTCACTCGCTCACCCACTCACGCTTCCACTGACTCGCTCACCCGCTCACTCACCCATTCGCTCACCCACCCACTCACTCAACCACTCACCCACTCAGATCCCCAACTCACCCATGTGGCACCACCCGCACGAGCCATGGGTTCACCCGCTCACCCGCCTGCTCACCCACCCGCTCACCCGCCCGCTCACCCGCTCGCTCGCTCACTCAACCACTCATCACCCACTGCCGCACTCTTATCACTCAACCACTCGCTCGCCCGCTCACCCGCTCACTGACTCACCTGCTCACCCACTCAGTCACACACTCACTCACCCACCCACTCACGCATTCACTCGCTCGCTCGATCACTCACTCACTCACTCACACACTCACCCACTCACCCACCCACTCACCCACCCACTCACCCACTCATCCACCCACTCACCCACTTACCCACCCACACACTCACTCACCCACTCACCCACCCACTCACCCACCCACTCACTCGCTCACCCACCCACTCACCCACCCACTCACCCACTCACCCACTCACTCGCCCACTCGCCCACTCACCCACCCACTCACTCCCTCAACCACTCACCCACCCACTCAACCACGCTCTTACTCACTCGCCCACTAACATGTGTACGCGTGTGCCGTGTGTACATGTGTTTGTGCGCGTGTACGCGTGTACGCGTGTGTGCGTGTACGTGTGTGTGCGTGTGTGCCTTGTCCCTCGATACCATCAGGACCCCGAACTTCAAGCTGCTGCGGGACGGTGAGAGGTGAGAGGTTACCCCCCTCGCCCCCTTCCCCCCTCCCCTTCACCCCCCCCATCCCCCTGGGGATGTTGCCATGGACGCGGCCAGTTGGAGGCAGTCGTCACCTCCAGCAACGACAGCAGAAGGGGGCACAACGAGCGGAGCGCCGGGCGGCCAATGAGCAGCAAGTTGGCACAGCAGGGGGCACGGGTGGCTCATCTGTCAGTCGTCTCGGTCGGTCGACGCGTGGCACCACGTGGGAGCTGTCCAGTGACCTGCTGCACCTAGCCTGGCACAGCAGTCAATGAATGACGCCACCTGGGTCTGTTCCGTGACTTTCTCGTGCACCTACCCTGTGTGTCTGTGTGTGTCACTGTGTGTCACTGTGTGTCTGTGTGTGTCACTGTGTGTCACTGTGTGTGTCTGTGTGTGTCACTGTGTGTGTCACTGTGTGTGTCTGTGTGGCATCGTCCCCGACTCCTCCTGATGTCGAGGGTAAATGGACGAGGTTTAGGACTGTGACTCATGCAGCTGCAATGGCTGCTTTGGGTACGTGGTCCAGACCTCCCCAGAGACCCTGGCTGACAGAGGAGGTGTTCAGGATGGTTGAGAAAAAGCGACAGGCCCACTGTCATCGGCTACAGAATCCCACGTCAGAGAATGAGGAGGCTTACCGCAGCCTTCGCTCGGAGGTTCGGAGAGCCGTGAGGCACTGCAAGGATGGGTGGTGGTCGCGGGTTGCTGAGGAGATGGAGTCTGCCTCAGTGGCCCGTGATCACAAATCTCTATTGAACTCCATCAAAAAAGTAATCTGCAGCGCCACACCTATTACCATCATTAGGGGAAAAAACGGTGACCCAATCTCCGACCCCCAGGAACAGGTTTGCAGATTTGCTGAGCACTTCTGTGAGGTCCTGGGGGAGGGAAAATCCCTCAGCCAGGAAAACATCATGGCACAAAGTGAGGATGACCCTGCTGAGGCTGCGATGCCTCAAATATTGGAAGAAGTCACCCCCTGTGAGTGGCTGGCTGAGGTGCCATCTGTTGAGGAAGTACTGAAGGCGATCCGGAGTCTGAGACCAGGAAAGGCAGCGGGCAGAGATGATCTCCCAAGCGAAATGCTGAGGGAGGGCGGCGTTTGTGCACAGACTGCCCTATATGACATCATAACAACAGTCTGGATCACTGGACGGGTTCCGCAGGATTGTAAGGATGCCCTGGTGGTCCCCCTTTTTAAGAAGGGGGACCGCACAGACTGTAACAACTACAGGGGCATCTCGCTCCTCAGTGTGTCGGGAAAGGTTCTGGCAAGGATTATTCAACATCGCCTTGCCAGGCATGCTGAGGAGAGGTTTGCGGAGCCCCAATGAGGTTTCAGGAAAGGGCGGTCCTGCACAGATGCCATATTTTCTGTCCGTCTGCTACAGCAGAGGTGTAGGGAATTCCAACAAGACCTACATCTCTGCTTTATTGACCTGGTCAAGGCCTATGATACCATCAGTAGGCCTGGGCTCTGGGTTGTTCTTCGTGCTTTTGGAGTACCTTGACCCTCTGCTCACGATCATTAAGGACCTTCATTATGGTGAGCGGGCCCGGGTAAAACTACGTGGCTGGGAGTCAAGAGCCATTCTCTGTACACCTTGGGGTGCGACAGGGATGTCCTCTGGCTCCCACATTATTTAACATCTATTTTGACCACGTAGTTCGTGAAGCCTTCAATAGCTGTACTGGGGGAATCTCCATATGGTACAGATATAATGGGAGGCTGATCGATGCCCGGGTGCGGTCATACATAACGTGCTCAACCACGTTATGTATGCTGATGATTTGGTAATAGCTGCTCATTCAGAGGAGGAGTTGGAGACGCTGATGGTGAGACTGGAGCGTGCCACTAAGAGGTGGGGCCTTACCATCAGCCCCACCAAAACTAAGCACCTGCCTGGGTATTTTGTACCATCGGACACTCCACCCCCACAACTCCCAATCGGTGATGGGGCAGTTGTGGAGAGAGTGGAGAGTTTCCCATACCTGGGCAGTGTGCTTATGACTGGCTCCAGTTTAACAACAGAGGTCTCACTCCGAATCAGTCGAGCGGCAATATATTTTCATCGGTTGCGTAACGCTGTGTGGAAGCTACCTGGTCTGTCGCTCTGCACTAAGCTTCAGGTCTTCTCGGCCACGGTCATTCCCTCCCTTCTCTACGCTTGCGAAACGTGGACCCGCCTAATGGAACATCTTCGCCGGTTAGAAACATTTAGGCTGGCCTGCCTACGATCCATCCTGGGTTTAACCAGGCTGGATTGTGTGAGGAGCTCACAAATCCTTGAAAGATCTGGGCAAGGTCCCATCGGTGAGCTCCTCCGGCGGGCAAGGCTGCGATGGCTGGGTCATGTAGCCCGCATGCCCAGCCACCGCATGCCGAAACAGCTTTTGTTCGGCCGGATTGAGGGGGCTAAGCGGGCGCGGCACGGGCTAGAGAAGAGATGGAGTGATGTGGTACAGGAGGACGTGGAGCTGAGTGGACTTGCCGATGACTGGTACCAGCGGTGTCAAGATCGGCCTCTGTGGAGGAGGCTCGTGAAGGATGCTACTGGGCAGTTGGAGGTAGTCGCCCTCCAACGACAACGGAGGGCGGAGGAGCGACGCTCACAACAACGAGCGGAGCGCCGGGTGGCTAAAGCACAGCAGGTTGGCACAGTAGGGGGCACAGGTGGTGCATCAGCCAGTAATCTCAGTCAGTCGACCCGTGGCACCTGGGTCTGCCCCGTGACCTCCTGCCAGCGGGCGTTCGACACTTCACGTGGCCTCAGGGTGCACATAGCCTGGCACAAGCGTCGTGGTGACTTCAACGCCACTTAGTGGCGAATGGAGGTTGTTGTGTGCTTGTGTGTGTCTGTGTGTGCCTGTGTGTGCTTGTGTGTGTCACTGTGTGTGTCTGTGTGTGTCACTGTGTGTGTCACTGTGTGTGTCTGTGTGGGAGCGGTGGGACATCGGTTAGCGCTACGCTGCTCTATGAACCCGACGACCAGAGTTCGATTCCCGCTCACGGCCAACACCTGTGACGATTATCTGAGTCGGTCCTGGGCCTCCCCTATGAGTACCTGGTGTAGCGTAGTGAACATGGCCACTGGGGGAGACAAAGGCGGCTGGGCGTGGTTGCTGGCCACCCACCCCCCTCCGTGTGCCGCCACAGTGCCGGTAGCCTTCACAGGTGCCGCTCGCTAACAGCACTTGCCCCCACAGTCTGTCACAGGCTACACGGGGGACCTTTGTTTTTGTGTGCGAGCAGCGGGCTGCCCGGCGAAGAGGTGCGGCTCAGCGTGGAGCGGCTCTCCCTGGGGGACGTGGAGCAGCCCCCCACGCCGCCCCCCACGGCCGCCCCCCACGCTGCCCCCCACACTGCCCCCCACGGCACCTCCAGCGGAGATGACGACGATGATGATGACGACGACGTGGAGCAGCCCCCCACGGCCGCCCCCCACACTGCCCCCCACGCTGCCCCCCACGGCACCTCCAGCGGAGATGACGACGACGACGTGGAGGAGGTCGCGCGGCCTGCACCTGCGGACCCTTGCACCCAGAAGCTGGAGGTGGCAGTGCCGCCCCCCCCTTGCTGCCGCCCCCCGCCGCTCGTCTCCGTGACGACGGCGACGACGGCGACGGCGACGACGGCGCCCCGGGACTCGCGTGGGATAAGCCGGCAGGGGGCGGCGGCGCTGGCGGCCGCCATCGCTCGCTCGCGCGCCAGGGCGCCGCTGTCACCGCGGGGCACCGCCGTCGCCGCCGCCGCCGCCGCCGCCGCACCCGCGCCGCCGTGCCCGCTGGCGGTGGAGGGGGCGCCGGCGCCGGGGGACGCCGCCGCCGGCGCCGGCGGGGACGGTGTCGGTGTCGGTGCGGTGGAGGCGGTGGAGGCGGTGGAGGCGGTGGAGGTGGCGCGCCGGGCGCTGAGCGAGTGGGCGACGCGCGACGCCGTCGCTCTCCTCCTCCGTCGCGACGCTGCCCGGCGTGACGAGCGGCTGGATGAGGACGACCTCCCGGCCCCCGTCACCGCCGCCGTGGCAGCGGCGACGGCGGCGGCGGCGGCGGTGCGGGTGAGAGAGACGCGGAGTCGTCGCCCGCCCCCAAACCTCATCGCCCCCCACCCACCACCACCACCACCACCCACCCTCACCACCACCACCCACCCACCCTCACCACCACCACCCACCCACCCTCACCACCACCACCCACCCACCCTCACCACCACCACCACCCACCCTCACCACCACCCACCCTCACCACCACCACCCACCCTCACCACCACCCACCCTCACCACCACCACCCACCCTCACCACCACCACCCACCCACCCACCCTCACCACCACCACCCACCCAACCACCCACCCTCACCACCACCACCCACCCACCCACCCACCCTCACCACCACCACCCACCCACCCACCACCCTCACCACCACCACCCACCCACCCACCCTCACCACCACCACCCACCCACCCACCCTCACCACCACCACCCACCCACCCACCCTCACCACCACCACCCACCCACCCACCCTCACCACCACCACCCACCCACCCACCCTCACCACCACCACCCACCCACCCTCACCACCACCACCCACCCACCCACCCTCACCACCACCCACCCTCACCCTCACCACCACCCACCCACCCACCCACCACCACCCACCCACCCACCCACCCACCCACCACCCCACCACCACCACCTCACCACCACCCACCCACCCTCACCACCACCACCCACCCACCCTCACCACCACCACCACCCACCCTCACCACCACCACCCACCCACCCTCACCACCACCCACCCTCACCACCACCACCACCACCCTCACCACCACCACCACCCACCCTCACCACCACCACCACCCTCACCACCACCACCCAACCTCACTACCACCACCACCACCCACCCTCACCACCACCACCCACCCACCCTCACCACCACCCACCCACCCTCACCACCACCACCACCACCCACCCTCACCACCACCACCACCACCACCACCCACCCTCACCACCCACCACCACCACCCCCACCCACCCACCCTCACCACCACCACCACCACCCCCACCCACCCACCCTCACCACCACCACCACCACCCCCACCCACCCACCCTCACCACCACCACCACCACCCACCCTCACCACCACCACCCACCCTCCCTCACCACCACCACCACCCACCCACCCTCACCACCACCCACCCACCCACCCACCCTCACCACCCCCACCCACCCTCACCACCACCCCCACCCACCCACCCTCACCACCACCCACCCTCACCACCACCACCCAACCTCACCACCCCCCCCCCCCCCCAACATCACCACCCACCGCCATCGCTGATGAGGACAACGCACGCACAGCATAGCCCAGAGGCAGCTGATGCACCTGTGTGTCTGTGTATGCGTGTGTGTATGTGTGTGTGTGTGTCTGTGTGTGTGTGTGGCAAAACAACCCCCTACCTCCTCGTGGTGCCGGACAGGCAACTCTGTCGTGGACAGTACTGTGGGGGAGATCCAATTTTGATTGGATCCTCCCCTCATGTCATATGTGTCCACCACTGGGGCTAAACACTGGCTCTGGACGGGTGCGAGGGGCTGGTAACCCCTCCACCTTCAATTAATTACCACGAAACCACGAATTAAACTGAAATATGTAACTAATAAGCTTGTGCCGGAGGCCCCGGGGGCCAGAGGTCTATGACGTCTCCTGGCCAAACCCCAATTGGCGGAGCCAGGAGATTGAATACCTACCCTCGGGGCTACTCCAGAAACAACGAAAAGCCACTACGGGTGGCCACGTGGAATGTTCGAACGCTCACTGCAGAGGAGAGGCTGCCACTCCTCTGTCGGGAGCTGGACCGGTACCGCCTGGATCTATGCGGCATTCAGGAGGTCCGGTGGACCGGCTCTGGCTCCTGCCACCATGAGGGGTGGACAGTCCTCTACTCGGGGCAGCAGACTGCCAAACAACAGGGTGTGGGTCTTCTTTTGAACAAAAGAATGAAGGGGGCGTGGGAGTGTGGCGGTGAGGTGTGGGAAGCTGTAAGCCCCAGGCTACTTTGGGCTCGCCTTCCCATCAACCAGAGGCGAGGAATGGTGGTCGTGGTTACTTATGCCCCCACCGAAGATGAACATCCGTGGAGGGATGCAGGCAAAGCCGATGAGTCAGATGCCTTCTATGACCTCCTGTCACAGGTGCTGGCTAAAGTGGCCCCTCGGGATAGAGTCATCATGTTGGGTGACTTCAATGCCCGAGTTGGTCATGATACTGGCACCTGGTCTGGAGTGATTGGAGGGCATGGGCCAGATCAGCTCAATAACAACGGTAGGAGGCTGCTAGATTTTTGTGCAGCCCATGGGCTTGTAATTACCAACACGCTGTTCCGGCATCGGCGCATCCACACAACATCATGGATGCATGCCGGGTCCAAGCAAGAACATCTGTTGGACTACATAGTGACGGACCAGCGAATGCGAGCCCATGTCCTTGACACCAGGACCTACCGTGGAGCTGATCTGCCCTCTGACCATCGACTAGTCATCTGTAAGATGCGCCTGCCATTCTTCCACTCCGGTGGTGGGTGTACACCCAGGACCCCATTCCAACATAAAGTGGCCTGGTCTCAGTTATCTGATGAAAGTTGCAAGCGAGAATTTCATCATCGCTTGCGGCTGGGGTTGGCATCGTCCCCGACTCCTCCTGATGTCGAGGGTAAATGGGCGAGGTTTAGGACTGTGACTCATGCAGCTGCAATGGCTGCTTTGGGTACGCGGTCCAGACCTCCCCAGAGACCCTGGCTGACAGAGGAGGTGTTCAGGATGGTTGAGAAAAAGCGACAGGCCCACTGTCATCGGCTACAGAATCCCACGTCAGAGAATGAGGAGGCTTACCGCAGCCTTCGCTCGGAGGTTCGGAGAGCCGTGAGGCGCTGCAAGGATGGGTGGTGGTCGCGGGTTGCTGAGGAGATGGAGTCTGCCTCAGTGGCCCGTGATCACAAATCTCTATTTAACTCCATCAAAAAAGTAACCTGCAGCGCCACACCTATTACCATCATTAGGGGAAAAAACGGTGATCCAATCTCCGACCCCCAGGAACAGGTTCGCAGATTTGCTGAGCATTTCTGTGAGGTCCTGGGGGAGGGAAAATCTCTCAGCCAGGAAAACATCGTGGCACAAAGTGAGGATGAACCTGCTGAGGCTGCGGTGCCTCAAATATTGGAAGAAGTCACCCCCTGTGAGTGGCTGGCTGAGGTGCCATCTGCTGAGGAAGTATTGAAGGCGATCCGGAGTCTGAGACCAGGAAAGGCAGCGGGCAGAGATGATCTCCCAAGCGAAATGATGAGGGAGGGTGGCGTTTGTGCACAGACTGCTCTATATGACATCATAACAACAGTCTGGACCACTGGACGGGTTCCGCAGGATTGGAAGGATGCCCTGGTGGTCCCCCTTTTTAAGAAGGGGGACCGCACAGACTGTAACAACTACAGGGGCATCTCACTCCTCAGTGTGCCGGGAAAGGTCCTGGCAAGGATTATTTATTCAGCATCGCCTTGCCAGGCACGCTGAGGAGAGGCTTGCGGAGCCCCAATGCGGTTTCAGGAAAGGGCGGTCCTGCACAGATGCCATATTTTCTGTCCGTCTGCTACAGCAGAGGTGTAGGGAATTCCAACAAGACCTACATCTCTGCTTTATTGACCTGGTCAAAGCCTATGATACCATCAGTAGGCCTGGGCTCTGGGTCGTTCTTCGTGCTTTTGGAGTACCTGACCCTCTGCTCACGATCATTAAGGACCTTCATGATGGTGAGCGGGCCCGGGTAAAACTACGTGGCCGGGAGTCAGAGCCATTCCGTGTACACCTTGGGGTGCGACAGGGATGTCCTCTGGCTCCCACATTATTTAACATCTATTTTGACCACGTAGTTCGTGAAGCCTTCAATAGCTGTACCGGGGGAATCTCCATATGGTACAGATATAATGGGAGGCTAATCGATGCCCGGGTGCGGTCAAAGGATGGCTCCCTATTGCTCAACCACGTTATGTATGTTGATGATTTGGTAATAGCTGCTCAGTCAGAGGAGGAGTTGGAGACGCTGCTGCTGAGACTGGAGCGTGCCACTAAGAGGTCGGGCCTTACCATCAGCTTCACCAAAACTAAGCACCTGCCTGGGTATTTTGTACCATCGGACACTCCACCCCCACAACTCCCAATCGGTGATGGGGCAGTTGTGGAGAGAGTGGAGAGTTTCCCATACCTGGGCAGTGTGCTTATGACTGGCTCCAGTTTAACAGCAGAGGTTTCACTCCGAATCAGTCGAGCGGCAATATCTTTTCATCGGTTGCGTAACGCTGTGTGGAAGCTACCTGGTCTGTCGCTCCGCACTAAGCTTCAGGTCTTCTCGGCCACGGTCATTCCCTCCCTTCTCTACGCTTGCGAAACGTGGACCCCCCTAATGGAACATCTTCGCCGGTTGGAAATATTTAGGCTGGCCTGCCTACGATCCATCCTGGGTTTAACCAGACTGGATTGTGTGAGGAGCTCACAAATCCTTGAAAGATCTGGGCAGGGTCCCATCGGTGAGCTCCTCCGGCAGGCAAGGCTGCGATGGCTGGATCATGTTGCCCGCATGCCCAGCCACCGCATACCGAAACAGCTTTTGTTTGGCCGGATTGAGGGGGCTAAGCGGGCGCGGCACGGGCTAGAGAAGAGATGGAGTGATGTGGTACAGGAGGACGTGGAGCTGAGTGGACTTGCCGATGACTGGTACCAGCGGTGTCAAGATCGGCCTCTGTGGAGGAGGCTCGTGAAGGATGCTACTGGGCAGTTGGAGGCAGTCGCCCTCCAACAACAACGGAGGGCGGAGGAGCGACGCTCAGAACGAGCGGAGCGCCGGGTGGCTAAAGCACAGCAGGTTGGCACAGTAGGGGGCACAGGTGGTGCATCAGCCAGTCATCTCAGTCAGTCGATCCGTGGCACCTGGGTCTGCCCCGTGACCTCCTGCCAGCGGGCGTTCGACACTTCACGTGGCCTCAAGGTGCACATAGCCTGGCACAAGTGTGTCTGTGTGTGTGTCTGTGCGTGTGTCTGTGCATGTGTGTGTGTGTCTGTGTGTGTCTGTGCGTCCGTCTGTGGTCTGTGCGCGTGTGTGCGTGTGTCTGTCTGTGTGTGTCTGTGCGTGTGTCTGTGCATGTGTCTGTGCGCGTGTGTCTGTGTATCTGTGCGTGTGTCTGTGCGTGTGTCTGTGCGTGTATGTCTGTGCGTGTGCCTGTGTATCTGTGCGTGTGTCTGCGCGTGTGTCTGCGCGTATGTCTGTGCGCTTGTGTCTGTGTGTGTCTGCGCGTGTCTGCGCGTGTGTGCGTGTCTGTGTGGCGAGTTGTGATTTTTTTGGTGTAAACAGCAGGTGGTGCTGTTTGCTACACTCCCTGTGCGAGCAGACTCTCTCCCTTCTCCCCTCCCTCCCCTCCCTCCTCCCCTCCCTCTCTCCCCTCCCCCCTCCCTCCCTCCCTCCCTCCCTCCCTCCCTCCCCTCCCTCCCTCCTCCCTCCCTCCCTACCTACCTCCTCCCTCCCCTCCTCTCTCCCTCCCTCCCTCCCCTCCCTCCCTCCCTCCCCTCCCTCCTCTTCCCTCCCTCCCTCCTTCCCCTCCCTCCCTCCCTCCCCTCCCTCCCTCCCTCCCTCCCTACCTCCCTCCCCTCCCTCCCTCCCTCCCTCCCCTCCTCTCTCCTCCCCTCCCCTCCCTCCCTCCCCTCCCTCCCTCCCTCCCTCCCCTCCCTCCCCTTCCTCTCTCCCCTCCCCTCCCTCCCCTCCCCTCCCCTCCCTCCCTCCCTTCCTCCCTCCCCTCCCTCCCCTTCCTCTCTCCCCTCCCTCCCTCCCTCCCCTCCCTCCCTCCCTCCCTCCCTCACCTTCCCCCCTCCCTCCCCTCCCTCTCTCCCCTCCCTCCCTCCCCTCCCTCCCTCCCTCCCTCCCTCCCCTCCCTCCCTCCCTCCCTCCCTCCCTCCCCTCCCTCCCTCCCTCCCTCCCTCCCTCCCTCCCTCCCTCCCTCCCTACCTCCCTCCCTCACCTTCCCCCCTCCCTCCCCTCCCTCTCTCCCCTCCCCTCCCTCCCTCCCCTCCCTCCCTCCCCTCCCTCCCTCCTCCCTCCCTCCCTCCCTCCTCCCTCCCTCCCTCCCCTCCCTCCCTCCCTCCCTCCCTCCCTACCTCCCTCCCTCCCCTCTCTCCCTCCCTCCCTCCCCTTCCTCTCTCCCCTCCCTTCCCTCCCCTCCCCTCCCTCCCTCCCTCCCTCCCTCCCTCCCTCCCTCCCTCCCTCCCCTCCCTCCCCTTCCTCTCTCCCCTCCCTCCCCTCCCTCCCCTCCCTCCCTCCCTTCCTCCCTCCCCTCCCTCCCCTTCCTCTCTCCCCTCCCTCCCTCCCTCCCCTCCCTCCCTCCCTCACCTTCCCCCCTCCCTCCCCTCCCTCTCTCCCCTCCCCTCCCTCCCCTCCCTCCCTCCCCTCCCTCCCTCCCTCCCCTCCCTCCCCTTCCTCTCTCCCCTCCCCTCCCTCCCCTCCCTCCCTCCCTCCCTCCCCTCCCTCCCTCCCTCCCTCACCTTCCCCCCTCTCTTCCCTCCCCTCCCTCCCTCCCTCACCTTCCCCCCTCTCTTCCCTCTGCTTGTTGCTGAGGTTGACGGTTCGAATCCCAACGGCCGCCCTGGTTAACACCGCGGTAACTGTTTTAACGCGTGGGGCTTTCGTGACCAACATTGTCCACTCTGGAGGGGGGTTTTACGACGATGTTGACGACGACGATGTTGACGCTGACGACGATGTTGACGATGTTGACGACGACGACGACGTTGACGACGACGACACTGACGACGATGTTGACGACGATGTTGACGACGACGCTGACGACGATGTTGACGACGATGTTGACGACGAAGTTGACGACGAAGTTGATGACGATGTTGACGACGATGTTGATGATGATGTTGATGACGATGACGACGACGTTGACGACGACGTTGATGACGATGTTGATGACGATGTTAATGACGATGACGACGACGTTGACGACGACGTTGATGACGATGTTGATGACGATGTTGATGACGATGTTGACGACGATGTTGACGACGACGTTGACGACGACGTTGACGACGCCGATGCTGACGACGACGACGATGTTGACGACGATGTTGACGACGACGATGTTGATGACGACGACGATGTTGACGACGACCCTGACGACGATGTTGACGACGACGCTGACGACGCTGACGACGACGCTGGAACACATGGAGTCCCGCGCACTTTGCCCCCTTCTCACCGCGTGAACCCCTCTGCCCCCCCCCCTCCCCGCCCCCCCCCAGGCGACTCGAGGGACTGTGGGCAGCGGCGGAGCGGCGTGTCCACCCCCACCCCCACCCCCACCCCCCGCCGGGGTCGCCGGGGTCACGAGCCGCCCCGTGCCGGACTACGCGGCGCTGCGGAGGGACACTCGGGCGGCTGAGCTCCGCGTGACGGAGTTCTACGGCGGGCGCCTCGCGCCGCACGGCAGCGGCGGGGACGAGGTTCGGAGGTCGATCACGGGGGGGGGGGCATTTGGGGGGGGGGGTGACGAGCCAAACTTCGCGTTGAGTTGGGCCTTGACGCGGTAAAATGTTGAACGGTTGATGGCTTTAGTGTTGGCGGCACTTGGCCCCCGTGCGGAGTGTTTGGGGCTGCGCGGGGAGAGGGGGGGGGGAGAGTGACCTTGGTCTGTGTGCAGGAGGTGGATGAGAAGGAGTGGGTGCCGTGCCTGGTGACATAAATCAAGTAGTTTCTCGTTTTGTTGTTGGTTATTTCGGTAAAGTCACGCAGGTAGAAAATCATAAATAGAATAGAAATCAAATGTAAATGTTTTTTTTTTAAATTCATTTTTTGTTGTATTTTTATTTTTCATTCGAAAAAAAAATAGCTTGCATTTGTTTTAATTTAATTTTATTTTTTTGTATCTACGTCACTTTACCGATAGAACCACCAAGAATGTTAATTCCCTGCAGTCACGAAAGTTTTAAGTAAAAAATTTTGCTTAAGTTTTTTAGTTGTGTGCAGCTTTGCTTTGAACAGCGCTTGCCCCCGGCGGGTTGTTTGAGGCTACACGGGGGACCTTTGTCTGTGTGTAGGAGGAGGTGGACGAGGAGGAGGACTACTCCGTGGTAGTCCCTGCAGTCGATTCCATCTCCCAGTGCCTCATCCGACGGCGCCTCGTGGTGCAGCAGCTGAACGGAGCGTGCGTAGCCCCGTGCACACAGCGCAGCGATGCTCAGAGCGCTACCCACAGCACCAGCCAAAGCGCTAGCCACAGGGTTAGCCACAGCACCAGCCAAAGCGCTAGCCACAGCGCTAACCACAGCGCTACCCACAGCGCTACCCACAGCACCAGCCAAAGCGCTAGCCACAGGGTTAGCCACAGCACCAGCCAAAGCGCTCGCTACATCGCTAACCACAGCGCTACCCACAGCACTACCCACAGCACCAGCCAAAGCGCTAGCCACAGCACCAGCCAAAGCGCTAGCCACAGGGTTAGCCACAGCACCAGCCAAAGCGCTCGCTACATTGCTAACCACAGCGCTACCCACAGCACTACCCACAGCACCAGCCAAAGCGCTCGCCACAGGGTTAGCCACAGCACCAGCCAAAGCGCTAGCCACAGCGCTACCCACAGCACTACCCACAGCACCAGCCAAAGCGCTAGCCACAGCACCAGCCAAAGCGCTAGCCACAGGGTTAGCCACAGCACCAGCCAAAGCGCTCGCTACATCGCTAACCACAGCGCTACCCACAGCACTGGCCAGAGCACTCGCCACAGGGTTAGCCACAGCACTGGCTAGAGCACTCGCCACAGGGTTAGCCACAGCACCAGCCAAAGCGCTAGCCACATCGCTACCCACAGCGCTACCCACAGCACTGGCCAGAGCGCTACTCAGACCGTTACTCTGGCCAGAGCGTTACTCACAGCTGCCCAAAGCGCCAGCCACAGCGCCAGCACCAGCCACAGCACTACCCACAGCACTGGTCAGAGCGCTACCCGCAGTGCTGCCCACACCGCCAGCCACAGTGCCAGCCACAGCGCTAGCCACAGTGCCAGCCACAGCGCTAACTACAGCGCTACCTACATAGCTAGCCACAGCGCTACCTACATAGCTAGCCACAGTGCTACCTACATAGCTAGCCACAGCGCTACCTACATAGCTAGCCACAGCGCTACCTACATAGCTAGCCACAGCGCTACCTACATAGCTAGCCACAGCGCTACCTACATAGTTAGCTACAGCACTACCTACATAGCTAGCCACAGTGCTACCTACATAGCTAGCCACAGTGCTACCCACATAGATAGCTACAGTGCTACCCACATAGCTAGCCACAGCGCTACCTGCATAGCTAGCCACAGCGCTACCTACATAGCTAGTCACAGCGCTACCTACATAGCTAGCTACAGCGCTACCCACATAGCTAGCCACAGCGCTACCCACATAGCTAGTCACAGCGCTACCCACATAGCTAGCCACAGCGCTACCTACATAGCTAGCCACAGCGCTACCTACATAGCTAGCCACAGTGCTACCCACGTAGCTAGTCACAGCGCTACCTACATAGCTAGCCACAGCGCTACCTACATAGCTAACTACCCACATAGCTAGCCACAGCGCTACCTACATAGCTAGCCACAGCGCTACCCACATAGCTAGTCACAGCGCTACCTACATAACTAGCCACAGCGCTACCTACATAGCTAGCCACAGCGCTACCTACATAGCTAGCCACAGTGCTACCTACATAGCTAGCCACAGCGCTACCTACATAGCTAGCCACAGCGCTACCTACATAGCTAGCCACAGTGCTACCTACATAGCTAGTCACAGTGCTACCTACATAGCTAGCCACAGTGCTACCTACATAGCTAGCCACAGCGCTACCCACATAGCTAGCCACAGCGCTACCCACATAGCTAGTCACAGCGCTACCCACATAGCTAGCCACAGCGCTACCTACATAGCTAGCCACAGCGCTACCTACATAGCTAGCCACAGTGCTACCCACGTAGCTAGTCACAGCGCTACCTACATAGCTAGCCACAGCGCTACCTACATAGCTAACTACCCACATAGCTAGCCACAGCGCTACCTACATAGCTAGCCACAGCGCTACCCACATAGCTAGTCACAGCGCTACCTACATAACTAGCCACAGCGCTACCTACATAGCTAGCCACAGCGCTACCTACATAGCTAGCCACAGTGCTACCTACATAGCTAGCCACAGCGCTACCTACATAGCTAGCCACAGTGCTACCTACATAGCTAGCCACAGCGCTACCCACATAGCTAGCCACAGCGCTACCTACATAGCTAGTCACAGCGCTACCCACATAGCTAGCCACAGTGCTACCTACATAGCTAGCCACAGCGCTACCTACATAGCTAGTCACAGCGCTACCCACATAGCTAGCCACAGTGCTACCCACATAGCTAGCCACAGCGCTACCTACATAGCTAGTCACAGTGCTACCTACATAGCTAGCCACAGTGCTACCTACATAGCTAGCCACAGCGCTACCCACATAGCTAGCCACAGCGCTACCCACATAGCTAGCCACAGCGCTACCCACATAGCTAGTCACAGCGCTACCCACATAGCTAGTCACAGCGCTACCCACATAGCTAGTCACAGCGGTACCCACATAGCTAGCCACAGCGCTACCTACATAGCTAGCCACAGTGCTACCTACATAGCTAGCCACAGCGCTACCCACATAGCTAGTCACAGCGCTACCCACATAGCTAGCCACAGCGCTACCTACATAGCTAGTCACAGCGCTACCTACATAGCTAGCCACAGCGCTACCTACATAGCTAGCCACAGCGCTACCCACATAGCTAGTCACAGCGCTACCTGCATAGCTAGCCACAGTGCTACCTACATAGCTAGCCACAGCGCTACCTACATAGCTAGCCACAGCGCTACCCACATAGCTAGCCACAGCGCTACCTACATAGCTAGCCACAGCGCTACCCACATAGCTAGCCACAGCGCTCCCCACAGCGCTCCCCACATAGCTAGCCACAGCAATGTTGACGATGATGATGTTAATGATGGTGTTGACGATGATGGTGTTGATGATGACGATGATGGTGTTGATGATGACGATGATGGTGTTGATGATGACGATGATGGTGTTGATGATGATGACGATGGTGTTGATGATGATGACGATGGTGTTGATGATGATGGTGTTGATGATGATGATGGTGTTGATGATGATGACGATGGTGTTGATGATGATGGTGTTGACGATGATGATGGTGATGATGGTGTGGATGATGATGGTGTTGATGATGATGATGGTGTTGATGATGATGGTGTTGATGATGATGACGATGGTGTTGATGATGATGGTGTTGACGATGATGATGATGGTGTTGATGATGATGGTGTGGATGATGATGGTGTTGATGATGATGGTGTTGATGATGTTGATGATGATGGTGTTGATGATGATGATGGTGTTGATGATGATGATGATGGTGTTGACGATGATGGTGTTGATGTTGATGATGATGGTGTTGATGTTGATGATGATGGTGTTGACGATGATGATGTTAATAACGATGTTAACGATAACGACGATGTCGACACTGTGCCAGGCTGCCCGCTATCCTGGCTCCCATGCAACTATCGCTGCGCGAGATCGCTGGGGACATCTCCAGCCTCGTGCTCAACTTGCGGTGAGAGGGGAGCGTGTCCCCCCGTGTCCCCCTGTCCCCCCCTGTCCCCCTGTCCCCCTGTCCCCGTGTCCCCCCGTGTCCCCCCGTGTCCCCCCGTGTCCCCCCGTGTCCCCCCGTGTCCCCCCGTGTCCCCCTGTCCCCCTGTCCCCGTGTCCCCCCGTGTCCCCCTGTCCCCCTGTCCCCGTGTCCCCCCGTGTCCCCCCGTGTCCCCCTGTCCCCCTGTCCCCGTGTCCCCCTGTCCCCCCGTGTCCCCCTGTCCCCCTGTCCCCGTGTCCCCCTGTCCCCGTGTCCCCCCGTGTCCCCCTGTCCCCCCGTGTCCCCCTGTCCCCCTGTCCCCGTGTCCCCCCGTGTCCCCCTGTCCCCCTGTCTCTGTGTCCCCCTGTCCCCGTGTCCCCCTGTCCCCGTGTCCCCCTGTCCCCCTGTCTCTGTGTCCCCCTGTCCCCGTGTCCCCCTGTCACCCCGCGTCCCCGTGTCTCTGTGTCTCCGTGTCTCTGTGTCCCCCTGTCCCCGTGTCTCTGTGTCCCCGTGTCCCCCTGTCCCCCTGTCACCCCGCGTCCCCGTGTCTCTGTGTCTCTGTGTCCCCGTGTCCCCCTGTCCCCCTGTCACCCCGCGTCCCCGTGTCTCTGTGTCTCTGTGTCCCCGTGTCTCTGTGTCCCCGTGTCCCCGTGTCCCCGTGTCCCCCTGTCCCCCTGTCCCCCTGTCCCCGTGTCCCCGTGTCTCTGTGTCCCCCTGTCCCCCTGGCCCCGTGTCTCTGTGTCCCCCTGTCCCCGTGTCCCCCGTGTTCCCCTGTCCCCCTGTCCCCCTGTCCCCGTGTCCCCCTGTCTCTGTGGCCTTTGTGTCTGGATTAGGCCCTGGGGGATTTTCTCTCCGCGTCCCTCGGGGAGGGGGAGGAGGAAGGGTGGGGAGGAGCGGGAGGCATGGGAGGAGGAGGATGATAGTGATGGTGGTGGTGGTCGTGGTGGTGGTGGTCGTGGTGGTGGTGGTTGTGATGGTGGTCGTGGTGGTGGTAGTAGTGATGGTGGTTGTGATGGTGGTCGTGGTGGTGGTGGTCGTGGTGGTGGTGGTTGTGATGGTGGTCGTGGTGGTGGTGGTAGTAGTGATGGTGGTTGTGATGGTGTTGGTGGTCGTGGTGGTGGTGGTCGTGGTGGTAGTAGTGATGGTGGTGGTGATGGTGTTGGTGGTCGTGGTGGTGGTGGTGGTAGTAGTGATGGTGGTTGTGATGGTGTTGGTGGTCGTGGTGTTGGTGGTCGTGGTGGTGGTGGTAGTAGTGGTGGTGGTGGTTGTGATGGTGGTCGTGGTGGTCGTGGTGGTGGTGGTTGTGATGGTGGTCGTGGTGTTGGTGGTGGTGGTGGTGGTAGTGATGGTGGTTGTGATGGTGGTTGTGATGGTGTTGGTGGTCGTGGTGGTGGTGGTAGTAGTGATGGTGGTTGTGATGGTGTTGGTGGTCGTGGTGTTGGTGGTGGTGGTAGTAGTGGTGGTGGTTGTGATGGTGGTGGTCGTGGTGTTGGTGGTGGTGGTGGTGGTAGTAGTGATGGTGGTTGTGATGGTGTTGGTGGTCGTGGTGGTGGTGGTAGTAGTGATGGTGGTTGTGATGGTGTTGGTGGTCGTGGTGTTGGTGGTCGTGGTGGTGGTGGTGGTAGTAGTGATGGTGGTTGTGATGGTGGTGGTGGTCGTGGTGGTGGTCGTGGTGGTGGTGGTAGTAGTGATGGTGGTTGTAATGGTGTTGGTGGTCGTGGTGGTGGTAGTGGTGGTGGTCGTGGTGGTGGTTGTGATGGTGGTGGTGGTCGTGGTGTTGGTGGTCGTGGTGGTGGTGGTAGTAGTGATGGTGGTTGTGATGGCGTTGGTGGTCGTGGTGTTGGTGGTCGTGGTGGTGGTGGTGGTAGTAGTGATGGTGGTTGTGATGGTGGTGGTGGTCGTGGTGGTGGTGGTGGTGGTTGTCGTGGTGGTGGTTGTGATGGTGGTTGTGATGGTGGTCGTGGTGGTGGTAGTGGTGGTGGTCGTGGTGGTGGTTGTGATGGTGGTTGTGATGGCGGTCGTGGTGGTGGTAGTGGTGGTGGTCGTGGTGGTGGTTGTGATGGGTGATTTTTCCGTCACGTTTTGAATACCCCCACACCTCCTCCTGCTCCCCCCACACCTCCTCCTGCTCCCCCCACACCTCCTCCTGCTCCCCCCACACCTCCCCACCCTCCCCCCACACCTCCTCCTGCTCCCCCCACACCTCCCCACCCTCCCCCCACACCCCCCCCCCTTACTCCCCCCACACCTCCCCCCCCTCCCAAGGGGCTATCGCCCCTAGGCTGGGATGCGTTTGTGCTGCCACTGTAAACACCATCACGGAGCATAAACATCTCCCCCCCACCACTCCCCCCCACTACCCCCCCCACCACTCCCCCCCACCACTCCCCCCCACTACCCCCCCACCACTCCCCCCACTGCCCCCCCCCCCCACCACAGGCTGAGCCCCACCAACATCGTCCACAGGGCTGCCACCTGGACCCTCATCGCCCTCGCACTGCTACACGGGTACGGTGGGGGGCACGGGAAGGTGGGGGGGGGCACGTGACGGTGGGGGGCACGGGAAGGTGGGGGGGGCACGGGACGGTGGGGGGCACGGGACGGTGGGCGGGCACAGTGGTTCGTGCGCCCGCCACCATCTTCTCAACCAGTGCCGGGCCTCCCCTAGGTCGACTCAGCTTCAAACGAGAACCTGGTGCTGCGTTGTAGCGTAGTGAACGTCGCCACTGGGGGAGACAAAGGCGGCCGGGCGTGGTTGCTGGTAGCCACCCACCCCCTCGTGTGTCGCCACAGTGCCGGTAGCCTTCAGAGGCGCTGCTACCGCTGCTGCTGCTACTCACAGCACTTGCCCCTGGAGCCTGTTCAGGATTCACGGGGGAACTTTGCGTATGGGTGAGTGTGCGTGTGTGTGAGTGTACTCGTGTGTGTGTGTGTACGCGTGTGTGTGTGTGTACGCGTGTGTACGCACGCGTGTGTACGCACGCGTGTGTGTGTGTGTACGCGCGTATGTGTGTACGTGCGTATGTCTGTACGCGCGCGTGTGTGTGTACGTGTGTGTGTGTGTGTGTGCGTGAGCTCGAGACCTCATTGTTGAAGTTTGACACTGGAGATGACACCCAATAGCGGCCCAAGTGACACATACACACACACACGCGTACGTACGCACGCACGCGCATGGGCAGCCGAACGCGCGTGTGTGCGCGCGTGTGTGTGTGCGTGCGTGTGTCTGCGTGCGTGCCCGGGAAATCGGATGTGATTTCTTTGTCTGCTTTATGTTTCATCGAATCTCCACCGTCCCTTTGTTCCGCAGCGCCCATCCAATCAGGATTAGATAAATCCGACCTAATCTCACTCGCTCGCTCGCTCTCTCTCTCGCGTACCTGGACACCCGGCACTCCCTCCACACCTCCACGGACCCGTGTCTCATCTCCCCGTGAAGTCTCCCACCCCGTGTCTCATCTCCCCGTGAAGTCTCCCACCCCGTGTCTGATCTCCCCGTGAAGTCTCCCACGCCGTGTCTCATCTTCCCATGTAGTCTCCCACCCCGTGTCTCATCTCCCCGTGAAGTCTCCCTCCCCGTGTCTCATCTTCCCATGTAGTCTCCCACCCCGTGTCTCATCTCCCCGTGAAGTCTCCCACCCCGTGTCTCATCTCCCCGTGAAGTCTCCCACCCCGTGTCTCATCTCCCCGTGTAGTCTCCCACCCCGTGTCTCATCTCCCCGTGTAGTCTCCCACCCCGTGTCTCATCTCCCCGTGAAGTCTCCCACCCCGTGTCTCATCTCCCCGTGAAGTCTCCCACCCCGTGTCTCATCTCCCCGTGAAGTCTCCCACCCCGTGTCTCATCTCCCCGTGAAGTCTCCCACCCCGTGTCTCATCTCCCCGTGTAGTCTCCCACCCCGTGTCTCATCTCCCCGTGTAGTCTCCCACCCCGTGTCTCATCTCCCCGTGAAGTCTCCCACCCCGTGTCTCATCTCCCCGTGAAGTCTCCCACCCCGTGTCTCATCTCCCCGTGAAGTCTCCCACCCCGTGTCTCATCTCCCCGTGAAGTCTCCCACCCCGTGTCTGATCTCCCCGTGAAGTCTCCCACGCCGTGTCTCATCTTCCCATGTAGTCTCCCACCCCGTGTCTCATCTCCCCGTGAAGTCTCCCTCCCCGTGTCTCATCTTCCCATGTAGTCTCCCACCCCGTGTCTCATCTCCCCGTGAAGTCTCCCACCCCGTGTCTCATCTCCCCGTGAAGTCTCCCACCCCGTGTCTCATCTCCCCGTGTAGTCTCCCACCCCGTGTCTCATCTCCCCGTGTAGTCTCCCACCCCGTGTCTCATCTCCCCGTGAAGTCTCCCACCCCGTGTCTCATCTCCCCGTGAAGTCTCCCACCCCGTGTCTCATCTCCCCGTGAAGTCTCCCACCCCGTGTCTCATCTCCCCGTGAAGTCTCCCACGCCGTGTCTCATCTCCCCGTGAAGTCTCCCACCCCGTGTCTCATCTCCCCGTGAAGTCTCCCACCCCGTGTCTCACCTCCCTGTGAAGTCTCCCACCCCGTGTCTCATCTCCCCGTGAAGTCTCCCACCCCGTGTCTCATCTCCCCGTGTAGTCTCCCACCACGTGTCTCATCTCCCCGTGAAGTCTCCCACCCCGTGTCTCATCTCCCCGTGTAGTCTCCCACCCCGTGTCTCATCTCCCCGTGAAGTCTCCCACCCCGTGTCTCATCTCCCCGTGAAGTCTCCCACCCCGTGTCTCATCTCCCCGTGTAGTCTCCCACCCCGTGTCTCATCTCCCCGTGTAGTCTCCCACCCCGTGTCTCATCTCCCCGTGTAGTCTCCCACCCCGTGTTTCATCTCCCCGTGAAGTCTCCCACGCCGTGTCTCATCTCCCCGTGAAGTCTCCCTCCCAGTGTCTCATCTCCCCGTGTAGGAGGTCGTGGGTTTGATCCTGACCCTGACGACGCCTGCTGAAAATTTGGAGTTTGCATGTGGCTAGGAGGTGTTAACTACCTCGCCTCAACAACAACCGCCATTCACCACTAAGTGGCGATGACGTCACCACGACGCTTGTGCCAGGCCATGTGCACCTTGAGGCCACGTGAAGTGTCGAACGCCTGCGGACAGGAGTTCACGGGGCAGACCCAGGTGCCACGGGTCGACTGACTGAGATGACTGGCTGATGCACCACCTGTGCCCCCTACTGTGCCAACCTGCTGTTCTTTAGCCACCCAGCGCTCCGCTCGTTGTTGTGAGCGTCGCTCCTCCGCCCTCCGTTGTTGTTGGAGGGCGACTGCCTCCAACTGCCCAGTAGCGTCCTTCACGAGCCTCCTCCACAGAGGCCGATCTTGACACCGCTGGTACCAGTCATCGGCAAGTCCACTCAGCTCCACGTCCTCCTGTACCACATCACTCCATCTCTTCTCTAGCCCGTGCTGCGCCCGTTTAGTCCCCACAGTACACACACACACAGATCACACACAGTACACACACACAGTACACAGTACACACACACAGTACACACAGTACAAACACACAGTACACACACACAGTATACACACACACAGTACACACAGTACACACACACACACACAGTACACACACACAGTACATACACACACAGTACACACACACAGTACACACACACAGTACACACACACACAGTACACTTGTGTACAGGTCGTGCACGCCAATTCACCTGTGTGCGTGCGGTCATGATTGGGGTGAGAGGGGAGGGGGTAAGGTGGGGAGGGTGGGGGGGGCAGCGGTGGGACACGTGATCCGCAGGTGTAGAGTTGCCTGAACCCCGGAAGCTGAATTATTGATGGGTGAGACCAGGTGCGTGTGCGTGTGGGGTGAGAGAGAGAGGGACAGTCACGCACACATCATCACATACACACACAATCACACACATTCACATACACACACACATCATCACATACACACACACAATCACACACACACAATCACATAGACACAATCACATAGACACACACAATCACATAGACACACACAATCACACACATTCACATACACACACACATCATCACATACACACACACAATCACACACACACAATCACACACACACAATCACACACACACAATCACATAGACACACACAATCACATAGACACACACAATCACACACACACACAATCACACACACACACAATCACATAGACAAACGCACAATCGCATAGAAACACACAATCTCACACACACAATCACAAAAAAAGACAAAGATCCCCCATATAGCCTTAACAGACTGTAGGGGCAAGTGCTGTTAGCGAGCACCTATGAAGGGCCGGAACGGTACACGAGGGGGTGGGTGGCCGGCACCACGCCCGGCCGCCTTTGTCTCTCCAGTGCTAACGTCTACTACTGCTACAACACCACAGCAGGCCCTCAATTAAAGCCGAGTCAACCTAGGGGAGGCCCGGTAGGCGTGTGGGTATCGGGGTAGGCGTGTGAGTACCGGGGTAGGAGTGTGGGTACCGGGGTAGGCGTGTGGGTACCTCGGTCGGCGTGTGGGTACCGGGGTAGGCGTGTGGGTACCTGGATAGGCGTGTGGGTACCGAGGTAGGCGCCGTGGGTACCGTGGTAGGCGCCGTGGGTACTGGGGTAGGCGCGTGAAGGTACCTGGCTAGGCGTGTGGGTACCTGGCTAGGCGCCGTGGGTACCGAGGTAGGTGCTGTGGGTACCTGGCTAGGCGTGTGGGTACCTGGCTAGGCGTGTGGGTACCGTGGTAGTCGCCGTGGGTACCTGGCTAGGCTTCGTGGGTACCGTGGCAGTCGCCGTGGGTACCGAGGTAGGTGCTGTGGGTACCTGGCTAGGCGTGTGGGTACCTGGCTAGGCGTGTGGGTACCGTGGTAGTCGCCGTGGGTACCTGGCTAGGCTTCGTGGGGGACCGTGGCAGTCGCCGTGGGTACCGGGGTAGTCGCCGTGGGCCCCCGCGCGTCTGCGCTGCCACAAATCACCGGGCGTTCCGCTCGTCCATTATTCATCACTCTCATTATACTCCTCCTAGCGCTGGCGCGTCGCCCTTTCGTGTTTTGTCTTTCACTCGCCATGGCCACCCGCCCCCCACCCGCCCCCCCACCCCCCCCCGCCCCCCCACCAGACTGGCCGTCCGTGGGGGGCCCCTGGGCCAAGCTTGGAGCCTCCCGGCCTCCCGGGCCCACGTCTCCAAACTCCTCGACCGCTTCGGCCTCCACGGGGATCCCGGGGATCTGGACCGCCGCTTCCTCCACCTCCTCCCCCCGTCGTGATGGTGCCACCCCCCCCCCCCCCCCCGCCTCACCCCCCCCCTGCCTCTCGTCCCCCCCTTAGGGGAGTAGGGGGGAGATCCACTCTCCCCCCCCCCTTCTCTTTAGCGCAACAGCGACCCAGAATTCTCCCCGACATCGCCGCCGCGACCGAAGTCTCGGTCGCGGCTTGTTGCCACCCCGACCACGCAGCACAACAGATGTGCCCATTCCAAGACTGTTTGGTGGGTGAGTGTGTTGGTGGGTGAGTGGGTGGGTGGGTGAGTGTGTTGGTGGGTGAGTGGGTGGGTGGGTGAGTGTGTTGGTGGGTGAGTGTGTTGGTGGGTGAGTGTGTTGGTGGGTGAGTGGGTGGGTGGGTGAGTGTGTTGGTGGGTGAGTGTGTTGGTGAGTGAGTGGGTGGGTGGGTGAGTGTGTTGGTGGGTGAGTGGGTGGGTGGGTGTGTTGGTGGGTGAGTGTGTTGGTGGGTGAGTGTGTTGGTGGGTGAGTGGGTGGGTGGGTGAGTGGGTGGGTGGGTGGGTGAGTGTGTTGGTGAGTGAGTGTGTTGGTGGGTGAGTGTGTTGGTGGGTGGGTGAGTGTGTTGGTGGGTGAGTGTGTTGGTGGGTGAGTGGGTGGGTGGGTGAGTGGGTGGGTTGGTGAGTGTGTTGTTGGGTGAGTGTGTTGGTGGGTGAGTGGGTGGGTGGGTGAGTGGGTGGGTGGGTGAGTGGGTGGGTGGGTGAGTGTGTTGGTGGGTGAGTGTGTTGGTGGGTGAGTGGGTGGGTGGGTGAGTGGGTGGGTGGGTGAGTGTGTTGGTGGGTGGGTGGGTGGGTGAGTGTGTTGGTGGGTGAGTGTGTTGGTGGGTGAGTGGGTGGGTGGGTGAGTGTGTTGGTGGGTGGGTGGATGGGTGGGTGAGTGTGTTGGTGGGTGAGTGTGTTGGTGGGTGAGTGGGTGGGTGGGTGAGTGGGTGGGTGGGTGAGTGTGTTGGTGGGTGGGTAGGTGGGTGAGTGTGTTGGTGGGTGAGTGGGTGGGTGGGTGAGTGTGTTGGTGGGTGAGTGTGTGGGTGGGTGAGTGTGTTGGTGGGTGGGTGGGTGGGTGAGTGTTGGTGGGTGAGTGGGTGGGGTGGGTGGGTGAGTGTGTTGGTGGGTGAGTGTGTTGGTGGGTGAGTGTGTTGGTGGGTGAGTGTGTTGGTGGGTGAGTGTGTTGGTGGGTGAGTGTTTTGGTGGGTGAGTGGGTGGGTGGGTGAGTGTGTTGGTGGGTGAGTGGGTGGGTGGGTGAGTGTTGGTGGGTGAGTGGGTGGGTGAGTGTTGGTGGGTGAGTGGGTGGGTGGGTGATTGTGTTGGTGGGTGAGTGGGTGGGTGAGTGTATTGGTGGGTGAGTGTGTTGGTGCGTGGGTGGGTGGGTGAGTGTGTTGGTGGGTGGGTGGGTGAGTGTGTTGGTGAGTGGGTGGGTGGGTGAGTGTGTTGGTGGGTGAGTGGGTGGGTGAGTGTGTTGGTGGGTGAGTGGGTGGGTGGGTGAGTGTGTTGGTGGGTGAGTGTGTTGGTGGGTGAGTGTGTTGGTGGGTGAGTGTGTGGGTGGGTGAGTGGGTGGGTGGGTGAGTGTGTTGGTGGGTGAGTGTGTTGGTGGGTGAGTGTGTTGGTGGGTGAGTGGGTGGGTGGGTGGGTGAGTGTGTTGGTGGGTGAGTGGGTGGGTGGGTGAGTTTGTTGGTGGGTGGGTGGGTGGGTGAGTGTGTTGGTGGGTGAGTGTTGGTGGGTGGGTGGAGTGTGTTGGTGGGTGAGTATGTTGGTGGGTGAGTGGGTGGGTGGGTGGGTGAGTGTGTTGGTGAGTGAGTGGGTGGGTGGGTGGGTGGGTGTGTTGGTGGGTGAGTGGTGGGTGGGGGTGAGTGTGTTTATGTGGGTGAGTGGGTGGGTGGGTGAGTGTTGGTGGGTGAGTGGGTGGGTGGGTGAGTGTGTTGGTGGGTGAGTGTTGGTGGGTGGGTGTGTGGGTGGGTAAGTGGGTGGGTGGGTGAGTGTGTTGGTGGGTGGTGTGTGGTGAGTGAGTGGGTGGGTGGGTGGGTGTTGGGTGGGTGGGTGGGTGGGGTGAGTGTTGGTGGGTGAGTGGGTGGGTGGGTGGGTGGGGTGAGTGGGTGGGTGGGTGGGTGGGTGGGGGTGAGTGTGTTGGTGGTGAGTTGGTGGGGTGGGTGGTGTGTGTGGGTGGTGTGTTGGTGGGTGGTGGTGGGTGAGTGGGTGGATGGGTGAGTGTGTTGGTGGGTAGTGGGTGGATGGGTGGGTGAGTGTGTTGGTGGGTGGTGGGGTGGGTGGGTGAGTGTGTTGGTGGGTGAGTGGGTGGGTGGGTGAGTGTGTTGGTGGGTGAGGGGTGGATTGGTGGGTGAGTGTGGTGGTGGGTGAGTGGGTGGGTGGGTGAGTGTGTTGGTGGGGTGTGTTGGTGGGTTGAGTGTGTTGGTGGGTGAGTGTGTTGGTGGGTGAGTGGTGGGTGAGTGTGTTGGTGGGTGAGTGGGTGGGTGGGTGGGTGAGTGTGTTGGTGGGTGAGTGGGTGGTGGGTGAGTGTGGGTGGGTGAGTGGTGGGGGGTGAGGGTGTGTGTTGGTGGGTGAGTGTGTGGTGGGTGAGTGGGTGGGGGGTGAGTGTGTTGTGGGGGGTGGGTGGGTGGGTGAGTGGGTGGGTGGGTGAGTGTGTTGGTGGGTGAGTGGTTGGTGGGTGAGTGTGTTGGTGGGGGTGTGTTGGTGGGTGAGTGTGTTGGTGGGTGAGTGTGGGTGGTGGGGTGGGGTGGTGGGTGGGTGGGTGGGTGGGTGGGTGAGTGTGTTGGTGGGTGAGTGGGTGGGTGGGTGAGTGTTGGTGGGTGAGTGGGTGGGTGGGTGAGTGTTGGTGGGTGTGAGTGGGTGGTGGGTGGGTGGGGAGTGTGTTGGTGGGTGAGTGTGTGGTGGGTGAGTGGGTGGGTGGGTGAGTGTGTTGGTGGGTGAGTGTGTTGGTGGGTGAGTGGTGGGTGGGTGGGTAGTGTGTTGGTGAGTGTGTTGGTGGGTGAGTGGGTGGGTGGGTGAGTGTGTTGGTGGGTGAGTGGGTGGTGCGTGGGTGGGTGGGTGAGTGTGTGGTGGGTGAGTGTGGGTGAGTGGGTGGGTGGGTGAGTGGGTGGGTGGGTGAGTGTGTTGGTGGGTGAGTGGTGGGTGGGTGAGTGTGTGGGGGGGTGGGGGGGTGGGGGGGGTGGGTGAGTGTGTTGGTGGGTGAGGTGGGTGGGTGGGTGGTGAGTGTGTGGGTGGGTGGGTGAGTGTGTGTGGGTGAGTGGGTGGGTGGGTGGTGGTGGGGGTGGGTGGGTGGGTGGGTGTGGTGGGTGGGTGAGTGGTTGGTGGGTGAGTGGGTGGTGGGTGGGTGAGTGGGTGGGTGGTGAGTGTGTTGGTGGGTGGTGTGGGTGGGTGTGGTGGGTGGGTGAGTGTGTGGTGGGTGGGTGAGTGGATGGGTGGGTGAGTGTGTTGGTGGGTGAGTGTGTTGGTGGGTGAGTGTGTTGGGGGTGAGTGTGTTGCTGGGTGAGTGGGTGAGTGGGTGGGTGGGTGAGTGGATGAGTGAGTGCGTGGGTGGGTGAGTGGCTGGGTCAGTGGATGAGTGAGTGAGTGGGTGGGTGAGTGGATGAGTGAGTGAGTGGGTGGGTGAGTGGCTGGGTGAGTGAGTGAGTGGGTGGGTGAGTGGGTGAGTGGATGAGTGAGTGGGTGGGTGAGTGGCTGGGTGAGTGGATGAGTGAGTGAGTGAGTGGGTGAGTGAGTGAGTGGGTGGGTGAGTGGATGAGTGAGTGGGTGGGTGAGTGGATGAGTGAGTGAGTGGGTGGGTGAGTGGATGAGTGGGTGAGTGGGTGGGTGCGTGGATGAGTGAGTGGGTGGGTGAGTGGCTGGGTGAGTGGATGAGTGAGTTGGTAGATGAGTGGGTAAGTGAGCGGGTGAGTGGATGAGTGAGTGGGTGGGTGAGTGGGTGAGTGGATGAGTGAGTGGGTGATTGAATGAATGAGTGGGTGAGTAAGTGGTTGAGTGGGTGAGTGAGTTAATGAGTGAGTAGTATGGTCACCACCACCATCACCAGCGCCTTCCCACTGTAGACCAATCCAGCTGGGACCTTCCAGTCGGCGCTGGGTCAATCGCAGCTGTCTCCGTCTCGCGTGATGACAATAAAGTTGAAGTCAACAAATGCGCTTCGAAATCAAATCTTGTTGCCACCACGAACACACACACACTAACACACACACTAACACACACACACTAACACACACACTAACACACACACACTAACACACACACTAACACACACACACTAACACACACACACTAACACACACACACTAACACACACACCAGCAACTCGCCACTAAGTGGCGGTGACGTCACCACGACTCTTGTGCCAGGCCATGTGCACCTTGAGGCCACGTGAAGTGTCGAACGCCCGTGGGCAGGAGGTCACGGGGCAGACCCAGGTGCCACGGGTCGACTGACTGAGATGGCTGGCTGGTGCACCACCTGTGCCCCCTACTGTGCCAACCTGCTGTGCTTTAGCCACCCGGCCCTCAGCTTGTTGTTGTGAGCGTCGCTCCTCCGCCCTCCGTTGTTGTTGGAGGGCGACTACCTCCAACTGCCCAGTAGCGTCCTGCACGAGCCTCCTCCACAGAGGCCGATCTTGACACCGCTGGTACCAGTCATCGGCAAGTCCACTCAGCACCACATCCTCCTGTACCACGTCATTCCATCTCTTCTCTAGCCCGTGCCGCGCCCGTTTAGCCCCCTCGATCCGGGCGAACAAAAGCTGTTTCGGCATGCGGTGGCTGGGCATGCGGTGGCTGGGCATGCGGGCTACATGACCCAGCCAACGCAGCCTTGCCTGCCGGAGGAACTCACCGATGGGACCTTGCCCAGATCTTTCAAGGATTTGCGAGCTCCTCACAACACACTAACAAAGATCCCCCATATAGCCTTAACAGACTGTAGGGGCAAGTGCTGTTAGCGAGCACCTATGAAGGCCGGAATGGTACACAAGGGGGTGGGTGGCCAGCACCACGCCCGACCGCCTTTGTCTCCCTAGTGGCGATGTTTACACACCGCACCAGGTACTCATTTGAGGCTGAGTCGACCTAGGGGAGGCCCGGGACCGATTCAGATAATCGTCACTGGTGTTGGCCGTGAGCGGGAATCCAACCCGGGTCGCCAGGTTCATAGCGCAGCGCACTAACCGCTACACTATCGCTCCCCACACACGAACACACACTAACATACACTAACACACACTCGCACACTAACACAGATGTGATGATGATGGTGGTAGTGGTGATTGAGATGTGATGATGATGGTTGTAGTGCTGATTGAGATGTGATGATGATGGTGGTAGTGGTGATTGAGATATGACGATGGTGGTAGTGGTGATTGAGTTTTGATGATGGTGGTAGTGGTGATTGAGATGTGGTGATGATGGTTGTAGTGCTGATTGAGATGTGGTGACGATGGTGGTAGTGGTGATTGAGTTTTGATGATGGTGGTAGTGGTGATTGAGATGTGATGATGATGGTGGTAGTGGTGATTGAGATGTGATGATGATGGTTGTAGTGCTGATTGAGATATGATGATGGTGGTAGTGGTGATTGAGATTGTGATGATGATGGTAGTGGTGATTGAGATGTGGTGGTGATGATGATGGTGGTAGTCGTGATTGAGATGTGATGATGATGGTGGTAGTGGTGATTGAAACGTGGTGATGATGATGGTTGTAGTGGTGATTGAGATATGATGATGATGGTGGTAGTGGTGATTGAGATATGATGATGATGGTGGTAGTGGTGATTGAGATGTGATGATGATGATGGTGGTAGTGGTGATTGAGATGTGATGATGATGGTGGTAGTGGTGATTGAGATGTGATGATGGTGGTGGTAGTGGTGATTGAGACGTGGTGATGATGGTGGTAGTGGTGATTGAGACGTGGTGATGATGGTTGTAGTGGTGATTGAGATGTGATGATGATGGTAGTGGTGATTGAGATGTGAAGATGATGGTGGTAGTGGTGATTGAGATGTGATGATGATGATGGTAGTGGTGATTGAGATGTGATGATGATGGTGGTAGTTGTGATTGAGATGTGATGATGATGGTGGTAGTGGTGATTGAGATATGGTGATGATGGTGGTAGTGGTGATTGAGATGTGATGATAATAATGGTGGTAGTGGTGATTGAGACGTGGTGATGATGGTGGTAGTAGTGGTGATTGAGATGTGATGATGATGATGATGGTGGTAGTGGTGATTGAGACGTGGTGATGATGATCGTAGTAGTGCTGATTGAGATGTGATGATGATGATGATGGTAGTGGTGATTGAGACGTGGTGATGATGATGGTTGTAGTGCTGATTGAGATGTGATGATGATGGTAGTGGTGATTGAGATGTGATGATGATGGTGGTAGTGGTGATTGAGATGTGATGATGATGATGGTTGTAGTGGTGATTGAGATGTGATGATGATGGTTGTAGTGGTGATTGAGATATGATGATGATGATGGTTGTAGTGGTGATTGAGACGTGGTGATGATGGTTGTAGTGGTGATTGAGATGTGATGATGATGGTGGTAGTGATTGAGATGTCGTGATGATGGTTGTAGTGCTGATTGAGATGTGGTGACGATGGTGGTAGGGGTGACTGATATGTGATGATGATGGTGGTAGTGCTGATTGAGATGTGATGATGATGGTTGTAGTGGTGATTGAGATGTGATGATGATGGTGGTAGTGGTGATTGAGATGTGATGATGATGGTGGTAGTGGTGATTGAGATGTGATGATGATGGTGGTAGTGGTGATTGAGACGTGATGATGATGATGGTGGTAGTGGTGATTGAGATGTGATGATGATGGTGGTAGTGGTGATTGAGACGTGATGATGATGGTGGTAGTGATGATTGAGATGTGATGATGATGGTGGTAGTGGTGATTGAGACGTGATGATGATGATGATGGTGGTAGTGGTGATTGAGACGTGGTGATGATGATGGTGGTAGTGGTGATTGAGACGTGGTGATGATGATGGTGGTAGTGGTGATTGAGATGTGGTGATGATGATGATGGGAGTGGTGATTGAGACGTGGTGATGATGATGATGGTAGTGGTGATTGAGATGTGATGATGATGATGGTGGTAGTGGTGATTGAGATGTGATGATGGTGATAGTGGTGATTGAGACGTGATGATGATGATGGTGGTGGTGGTGGTGATTGAGATGTGGTGATGATGGTAGTGGTGATTGAGACGTGGTGATGATGATAGTGGTAGTGGTGATGAAGATGTGATGATGATGATGGTGGTAGTGGTGATTGAGACGTGATGATGATGATGGTGGTAGTGGTGATT
>NC_133740.1:7658306-7820285 GCF_048934315.1 Petromyzon marinus | reverse complement strand
CCTCTAACATGATGGAGGGGGCAAGTGCTGTTGTAGCGAGTAGCAGCACCTACACCCACAGACAAAGGTCCCCCGTGTAGCCTCTAACATGATGGAGGGGCAAGTCCTGTTGTAGCGAGTAGCAGCACCTACACACACAGACAAAGGTCCCCCGTGTAGCCTCTAACAGACTGTAGGGGCAAGTGCTGTTGTAGCGAGTAGCAGCACCTACACACACAGACAAAGGTCCCCCGTGTAGCCTCTAACATTATGGAGGGGCAAGTGCTGTTAGTAGCGAGTAGCAGCACCTACACACACAGACAAAGGTGCCCAGTGTAGCCTCTAACATGATGGAGGGGCAAGTGCTGTTAGTAGCGAGTAGCAGCACCTACACACACAGACAAAGGTGCCCCGTGTAGCCTCTAAGATGATGGAGGGGCAAGTGCTGTTGTAGCGAGTAGCAGCACCTACACACAGACAAAGGTGCCCCGTATAGCCCCTAACAGACTGGAGGGGCAAGTGCTGTTAGTAGCGAGTAGCAGCACCTACACACACAGACAAAGGTGCCCCGTGTAGCCTCTAACAGACTGTAGGGGCAAGTGCTGTTAGAAGCGAGTAGCAGCACCTACACACAGACAAAGGTCCCCCGTGTAGCCTCTAACATGATGAAGGGGCAAGTGCTGTTGTAGCGAGTAGCAGCACCTACACACACAGATAAAGGTCCCCCGTGTAGCCTCTAACATGATGGAGTGGCAAGTGCTGTTGTAGCGAGTAGCAGCACCTACACAGACAAAGGTCCCCGTGTAGCCTCTAACATGCTGTAGGGGCAAGTGCTGTTAGTAGCGAGTGCACCGACACATACAGACAAAAGTGCCCCGTATAGCATCTAACAGACTGTAGGGGCAAGTGCTGTTAGTAGCGAGTAGCAGTACCTACACACACAGACAACGGTCCCCCGTGTAGCCTCTAACGGACTGTAGGGGCAAGTGCTGTTAGTAGCGAGTAGCAGCACCTACACACACAAAGGTCCCCCGTGTAGCCTCCAACAGGCTGTAGAGGCAAGTGCTGTTGGAGCGAGTAGCAGCACCTACACAGACAAAGGTCTCCCATGTAGCCTCTAACATGATGGAGGGGCAAGTGCTGTTGTAGCGAGTAGCAGCACTTACACACACAGACAAAGGTGCCCCGTATAGCCTCTAACAGACTGTAGGGGCAAGTGCTGTTAGTAGCGAGTAGCAGCACCTACACATACAGACAAAGGTCCCCCGTGTAGCCTCTAACATGATGGAGGGGCAAGTGCTGTTAGTAGCGAGTAGCAGCACCTACACACACAGACAAAGGTCCCCCGTGTAGCCTCTAACATGATGGAGGGACTAGTGCTGTTAGTAGCGAGTAGCAGCACCTACACACACAGACAAAGGTCCCCGTGTAGTCTCTAACAGACTGTAGGGGCAAGTGCTGTTAGTAGCGAGTAACAGCACCTACACACACAAAGGTCCCCCGTGTAGCCTCTAACAGGCTGTAGAGGCAAGTGCTGTTGTAGCGAGTAGCAGCACCTACACAGAGAAATGTCCCCCATGTAGCCTCTAACATGATGGAGGGGCAAGTGCTGTTGTAGCGAGTAGCAGCACTTACACACACAGACAAAGGTGCCCCGTATAGCCTCTAACAGACTGTAGGGGGAAGTGCTGTTAGTAGCGAGTAGCAGCACCTACACATACAGACAAAGGTGCCCCGTGTAGCCTCTAACATGATGGAGGGGCAAGTGCTGTTGTAGCGAGTAGCAGCACCTACACACACAGACAAAGGTCCCCCGTATAGCCTCTAACAGACTGTAGGGGCAAGTGCTGTTAGTAGCGAGTAGCAGCACCTACACATACAGACAAAGGTGCCCAGTGTAGCCTCTAACATGATGGAGGGGCAAGTGCTGTTAGTAGCGAGTAGCAGCACCTACACACACAGACAAAGGTGCCCCGTGTAGCCTCTAACATGATGGAGGGGCAAGTGCTGTTAGTAGCGAGTAGCAACAACAACAACCGCCATTCGCCACTAAGTGGCGGTGACGTCACCACGACGCTTGTGCCAGGCTATGTGCACCCTGAGGCCACGTGAAGTGTCGAACGCCCGCTGGCAGGAGGTCACGGGGCAGACCCAGGTGCCACGGGTCGACTGACTGAGATGACTGGCTGATGCACCACCTGTGCCCCCTACTGTGCCACCCTGCTGTGCTTTAGCCACCCGGCGCTCCGCTCGTTGTTCTGAGCGTCGCTCCTCCGCCCTACGTTGTTTTTGGAGGGCGACTGCCTCCAACTGCCCAGTAGCATCCTTCACGAGCCTCCTCCACAGGGGCCGATCTTGACACCGCTGGTACCAGTCATCGGCAAGTCCACTCAGCTCCACGTTCTCCTGTACCACATCACTCCATCTCTTCTCTAGCCCGTGCCGCGCCCGCTTAGCCCCCTCAATCCGGCCAAACAAAAGCTGTTTCGGCATGCGGTGGCTGGGCATGCGGGCTACATGACCCAGCCATCGCAGCCTTGCCTGCCGGAGGAGCTCACCGGTGGGACCCTGCCCAGATCTTTCAAGGATTTGTGAGCTCCTCACACAATCCATTCTGGTTAAACCCAGGATGGATCGTAGGCAGGCCGGCCTAAATGTTTCTAACCGGCGAAGATGTTCCATTAGGGGGTTCCACGTTTCGCAAGCGTAGAGAAGGGAGGGAATGACCGTGGCCGAGAAGACCTGAAGCTTAGTGCGGAGCGACAGACCAGGTAGCTTCCACACAGCGTTACGCAACCGATGAAAAGATATTGCCGCTCGACTGATTCGGAGTGAGACCTCTGCTGTTAAACTGGAGCCAGTCATAAGCACACTGCCCAGGTATGGGAAACTCTCCACTCTCTCCACAACTGCCCCATCACCGATTGGGGGTTGTGGGGGTGGAGTGTCCGATGGTACAAAATACCCAGGCAGGTGCTTAGTTTTGGTGGGGCTGATGGTAAGGCCCCACTTCTTAGTGGCACGCTCCAGTCTCAGCAGCAGCGTCTCCAACTCCTCCTCCTACTGAGCAGCTATTACCAAATCATCAGCATACATAGCGTGGTTGAGCAATAGGGAGCCATCCCTTGACCGCACCCGGGCATCGATTAGCCTCCCATTATATCTGTACCATATGGAGATTCCACCGGTACAGCTATTGAAGGCTTCACGAACTACGTGGTTAAAATAGATGTTAAATAATGTGGGAGCCAGAGGACATCCCTGTCGCACCCCAAGGTGTACAGGGAATTACTCTGACTCCCGGCCACGTAGTTTTACCCGGGCCCGCTCACCATCATGAAGGACCTTAATGATCGTGAGCAGAGGGTCAGGTACCCCAAAAGCACGAAGAACGACCCAGAGCCCAGGCCTACTGATGGTATCATACGCCTTGAGCAGGTCAATAAAGCAGAGATGTAGGTCTTGTTGGAATTCCCTACACCTCTGCTGTAGCAGACGGACAGAAAATATGGCATCTGTACAGGACCGCCCTTTCCTGAAACCGCATTGGGGCTCCGCAAGCCTCTCCTCAGCGTGCCTGGCAAGGCGATGCTGAATAATCCTTGCCAGGACCTTTCCCGGCACACTGAGGAGTGAGATGCCCCTGTAGTTGTTACAGTCTGTGCGGTCCCCCTTCTTAAAAAGGGGGACCACCAGGGCATCCTTCCAATCCTGCGGAACCCGTCCAGTGGTCCAGACTGTTGTTATGATGTCATATAGGGCAGTCTGTGCACAAACGCCACCCTCCCTCAGCATTTCGCTTGGGAGATCATCTCTGCCCACTGCCTTTCCTGGTCTCAGACTCCGGATCGCCTTCAATACTTCCTCAGCAGATGGCACCTCAGCCAGCCACTCACAGGGGGTGACTTCTTCCAATATTTGAGGCACCGCAGCCTCAGCAGGGTCATCCTCACTTTGTGCCACGATGTTTTCCTGGCTGAGGGATTTTCCCTCCCCCAGGACCTCACAGAAATGCTCAGCAAATCTGCGAACCTGTTCCTGGGGGTCGGAGATTGGATCACCGTTTTTTCCTCTAATGATGGTAATAGGTGTGGCGCTGCAGGTTACTTTTTTGATGGAGTTAAATATAGATTTGTGATCACGGGCCACTGAGGCAGACTCCATCTCCTCAGCAACCCGCGACCACCACCCATCCTTGCAGCGCCTCACGGCTCTCCGAACCTCCGAGCGAAGGCTGCGGTAAGCCTCCTCATTCTCTGACGTGGGATTCTGTAGCCGATGACAGTGGGTCTGTCGCTTTTTCTCAACCATCCTGAACACCTCCTCTGTCAGCCAGGGTCTCTGGGGAGGTCTGGACCGCGTACCCAAAGCAGCCATTGCAGCTGCATGAGTCACAATTCTAAACCTCACCCATTTACCCTCGACATCAGGAGTCGGGGACGATGCCAATCCCAGCCGCAAGCGATGATGAAATTCTCGCTTGCAACTTTCATCAGATAACTGAGACCAGGCCACTTTATGTTGGAATGGGGTCCTGGGTGTACACCCACCACCGGAGTGGAAGAATGGCAGGCGCATCTTACAGATGACTAGTCGATGGTCAGAGGGCAGATCAGCTCCACGGTAGGTCCTGGTGTCAAGGACATAGGCTCGCATTCGCTGGTCCGTCACTATGTAGTCCAGCAGATGTTCTTGCTTGGCATGCATCCATGATGTTGTGTGGATGCGCCGATGCCGGTACAGCGTGTTGGTAATTACAAGCCCATGGGCTGCACAAAAATCTAGCAGCCTCCTACCGTTGTTATTGAGCTGATCTGGCCCATGCCCTCCAATCACTCCAGACCAGGTGCCAGTATCATGACCAACTCGGGCATTGAAGTCACCCAACATGATGACTCTATCCCGAGGGGCCACTTTAGCCAGCACCTGTGACAGGAGGTCATAGAAGGCATCTGACTCATCGGCTTTGCCTGCATCCCTCCACGGATGTTCATCTTCGGTGGGGGCATAAGTAACCACGACCACCATTCCTCGCCTCCGGTTGATGGGAAGGCAAGCCCAAAGTAGCCTGGGGCTTACAGCTTCCCACACCTCACCGCCACGCTCCCACGCCCCCTTCATTCTTTTGTTCAAAAGAAGACCCACACCCTGTTGTTTGGCAGTCTGCTGCCCCGAGTAGAGGACTGTCCACCCCTCATGGTGGCAAGAGCCAGAGCCGGTCCACCGGACCTCCTGAATGCCGCATAGATCCAGGCGGTACCGGTCCAGCTCCCGACAGAGGAGTGGCAGCCTCTCATCTGCAGTGAGCGTTCGAACATTCCACGTGGCCACCCGTAGTGGCTTTTCGTTGTTTCTGGAGTAGCCCCGAGGGTAGGTATTCAATCTCCTGGCTCCGCCAATTGGGGTTTGGCCAGGAGACGTCATAGACGCCTGGCCCCCCGGGGCCTCCGGCACAAGCTTATTAGTTACATATTTCAGTTTAACTCGTGGTTTCGTGGTAATTAATTGAAGGTGGAGGGGTTACCAGCCCCTCGCACCCGTCCAGAGCCCCCGTTTAGCCCCTGTGGTGGACACATATGCCATGAGGGGAGGAGCCAATCAAAATTGGATCTCCCCCCACAGCACTGTCCACGACAGAGTTGCCCGTCCGGCACCGCGAGGAGGTAGGGGGTTGTTTTAGTAGCAGCACCTACACACAGACAAAGGTCCCCCGTGTAGCCTCTAACATAATGGAGGGGCTAGTGCTGTTAGTAGCGAGTAGCAGCACCTACACACACAGACAAAGGTGCCCCGTGTAGCCTCTAACATGATGGAGGGGCAAGTGCTGTTAGTAGCGAGTAGCAGCACCTACACACACAGACAAAAGTGCCCCGTGTAGCCTCTAACAGACTGTAGGGGCAAGTGCTGTTAATAGCGAGTACCAGCACCTACACACACAGACAAAGGTCCCCCGTGTAGCCTCTAACATAATGGAGGGGCTAGTGCTGTTCGTAGCGAGTAACAGCATCTACACACAGACAAAGTTACCCTGTGTAGCCTCTAACAGACTGTAGGGGCAAGTGCTGTTAATAGCGAGTAGCAGCACCTACACACACAGACAAAGGTCCCCCGTTTAGCCTCTAACTGACTGTAGGGGCAAGTGCTGTTAGTAGCGAGTAACAGCACCTACACACACAAAGGTCCCCCGTGTAGCCTCTAACAGACTGTAGGGGCAAGTGCTGTTAGCGAGTAGCAGCACCTACACACACACAGACAAAAGTCCCCCGTGTAGCCTCTAACAGACTGTAGGGGCAAGTGCTGTTAATAGCGAGTAGCAGCAGCGCCTATGAAGGCCGGGACTGTGACAAACGAGGGGGTGGGTGGCCAGCACCACGCCCGGCCGCCTTTGTCTCCCCCAGTGGCGATGTCACCGCATCGAGTACTCATTTGAGGCTGGGTCGACCTAGAGGAAACCCAGGACCGGTTCGGATAATCGAACTAAAAATCATTGCCTGGTTCGTAGCGAGTAATTAGCGCTAACTGCTGCACCACCGCTCACCACCCGCGGACACAGCCACCACCCACTCACCCTGTCACTCACCACGCTCCAGCTCACCACAACGCCCCCCCCCCACCCACTCACCTGCTCACTCACTACACACTACACTATACACTGCACTATACACTACACTATACACTACATTATACACTACACTATACACTACACTATACACTACATTATACACTACACTATACACTACACACTACACTATAAACTACACTACACTATACACTATACTACACACTACACTATACACCACATATACTATACTATACAATACACATATACACTACACTCTACACTACACTATACACTATATATACTACGCTATACACTACACTATACACTATATATATACTACACTATACAGTACACATATACACTACACTCTACACTACACTATACACTACATATACTACGCTATACACTACACATACATTACATACTGCATATACATTGCATATCACTACAATGTATATTGCATGCGCAATGTATACTTCACCAGATAACGCATGCGGTAGGTGCATGTGAACACACGTGTCTGCGCAGGTGAGTGAGTGGTGAGTACGTGGTGAGTGGTGAGTGAGTGAGTGGTGAGTGAGTGAGTGAGTGGTGAGTGAGTGGTGAGTGGTGAGTGAGTGAGTGAGTGGTGAGCGAGTGGTGAGTGATTGGTAAGTGAGTGAGTGAGTGGTGAGTGAGTGAGTGGTGAGTGATTGGTAAGTGACTGAGTGGTGAGTGAGTGAGTGGTGAGTGAGTGAGTGAGTGGTGAGTGAGTGAGTGAGTGGTGAGTGAGTGGTGAGTGAGTGAGTGATGAGTGAGTGGTGAGAGAGTGAGTGAGTAGTGAGTGGTGAGTGAGTGAGTGAGTGGTGAGTGAGTCAGTGAGTACGTGGTGAGTAGTGGTGAGTGGTGAGTGAGTGGTGAGTGAGTGAGTATGTGGTGAGTGGTGAGTGAGTGAGTGGTGAGTGAGTACGTGGTGAGTGAGTGAGTGAGTAAGTGAATGAGTGGTGAGTGAGTGGTGAGTGAGTATGTGGTGAGTGAGTGAGTGAGTACGTGGTGAGTGAGTGGTGAGTGAGTAGTGAGTGAGTGAGTGAGTACGTGGTGAGTGAGTGAGTGGTTAGTGGTGAGTGAGTGAGTACGTGGTGAGTGAGTGGCGAGTGAGTGAGTGAGTGGTGAGTGAGTGAGTGGTGAGTGAGTGGTGAGTCATGAGTGAGTGAGTGGTGAGTGAGTGGTGAGTGAGTGAGTGGTGAGTGAGTGGTGAGTGAGTGAGTGGTGAGTGGTGAGTGAGTGGTGAGTGAGTACGTGGTGAGTGAGTGGTGAGTGAGTGGTGAGTAAGTGGTGAGTGAGTGGTGAGTGAGTGAGTGGTGAGTGAGTGGTGAGTGCGTGAGTGGTGAGTGAGTGGTGAGTGCGTGAGTGGTGAGTGAGTGGTGAGTGAGTGGTGAGTGATTGAGGGGTCCTCACCTGCCGGACTCCCAACGCTCCTCCGCCCGGCGCCTCCACTTCGTTTCGTCTTGACGAGGAATGAGCGAGGCATGGGGGTGGTGGTGGAGGTGGTGGAGGTGGTGGTGGAGGTGGTGGTGGAGGTGGTGGTGGTGGTGGTGGAGGTGGTGGTGGTGGTGGTGGAGGTGGTGGTTGTGGAGGTGGTGGAGGTGGTTGTGGAGGTGGAGGAGGTGGTGGAGGTGGTGGAGGTGGTGGTGGAGGTGGTGGTGGTGGAGGTGGTGGTGGAGGTGGTGGTGGTGGTGGAGGTGGTGGAGGTGGTGGTGGTGGAGGTGGTGGTGGATGTGGTGGATGTGGTGGAGGTGGTGGTGGAGGTGATGGTGGTGGAGGTGGTGGTGGTGGTGGAGGTGGTAGTTGTGGAGGTGGTAGTTGTGGAGGTGGTGGTGGAGTTGGAGGTGGTGGAGGTGGAGGTGCTGGTGGAGGTGGTGGTGGAGGAGGTAGTGTTGGAGGTGGTGGTGGAGGTGGTGGTGGTGGTGTTGGAGGTGGTGGTGGTGTTGGTCGACTTGCGGCTGCTCGATCAGGAGACGCGACGTTGACTCAATTCCTTGACTCACTCCTCCACACTGGCTCGGCAAGCGACTCACACCACTACGGCTCACACTACACTATACACTACACACTACACTACACACTACTATACACTACACTATACACTACGATACATTACACTATACACTACACTATACACTACTATACACTATACACTACACTATACACTACTATACACTACACTATACACTACACTATACACTACGATACACTACACTATACACTACCCTATACACTACACACTATACACTACACTATACACTACTATACACTACACTATACACTACTATACACTACACTACTATACACTACACACTTTAAACTACACTATACACTACACACTATACACTACACTATACACTACTATAAACTACACTATACACTACACTATACACTACTATACACTAAACTATACACTACACGATACACTACTATACACTACACTATACACTACACTATACACTACATACTACACTATACACTACACTACCACACACTACACTACGACTCACATTACACTACACTATACACTACACACTGCACTATATACTACTACACTATACACTACACTATACGCTACACTATACACTACACTATACACTACAGTACACTATACACTACACTACATACTACTCTACACACTACACTATACACTACACCATACACTACACTATACACTACACTATATTACACTATACACTACACTATACACTACACACTACACTATACACTACACTACACACTACACTACACTATACACTACACTACACACTGCACTACACTATACACTACACTACATACCACAGTCTACACTACACTACACAATTCACTACACTACACGACACACTACACTATACACTACACACTACACGACACTATACACTACACTATACACTACACACTACACTATACACTACACACTACACTATACACTACACTATACACTACACTATACACTACACTATACACTACACACTACACTGTACACTACACTACACACTACACTATACACTACACACTACACTACACTATACACTACACTATACTATACACTACACACTACACTATACACTACACACAACAACTATACACTACACTATACACTACACACAACAACTATACACTACACTACACACAACAACTATACACTACACTATACACTACATACGCACGTGACGGCAAGGCGAGTAGCTGATCTCGCCTGCTGTTACCACCACCACCAGCAGCAGCGTCATCATTGTCGTCGCTTTGGTCACTCTCAAGCAATGTTACTGATGAGCGTGCTGAAGGGCAAAGCCACTCCCGCCGCTGTTGATGTTGTTGTTGATGTTGTTGTTGATGTTGTTGTTGTTAATGTTGTTGATGTTGTTGATTCTCCCGTTGGGTTCGCGGTGCAGTGGGCGAGTGAGGTGTGAGGGTGGGTGTCATCATCCACTTATAGTCACCACCACCACCACCACCCACCCACCACCCACCCCACTCCACCCACCACCCACCCCACTCCACCCACCACTCACCCCACTCCACCCACCACCCACCCATTCATTCAGCTATCCCCGGGGCCACTGACGGAGCGTTGGGGGTGGTGGGGGTGAGGTTGAAGGGGTGGGGAGGGAGCGGGGGAGGGAGTGAGAGGGGGGGGTGAGGGAGGGAGAGGGAGCGATTTGAGATAAGCGAGCAAAGTGGCACCTGTAGCCGGTGGCCCCTGCGCGTTTAAGGAGCCGCGCGGGCCGGGTTAGGGCTGAGCGGTGGAAACCGGGGGCGCGATAGGCAACCTGGCTGCCTTTAAGGAGCAGTCGCCTGGCGTGCTGTGGAGTGACTGGGCGGGTGAGCGGTGCTGGTGAGTTGAGTGGTGAGTGGGTGGTGAGTGGGTGGTGAGTGAGTGGTGAGTGGGTGGTGAGTGGGTGGTGAGTGAGTGAGTGGTGAGTGAGTGGGTGAGTGAGTGGGTGGTTGAGTGGGTAAGTGGATGAGTGGGTGAGTGGTGAGTGGGTGGTGAGTGAGTGGTTGAGTGGTGAGTGAGTGGTGAGTGAGTGGGTGAGTGGTGAGTTAGTGGGTGAGTGAGTGGGTGATTGAGTGGGTGGGTGAGTGAGAGAGTGGGTGGGTGAATGAGTGAGTGCGTGAATGGGGGAGTGATTGAGTGGGTAAGTGGATGAGTGGGTGGGTGAGTGAGTTGGTGGAGGAGTGATTGAGTGGGTGAGTGGTTGGTTGAGTGGGTGAGTAAGCGGGTAAGTGGGTGAGTGGTTGAGTGGGTGAGTGGGTGGGTGAGTGAGTCAGTGGTTGAGGGAGTGGGTGAGTGAGTCAATGAGTGAGTGAGTGGTTGAGTGGGTGAGTGGATGAGTGGGTGGGTGAGTGAGTGGGTGGTTGAGTGGCCGAGCGAGTGACTAAGTCGATGAGTGAGTGAGTGGGTGAGTGGGGGAGTGAGTGGTTGAGTGGGTGCGTGAGTGAGTGGGTGAGTGGGGGAGTGAATGAGTGGTTGAGTGGGTGGGTGAGTGAGTGGGTGGTTGAGTGAGTGGTTGAGTTAGAGAGTGGGTGGGTGAGTGAGTGGGTGGGTGGGTGAGTGGGTGGGTGAGTGAGTGGGTGAGTCGGTGGTTGAGTGAGTGGGTGAGTGAGTGAGTCAATGAGTGCTTGAGTGGGTAAGTGGATGAGTGGGTGGGTGAGTGAGTGGGTGAGTGGGGGAGTGAGTGAGTGGTTGAGTGGGTGGGTGAGTGAGTGGGTGAGTGGGGGAGTGAGTGAGTGGGTGAGTGAGTGAGTCAATGAGTGATTGAGTGGGTAAGTGGATGAGTGAGTGGGTGAGTGAGTGAGTGGTTGAGTGGGTGGGTGAGTGAGTGGGTGGGTGAGTGAGTGATTAGTGCCCAGCCACCGCATGCCCAAGCAGCTTCTGTTTGGTCGGATAGAGTGTCAGTCAGCTCAACGGGCGCAACACAGGACTGTATGTATGGGGCGCTACGGTGGCTAGGAGATGTTAACTACCTCGCCTGGTATGCAGGAGGTCGTGGGTTCGACCCCGACCCTGACGATGCCTGCTGCTGCTGCTGCAGATTTTGATCGCGTGGATTTAATTTTTTTGTAATCCGGGGTTCTCTGGGGTCGTTTCTCCTCCACGTTCAGAATCGACATCGCCACGCGATTCGGGTATTTGGCTGCCGCTATCAACGTCCATGCTGACGATGATGATGACGACGATGATAATGACGATGATGATGACGACGATGATGATGACGACGATGATGATGACGACGATGATGACGACGATGATGATGACGACGATGATGACGATGATGATGATGACGACGATGATGATCACGACGATGATGACGATGATGATGATGACGACGATGATGATGACGACGATGATGATGACGATGATGATGACGACGATGATAATGACGATGATGATGACGACGATGATGATGACGACGATGATGATGACGACGATGATGACGATGATGATGACGATGATGATGACGACGATGATGATGACGACGACGATGATGATGATGACGACGATGATGACGATGATGATGATGACGACGATGATGACGACGATGGTGATGACGACGATGATGACGACGATGATGATGATGACGATGATGATGACGACGATGATGACGACGATGATGACGATGATGATGATGACGACGATGATGATGACGAGCCCACTTTTGTTGAGCCATCGTTTGTGGGGACCTTAACCTGGTAAAAATAATTAAAAAATAAACAGTTTCTTTTAATGGTTTATATATAGTTCTAGATTTGAATCTTTCGCGCTGTCACAAGATCGCCCTCCGTGGAAGAGGGGGAAGTTCGCGAAGGACCGCTGCTGGGCAGTGCCAGGCTAGGTGCATCTTGAGCAGTCGCCCTCCAGCAACAGCGGAGAGGAGACAGAGCTGATGTGGCACAGGGGGAGGACGTGGAGCTGAGTGGAGGACTTGCTGACAACCGATGAAACCACAGCGGTGTCACAAGGTCGGACTCCACGGAGGAGGGGGAGTGCCAGGCTAGGTGCACCTAGAAGGCTGCTGGGCAGTTGGAGGCAGTCGCCCCTTCAGCAACAGCGGAGGGCAGAGGAGCGACGCTCACAACAACGGGCGGAGCGGCCGGGCGGGTAAAACGCAGCGCGTTGACACGGTAGGGGGGACAGGTGGTGGTGCATCGGCCACTCATCTCAGTCGGTCAACCCGTGGCACCTGCTGGGTCTGTCCCGTGACCTCCTTCTGCACCTAGCCTGGCACAGCAGTCAACCCGTGGCACCTGCTGGGTCTGTCCCGTGACCTCCTCCTGCACCTAGCCTGGCACAGCAGTCAACCCGTGGCACCTGCTGGGTCTGTCCCGTGACCTCCTCCTCCTGCACCTAGCCTGGCACAGCAGTCAACCCGTGGCACCTGCTGGGTCTGTCCCGTGACCTCCTCCTCCTGCACCTAGCCTGGCACAGCAGTCAACCCGGGGCACCTGCTGGGTCTGTCCCGTGACCTCTTCCTGCACCTAGCCTGGCACAGCAGTCAACCCGTGGCACCTGCTGGGTCTGTCCCGTGACCTCCTCCTGCACCTAGCCTGGCACAGCAGTCAACCCGTGGCACCTGCTGGGTCTGTCCCGTGACCTCCTCCTCCTGCACCTAGCCTGGCACAGCAGTCAACCCGGGGCACCTGCTGGGTCTGTCCCGTGACCTCTTCCTGCACCTAGCCTGGCACAGCAGTCAACCCGTGGCACCTGCTGGGTCTGTCCCGTGACCTCCTCCTGCACCTAGCCTGGCACAGCAGTCAACCCGTGGCACCTGCTGGGTCTGTCCCGTGAATTCCTTCTGCACCTAGCCTGGCACAGCAGTCAACCCGTGGCACTTGCAGGGTCTGTCCCGTGACCCCCTGCCAGCAACAGCGAGCCTTCCAAACTTCACGTGGCCTGAAAGTGCACCTCGCCTGGCACAGGCGAGCCTTCCAGACTTCACGTGGCCTCAAACTGCACCTAGCCTGGCACAGGCGTCGTGGTGACCTTACCACTGTTTAGTGGCGAATTGCGGCTGTTGGTGGTGAGTGTGGTACTGGTGAGTGTGATGGTGAGTGAGTGTTGCTGGTGAGTGTGGTGGTGAGTGTTGCTGGTGAGTGTGATGGTGAGTGAGTGTTGCTGGTGAGTATGGTGGTGAGTGTGATGGTGAGTGTGACTGGTGAGTGTTGATGGTGAGTGTGGTGGTGAGTGTGGTGGTGAGTGTGCTGGTGAGTGTTGATGGTGAGTGTGGTGGTGAGTGTGGTGGTGAGTGTGCTGGTGAGTGAGTGTGATGGTGAGTGTTACTGGTAAGTGTTGCTGGTGAGTGTTGATGGTGAGTGTGGTGGTGAGTGTGGTACTGGTGAGTGTGGTGGTGAGTGTGGTACTGGTGAGTGAGTGTTGCTGGTGAGTGTTGATGGTGAGTGTTGATGGTGAGTGTGGTGGTGAGTGTGGTACTGGTGAGTGTGGTGGTGAGTGTGGTACTGGTGAGTGAGTGTTGCTGGTGAGTGTTGATGGTGAGTGTGGTGGTGAGTGTGGTGGTGAGTGTGGTACTGGTGAGTGAGTGTTGCTGGTGAGTGTTGATGGTGAGTGTGGTGGTGAGTGTGATACTGGTGAGTGAGTGTTGCTGGTGAGTGTTACTGGTGAGTGTTGATGGTGAGTGTGGTGGTGAGTGTGGTGGTGAGTGTTGCTGGTGAGTGTTGCTGGTGAGTGTGATGGTGAGTGTTGATGGTGAGTGAGTGGTACTGGTGAGTGTTGCTGGTGAGTGTTGATGGTGAGTGTTGATGGTGAGTGTTGATGGTGAGTGTGGTGGTGATGGTGAGTGAGTGCTACTGGTGAATGTTGCTGGTGAGTGTGATGGTGAGTGAGTGTTGATGGTGAGTGTGGTGGTGAGTGAGTGGTACTGGTGAGTGTTGCTGGTGAGTGTGATGGTGAGTGTTGATGGTGAGTGTGGTGGTGAGTGAGTGTGGTGGTGAGTGTTACTGGTGGGTGTGGTAATGGTGAGTGTTGCAGGTGAGTGTTGCTGGTGAGTGTGGTGGTGAGTGTTACTGGTGAGTGTGGTAATGGTGAGCGTTGCAGGTGAGTGTTGCTGGTGAGTGTTGATGGTGAGTGTGGTGGTGAGTGAGTGTGGTGGTGAGTGTTACTGGTGAGTGTGGTAATGGTGAGTGTTGCAGGTGAGTGTTGCTGGTGAGTGTTGATGGTGAGTGTGGTGGTGAGTGTTACTGGTGAGTGTGGTAATGCTGATGAGTCATGACCTGTTACAAGTCGGGTGATGTTGATTCTCAACATTTCAATGTCGGGATTTATCGTCAAACACACAGAGGGGTGAGGGGGTGAGGGGAGGGGGTGAGGGGGTGAGGGGAGGGGGTGAGGGGGTAAGGGGAGGGGGTGAGGGGGTGAGGGGAGGGGGTGAGGGGGTGAGGGGAGGGGGTGAGGGGGGTCCTCGCCTTGCAGCTGGTCACCTGGTCACGCTCAGCCCGGAACGCGCAGGTGCAGGGCGGGTAGCAGACGCGAGCCCTGGGCTAATAATCATCACACTCATCACACTCATCATCATACTCATCATCATACTCATCATCATACTCATCATCACACTCATCATCATACTCATCATCATACTCATCATCATAGTCATCATACTCATCATCACACTCATCATCATACTCATCATCACACTCATCATCATACTCATCATCATACTCATCATCATACTCATCATCATAGTCATCATACTCATCATCACACTCATCACACTCATCATCATACTCATCATCATACTCATCATCATACTCATCATCACACTCATCACACTCATCATCATACTCATCATCACACTCATCACACTCATCATCATACTCATCATCACACTCATCACGATCATCATCATAGTCATCATCACACTCATCATACTCATCATCACACTCATCATACTCATCATCACACTCGTCACACTCATCACACTCATCATCATACTCATCATCACACTCATCACACTCATCACACTCATCATACTCATCATCATACTCATCATACTCATCATCATACTCATCACACTCATCATCCAACTCATCATCATACTCATCATCACACTCATCATCACACTCATCACACTCATCATCATACTCATCATCACACTCATCATCACACTCATCACACTCATCATCATACTCATCATCATACTCATCATCACACTCATCACACTCATCATCATACTCATCATCACACTCATCATCACACTCATCACACTCATCATCATACTCATCATCATACTCATCATCACACTCATCACACTCATCATCATACTCATCATCATACTCATCATCACACTCATCACACTCATCATCATACTCATCATCATACTCATCATCACACTCATCACACTCATCATCATACTCATCATCATACTCATCATCACACTCATCACACTCATCATCATACTCATCATCACACTCATCACGATCATCATCATAGTCATCATCACACTCATCATACTCATCATCACACTCATCATACTCATCATCACACTCGTCACACTCATCACACTCATCATCATACTCATCATCACACTCATCACACTCATCACACTCATCATACTCATCATCATACTCATCATCATACTCATCACACTCATCATCCAACTCATCATCATACTCATCATCACACTCATCACACTCATCATCACACTCATCATCACACTCATCATCACACTCATCATCACACTCATCACACTCATCATCACACTCATCATCACACTCATCATCATACTCATCACACTCAGCATCATACTCATCATCATACTCATCACACTCATCATCATCATCATTGCACTCATCATCACACTCATCATCATACTCATCATCACACTCATCATGCTCATCACACTCATCATCATACTCAACACACTCATCATATTCATCATCATCACACTCAACATACTAATCATCATACTCATCAACATAACTATACTCATCATACTCATCATCATCACACTCATCATCACAATCATCGCACTCATCATACTTATCACACATCCTCATACTCATCATACTCATCATCATCATACTCATCATCACTCTCATCACACTCATCATACTCATCATCATCACATTCATCATACTCATCATCATCATCATACTCATCATCATACTCATTATACTCATCATACTCATCACACTCATCATCACACTCATCATGCTCATCACATTCATCATTTTCATCATCATCATCATCACATTCATCATCATACTCATCATACTCATCAACATAACTACACTCATCATACTCATCATCATAGCTACACTCATCACACTCATCATCATCACCATCACACTCATCATCATACTCATCATACTCATCATCATAACTACACTCATCATACTCATGGCCACTAAGAGGTGGGGCCTTACCATCAGCCCCACCAAAACGACGCACCTGCCTGGGTATTTTTACCATCAGACACTCCACCCCCACACCTCTCAATTAGTGATGGGGCAGATGTGGAGAGAGTGGAGAGTTTCCCATACCTGGGGAGTGTGCTCGCGACCAGCTCTGGTTTAACAGCAGAGGTCTCACTCCGAATCAGTCGAGCGGCAATATCTTTTCATCGGTTGCGTAACGCTGTGTGGAAGCTACCTGGTCTGTCGCTCCGCACGAAAGCTTCGGGTCTTCTCGGCCACGGTCATTCCCTCCCTTCTCTACGCTTGCGAAACGTGGACCCCCCTAATGGAACATCTTTGCCGGTTAGAAACATTTAGGCTGGTCTGCCTACGATCCATCCTGGGTTGTGAGGAGCTTACATATCCTTGAAAGATCTGGACAAAGTCTCATCGGTGAGCTCCTCCGGCGGGCAAGGCTGCGTTGGCTGGGTCATGTAGCCCGCATGCCCAGCCACCGCATGCCTAAACAGCTTTTGTTCGGCTAGATAGAGGGGGCTAAACGGACATGGCACGGGCTAGAGAAGAGATGCAGTGATGTGGTACAGGAAGGAGTGGAGCTGAGTGGACTTTCCGATGACCGGTACCAGCGGTGTCAAGATCGGCCTCTGTGGAGGAGGCTCGTGAATGACGCTACTGGGCAGTTGGAGGTAGTCGCCCTCCAGCCACATCAACGGAGGGCGGAGGAGCGACGCTCACAACAACGAGCGGAGTGCCGGGCGGCTAAAGCATAGGAAGTTGGCACAGCAGGGGGCACAGGTGGTGGTGCATCGGCCACTCATCTCAGTCGGTTGACGCGTGGCACCTGCTGGGTCTGCCCCGTGACCTCCTCCCAGCGGGCCTTTGACACTTCACGTGGCCTTGACGTGCACCTAGCCTGGCACAAGCGCTATAATGACGTCACCGCCACTTAGGGATTGTTGTTGTGTGCGCCTGACGTCACGCACAAGAGTTGGCCACGATGTGCCACCTACGTCACGTTGAATAATGACTCCGGCCAAATTACTAAATTATGTATTTCCATGGGTAGTTATGTATTTCCATGGGTCTCTATGTATTTCCATGGGTAGTTATGTATTTCCATGGGTCTCTCTGTATCTCAATGGGTAGTTATGTATTGATATGGCTATCTATGTATCTCCATGGGTAGTTATGTATTTCTATGGATCTCTATGTATATCTATGGGTAGGTATGTATTTCTATGGGTCTCTATGTATCTCTATGGGTAGTTACGTATTTCTATGGGTCTCTATGTATTTCCATGGGTAGTAATGTATTTATATGGGTCTCTATGCATCTCCATGGTTAGTTATGTATTTCTATGGGTCTCTATGTATTTCCATGGGTAATTATGTATTTCTATGGGTCTCTTTGTATTTCCATGGGTAGTTATGTATTTCTATGGGTCTCTATGTATTTCCATGCGTAATTATGTATTTCTATGGGTCTCTTTGTATTTCCATGGGTAGTTATGTATTTCTACGGGTCTCTATGTATCTCTATGGGTAGTTATGTATTTCTATGGGTCTCTATGTATCTCCATGGGTGGTTATGTATTTCTATGGGTCTCTATGTATCTCTATGGGTAGCTATGCATCTCTATGGGTCTCTATGTTTATCTATGTATCTCTATGAGTCTCTTTATATCTATATTAGTCTCTTTGTATCTCTATGGGTCTGTCCCGTGCCCTCCTGCACCTAACCTGGCACAGTAGGGGGGGTTACAGCTGGTGGTGCATCTACCGGTCATCTCAGTCAGTCAACCCGTGGCACCTATAGGGTCTGTCCCGTGACCTGCCAGCAGACTCGAGGTTTTCACGTGATGACCTCGAAGTGCACCTAGCCTGGCACAGACGCCGTGGTGACGTCCCCGTCACTCAGAGTCGCGCATGGCGGGATATTGAAGGGGGGGGGGTGTGGGGGGCCGGGGGTGGATGGATGGGGTGGTGTCGTGTGGGTGGGGTGTGGGTGTGGGGTGTGTGTGAGTGGAGTGATGTGTGGGTGAGGTGTGGTGTGAGTGGAGTGATGTGTGGGTGTGTGTGAGTGGGGTGAGGTGGGGTGTGGGGTGTGGGTGTGGTGAGTGTGCGGTGTGTGTGTGGTGTGGGTGTGGTGTGTGTGTGTGAGTGGGGTGAGGTGTGGGTGAGGTGTGGTGTGTGTGGGATGTGTGTGTGTGTGGTGTGTGTGTGTGGGGTGTGTGTGTGGTGTGTGTGTGTGTGGGGTGTGAGTGGGGTTTGTGTGTGGTGTGAGTGGGGTGTGTGTGTGGTGTGTGTGTGTGTGTGGTGTGTGTGTGTGGTGTGTGTGTGTGGGGTGTGTGTGTGGTGTGTGTGTGTGTGGGGTGTGTGTGGTGTGTGTGTGTGGGGTGTGAGTGGGGTGTGTGTGTGGTGTGTGTGGGGTGTGTGTGGTGTGTGTGTGTGTGTGGTGTGTGTGTGGGGTGTGTGTGGTGTGGTGTGGGTGGTGTGTGTGTGGTGTGTGGTGGTGTGGGTGGGGGTGTGGGTTCAGACTAATCAGGCTAATGCTCACTCCACCCCCGCATGAACAATGCATCTTGCTGGGATGAATAATTCATGGATGGCGGAGACTACTCCCGGCGCCACGCACACACCTGTGTGGCGTGGGTGGGAGTGTGAGAGGGTGCGTGGGGGCGTGTGGGTGAGTGAGTGTGGGTGAGTGTGGGTGAGTGAGTGTGAGTGAGTGTGGGTGAGTAAATGTGTGGGTGAGTGTGGGTAAGTGAGTGAGGTGTGGGTGAGTGTGAGTGAGTGTGGGGGCGTGTGGGTTGGGGGCGTGTGGGTGTGGGTGAGTGTGGGTGTGGGTGAGTGTGGGTGAGTGAGTGTGGGTAAGTGAGTGAGAGTGAGTGAGTGTGGGTGAATGAGTGTGAGTGAGTGTGAGTGTGTGTGGGTGAGTGAGTGTGAGTGTTGGTGAGTGAGTGTGAGTGAGTGAGTGGTGAGTGAGTGGTGAGTGAGTGAGTGGTGAGTGAGTGAGTGGTGAGTGAGTGAGTGAGTGGTGACTGGTGAGTGAGTGAGTGGTGAGTGGGTGAGTGAGTGTGAGTGAGTGAGTGTGAGTGAGTGAGTGTGAGTGTGTGTGGGTGAGTGAGTGTGTGTGGGTGAGTGTGTGAGTGTGAGTGAGTGTGTGTGAGTGTGTGTGGGTGAGTGAGTGTGAGTGAGTGTGGGTGAGTGTGTGAGTGTGGGTGAGTGTGAGTGTGGGTGAGTGTGGGTGAGTGTGAGTGAGTGAGTGTGAGTGTGGGTGAGCGTGGGTGAATGTGGGTGTGTGTGAATGAGTGTGAGTGAATGTGAGTGTGGGTGAGTGTGGGTGAGTGAGTGTGAGTGAGTGTGGGTGAGTGAGTGTGAGTGAGTGTGGGTGTGTGTGAGTGAGTGTGGGTGAGTGAATGTGAGTGTGGGTGAGTGTGTTGAGTGTAGGTGAGTGTGTGTGGGTGAGTGTGAGTGAGTGTGGGTGAGTGTGAGTGTGGGTGAGTGTGAGTGTGGGTGAGTGTGTTTAGTGTAGGTGAGTGTGTGTGGGTGAGTGTGAGTGAGTGTGGGTGAGTGTGAGTGAGTGTGGGTGAGTGTGGGTGAGTGTGGGTGAGTGAGTGTGTTGAGTGTAGGTGGGTGTGTGTGGGTGAGTGAGTGTGGGTGAGTGTGGGTGACTCTGTGTGTGGGCACTCTACACGTGCCCGATGATTGGTAGCGTGATGTTAACTACCTCGCCCGGTGTACAGGAGGTCGTGGGTTCGATCCCGACCCTGACGATGCCTGCTGCTGCTGTATATTTGGAGTTTGCGGTGTCTCTCTCTCTCTCTCATCATCATCACGGTGGCTAGGAGATGTTGACTACCTCATCTGGTCTACAGGAGGTCGTGGGTTCGATCCCGACCCTGACGACGCCTGCTGCTGCTGCTGTATATTTGGAGTTTGCGGTGTCTCTCTCTCTTTCTGTCTCTCTCCGTGGTCACGTGGATTTTTCCCCGAGTGTTTGGCTGCTGCTCTAAATGTCCACGTGACGATGACGATGACGACGGTGATCAGCCACTCTGTGGGGGTCGCTTCTGAAAAAGAGCAACACAGATCAGTGGGGCCTTAGCTGGTAAAATAGAAATGTAGTTTTAGTATGGGTCTCTGTGAGTATGGGTCTCTATGGGTCTCTGTGAGTATGGGTCTCTGTGAGTATGGGTCTCTGTGAGTATGGGTCTCTATGAGTATGGGTCTCTATGAGTATGGGTCTCTGTGGGTCTCTGTGGGTCTCTGTGAGTATGGGTCTCTATGAGTATGGGTCTCTATGAGTATGGGTCTCTATGGGTCTTTTTGGGTCTCTGTGAGTATGGGTCTCTATGGGTCTCTGTGAGTATGGGTCTCTATGAGTATGGGTCTCTATGGGTCTCTGTGGGTCTCTGTGAGTATAGGTCTCTATGGGTCTCTGTGAGTATGGGTCCCTATGAGTATGGGTCTCTATGAGTATGGGTCTCTGTGAGTATGGGTCTCTATGGGTCTCTGTGAGTATGGGTCTCTATGGGTCTCTGTGAGTATGGGTCTCTATGAATATGGGTCTCTGTGAGCATGGGTCTCTGTGGGTATGGGTCTCTATGGGTCTCTGTGAGTATGGGTCTCTGAATGTGGGTCTCCGTGAGTATGGGTCTCTGTGAGTATGGGCCTCTATGGGTCTCTGTGAGTATGGGTCTCTATGAGTATGGGTCTCTATGAGTATGGGTCTCTATGGGTCTCTGTGAGTATGGGTCTCTGTGAGTATGGGTCTCTATGAGTATGGGTCTCTATGGGTCTCTGTGAATATGGGTCTCTGAATATGGGTCTCCATGAGTATGGGTCTCTTTGAGGATGGGTCTCTATGGGTCTCTGTGCGTATGGGTCTCTGTGAGTATGGGTCTCTATGAGTATGGGTCTCTATGAGTATGGGTCTCTATGGGTCTCTGTGAGTATGGGTCTCTAAATATGGGTCTCCATGAGTATGGGTCTCTGTGAGTATGGGTCTCTATGCGTCTCTATGAGTATGGGTCTCTTTGAGTTTGGGTCTCTATGATTCTCTATGAGTATGGGTCTCCACGAGTATGGGTCTCTATGAATATGGGTCTCTATGGGTCTCTATGAGTATGGGGCTCTATGAGCATGGGTCTCTGAGTATAGGTCCCTATGAGTGTGGGTCTCTATGAGTATGGGTCACTATACACTACACCATACACTACACTACTATACACTACACTACTATACACTACACTATACACTACTACACTATACACTACACTATACACTACTACACTATGCACTACACTATACACTACTACACTATACACTACTACACTATACACTACTACACTATACACTACACTACTATACACTACACTACTATACACTACACTATACACTACTACAAACCTGTCAACCCCTTATCAGTGCCATAATAACAGACCAACTCAGACCGCATCAGTCACGCCATGCCCGGTGTAAATCTACAACGTTCATCCTATACACTACACTATACGCTACACTATACACTACACTATACACTACTACACTATACACTACTACACTATACACTACACTACTATACACTACACTTACACTACACTATACACTACACTATACACTACACTATACACTACTACACTATACACTACTACACTATACACTACTATACACTACACTATACACTACACTATACACTACACTATACACTACTACACTATACACTACTATACACTACACTACTATACACTACTATACACTACACTATACACTACTACACTATACACTACTATACACTACACTATACAATACTACACTATACACTACTATACACTACACTACTATACACTACACTACTATACACTACACCTACACTACACTATACACTACACTATACACTACACTATACACTACTACACTATACACTACACTACTATACACTACACTACTATACACTTACACTACACTATACACTACACTATACACTACACTATACACTACACTACTATACACTACACTACCATACACTACACGATACACTACTACACTATACACTACACTATACACTACTACACTATACACTACTACACTATACACTACACTATACACTACACTACCATACACTATACTATACACTACTACACTATACACTACACTATACACTACACTATACACTACTACACTATACACTGCACTATACACTACACTACTATACACTACACTACTATACACTACACTTACACTACACTATACACTACACTACTATACACTACACTACTATACACTACACTACTATACACTACACTATACACTACACTACTATACACTACACTTACACTACACTATACACTACACTACTATACACTACTATACACTACACTACTATACACTACACTATACACTACACTACTATACACTACACTTACACTACACTATACACTACACTACTATACACTACACTTACACTACACTATACACTACACTATACACTACTACACTATACACTACTACACTATACACTACACTATACACTACACTACTACACTATAGACTACACTACTATACACTACACTATACACTACACTTACACTACACTACTACACTACTCCAAACCTGTCAACCCCTTATCAGTGCCATAATAACAGACCAACTCAGACCGTCACCCCTCGCCCGGTGTAAATCTACAACGTTCATCCATCCCACAAAGTCCCATCGCACGGGAGAATCACACAAACAAATTAAAAAAAACACATTTTTACATACATATATATTTTTTAGTATTCACTCACAATTCCCCTGCACAACGATACGGGGTAAATCCGTCCGCACGGGTTGGCGTGCACAGCGGCTTGGGGTTCGTTCGCCGCGATGGGGAATCGAACCCGCGCGTCCGTGGGGTTCGCGGATTGCCCGCGCAGCGCTCTCGACCGCTGCACTGCCGCCACCTGGCGGAGGAGGCGAAGCAGTTCGCAGCGACTCGCCAACAGGGGGCGCTGTGCGCTGTCCCACAAATGACGTCACGCCATTTTGAACGATTTTTTTTACCCCCACCCCCACCACCCCCATCGTCACACGGCGTCATAAAAAGTCAAACCTCCCCCTCCTCCTCAACTATGACGTCACAAAGCTCTGCCCCCCCCCCTCCTCCCCCCCCCCCAAAATATATAAAACATGCTTCAAATCGATTTAAATCGATTTAAAGCTTTCGTGACTGCAAGGATTCATCTTCTTTGGTTCTTTCGGTAAAGTCACCACCACGTAGAATGAGAATAAAATAATAAGTCTATAAAATTAAATAACACGATGAAATTCTCACGACGTTTCGGCCACAACACAAGCGGCCTTTATCAGGTGAAGGGACGAGACTGTCTTCGCTCCAGCGCTGTCCTCCAGACAGTCTCGTCCCTTCACCTGATGAAGGCCGCTTGTGTTGTGGCCGAAACGTCGTGGGAATTTTATAGTGTTATTTTATTTGATCAATTTATTATTTCATTCTCATTCCACGTGGTGACTTTACCGAAAGAACCAAAGAAGATGCTTCAAATCGCTTTAAACTATTGTCATTGTAGTGGTGCGTATTTAATGTGGCGCTGCGCTTTTGATGTTGCAGGAGAAAACATTTATTTAAAAAGTCTCTTTAATTAAGTAGAACGCGTTGTCTATATTAATGTATAAAGTTGCGCATCTTGATGTGACGTCACATTTCTCAAACATCCCCCCCCCCCTCCTCGTCACACATCGTCACAAATGTCTGACCCCCTCCCCCCCCCCCCCCCAAGGTGCGTGACGTCATTTATGGATGGCCCCTAACCGCGATTCGCTGTTCGACCGAGCGGGAGCGATGCCCTCAAGAAACGCGACGGTGATTTTCGCGATCCACGCAGGACCCCCCCCGGTCCTCGGGCTGACGAGCCTAACTCGTTCCTGAGACCTCGTTGTTTGTAAGTGGGAACGGTTTGTTTGTAACTCAAAACGGTTCATAAGTGGGAACGGTTCGTAAGTGGGAACGGTTTGTAGCTCGGAACGGTTCGTAAGTGGGAACGGTTTGTAAGTGGGAACGGTTTGTTGGTAACTCGGAACGGTTCGTAAGTGGAAACGGTTTGTTTGTAAGTGGGAACAGTTAGTAGGTGGGAACGGTTTGTAAGTGGGAACGGTTTGTAAGTGGGAACGGTTTGTAAGTGGGAACGGTTTGTAAGTGGGAACGGGTTGTAAGTGGGAACGGGTTGTAAGTGGGAACGGTTCGTAAGTGGGAACGGTTTGTAAGTGGGAACGGTTTGTAAGTGGGAACGGTTCGTAAGTCGGAACGGGTTGTAAGTGGGAACGGTTCATAAGTGGGAACGGTTTGTAAGTGGGAACGGTTTGTAAGTCGGAACGGGTTGTAAGTGGGAACGGTTCATAAGTGGGAACGGTTTGTAAGTCGGAACGGGTTGTAAGTGGGAACGGGTTGTAAGTGGGAACGGTTCATAAGTGGGAACGGGTTGTAAGTGGGAACGGTTCATAAGTGGGAACGGTTTGTTTGTAACTCGGAACGGTTCGTAAGTGGGAACGGTTCGTAAGTGGGAACGGTTCGTAAGTGGGAACGGTTTGTAAGTCGGAACGGTTTGTAAGTGGGAACGGTTCGTAAGTGGGAACGGTTTGTAAGTCGGAACGGTTTGTAAGTGGGAACGGTTCGTAAGTGGGAACGGTTTGTAAGTTGGAACGGTTTGTAAGTCAGAACGGGTTGTAAGTGGGAACGGTTCATCACTGGGAAGGATTCGTAAGATGGAACGATTCGTAAGTTGGAACGGGTTGTAAGTGGGAACGGTTCGTCACTGGGAACGGTTCGTAAGTGGAACGGTTCATAAGTCAGAACGGTCGGTGTTATGAAAATGTGTTGCAGTTCGATGAGACGGGAAGCACTGTTAAACTCATAAACTCAGAAGAAATATTGTACATTTACAAGTATAACACTATATTCTTGTGAAAACCACACCTGATGATGATTGCTTGTGTTGCAGTCGAAACGTCGTGATAATTTTATTGCTTTATATATTTTATTATTTTATTGTTTCCCTTCTACGTGACTTTACCGAAATAGACACACACACAGAGACACACACAGAGACACACAACCACACACACAGACACACACAGACACACACACAGAGACACACAACCACACACACACAACCACACACACACAGACACACACACAGAGACACACAACCACACACACACAGACACACACACAGAGACACACAACCACACACACACACAGAGACATACAACCACACACTCACACACACAGAGACACTCAACCACACACACACACAACAACAACAACCGCCATTCGCCACTAAGTGGCGGTGACGTCACCACGACGCTTGTGCCAGGCTATGTGCACCCTGAGGCCACGTGAAGTGTCGAACGCCCGCTGGCAGGAGGTCACGGGGCAGACCCAGGTGCCACGGGTCGACTGACTGAGATGACTGGCTGATGCACCACCTGTGCCCCCTACTGTGCCAACCTGCTGTGCTTTAGCCACCCGGCGCTCCGCTCGCTGTTGTGAGCGTCGCTCCTCCGCCCTCCGTTGTTGTTGGAGGGCGACTGCCTCCAACTGCCCAGTAGCATCCTTCACGAGCCTCCTCCACAGAGGCCGATCTTGACACCGCTGGTACCAGTCATCGGCAAGTCCACTCAGCTCCACGTCCTCCTGTACCACATCACTCCATCTCTTCTCTAGCCCGTGCCGCGCCCGCTTAGCCCCCTCAATCCGGCCGAACAAAAGCTGTTTCGGCATGCGGTGGCTGGGCATGCGGGCTACATGACCCAGCCATCGCAGCCTTGCCTGCCGGAGGAGCTCACCGATGGGACCCTGCCCAGATCTTTCAAGGATTTGTGAGCTCCTCACACAATCCAGTCTGGTTAAACCCAGGATGGATCGTAGGCAGGCCAGCCTAAATGTTTCTAACCGGCGAAGATGTTCCATTAGGGGGGTCCACGTTTCGCAAGCATAGAGAAGGGAGGGAATGACCGTGGCCGAGAAGACCTGAAGCTTAGTGCGGAGCGACAGACCAGGTAGCTTCCGCACAGCGTTACGCAACCGATGAAAAGATATTGCCGCTCGACTGATTCGGAGTGAGACCTCTGCTGTTAAACTGGAGCCAGTCACACACACACAGACACACACACACAGACACACACACAGACACACACACAAAGACATACACACACAGAGACACACAACCACACACACACAGACACACACACAGAGGCACACAGACACACACACACAGACACACACACAGAGACACACAACCACACACACACAGACACACACACACACAGAGACACACAACCACACACACAGACACACACACAGAGACACACAACCACACACACACAGACACACACACAGAGGCACACAGACACACACACAGACACACACACACACAGAGACACACAACCACACACACAGACACACACACAGAGACACACAACCACACACACACAGACACACACACAGAGACACAGACACACAACCACACACACACACACAACCACACACACACAGACACACACACACAGAGACACACAACCACACACACACAGACACACACACAGAGACACACAACCACACACACACACAGAGACACAACCACACACACACAGACACACACACAGAGACACACAACCACACACACACAGACACACACACACACAGACACACACACACAGAGACACACAACCACACACACACAGACACACACACACAGACACACACAGAGACACACACAGAGACACACAACCACACACACACAGACACACACACAGAGACACACAACCACACACACACAGACACACACACAGAGACACACAACCACACACACACAGACACACACACAGAGACACACAACCACACACACACAGACACACACAACCACACTCACACACACAGACACACACACAGAGACACACAACCACACACACACACAGACACACACACACAGAGGCACACAGACACACAACAACAACCGCCATTCACCACTAAGTGGCGGTGACGTCACCACGACGCTTGTGCCAGGCCATGTGCACCTTGAGGCCACGTGGAGTGTCGAACGCCCGCTGGCAGGAGGTCACGGGGCAGACCCAGGTGCCACGGGTCGACTGACTGAGATGACTGGCTGATGCACCACCTGTGCCCCCTACTGTGCCAACCTGCTGTGCTTTAGCCACCCGGCGCTCCGCTCGTTGTTGTGAGCGTCGCTCCTCCGCCCTCCGTTGTTGTTGTTGGAGGGCGACTGCCTCCAACTGCCCAGTAGCGTCCTTCACGAGCCTCCTCCACAGAGGCCGATCTTGACACCGCTGGGTGGCCAGCACCACGCCCGGCCGCCTTTGTCTCCCCAGTGGCGACGTTTACTGCAACACCGCACCTTTTTTGCAGGGAACCAAGTTGACCGCTTGAACCACGCGCACAAGTTCCTCGTGGTGAACTGGCAAACGAAAACACGCTCCGGTAATTACGTCTGATGGCATTGTCTTTGAAACTGATTGGTCCACGCCAGAGACTCAAGGCCTTCTGCTTAAACGGCGTTAGAGCAGAGAGAACGCCAAAAGTCGAACAGACGATACCACTCTCAGGGACATTGAGAGCACGTGGTGAGCAGCTACAACATGGGGCACCTCCCTTGCCACTATCAACAATTGTAAAGAGTAGGTGTCACCCTCTCTGGCAATAAAACAACAGTTTGTGTTAAGATGTTAAAACACCAAACTGAAACCTTTTGCCGGGGAATAATAGTCCGCATTGACCACACACACAACACACGCACGGTATTTGTGGTGAACGTGCAAGCACACCACACGCTGCGGTAGTTTATGATGATGGCGTTGTCTTTGAAACTGATTGGTCCACACCAGAGACGGCTTTCTCAAGAGCCTCGTCTCGCTGACAGCGTTCGACCAGAGGGACGACGACAAACAGGCCAAGACAGCACAAGGACAATGCCATTATCAGGGACGTTAAGAGCTCGAGGCGAGCAGCTACAACATGGGACCTCCCTTGCCACTATTCTTGGTTCTTTCGGTAAAGTCACGTAGAAGGGAAACAATCAAATAAAAAACATTTTAAAATTCAAATTTTCTTGCTGTGGTTTTCACACCTTGATAATGATTGTGTTGCAGTCGAAACGTCGTGAGAATTGTATTGTTTTATATTTTTTTAATTATTTTATTGTTTCCCTATCTGCGTGGTGGTGACTTTACCGAAAGAACCAAGAATGTGAATCCCTGCAGTCATGAAAGCTTCAAATCAGAATTTATAAGAGTAGGTGTTAGGAGGCCGTCCATAAATGACGTCACGCGTTTTTGGACGATTTTTGACCCCCCCCCCCTTCGTCACACGGCGTCACAAAAAGTCAGACCCCCCTCAAATATGACGTCACAAAGCTTTGCTCCCCCCCCCCCCAATTTTTTTTAATAAAACATGCTTCAAATCGCTTTAAACTATTGTCATTGTCAATGACGTCACGCACCTAGAGGTGGGTGGGTGGGGGGGGGTCAGACATTTGTGACGATGTGTGACGAGTGGGGGGAGGGGGGGGCGGGTTGAGAAATGTGACGTCACGTCAAAATGCGCAACTTTATAAATAAATACAGACAACACGTTCTACTTAATTAAAAAGACTTTTTAAATAAATGTTTTCTACCTACAACATCAGAGTGCAGCGGCACATTAAACACGCACTACAATGACAATAGTTTAAAGCGATTTGAACTATGTTTTATATATATATTTTTGGGGGGGGGAGCAGAGCTTTGTGACGTCATATTTGAGAGGGGGTGGGGGTTTGACTTTTTGTGACGTCGTGTGACGAGGGGAGAGGGGGGGTCAAAAAATCGTGCAAAATCGCGTGACGTCATTTATGGACGGCCCCTTAGGACATTGAGAGCTCGAGGTGACCAGCTACACCATGTGACCTCCCTTGCTGCCGCTCGCTAACAGCACTTGCCCCTACAGTCTGTTCAGGCTACACGGGGGATCTTTGTCTTTTGCGTTGCGCCACGTGGGGCGCGGATTAAAAAATCGCGGTTTTTTTAGCGTTTGTGGGTTCGGTTTTTCCGCGCGACTTCCCGTCCCGCGTGACCCCGCGACCCCGAGGCCTGAGCACGCGGGACGCAACACGGAGGGGAGACCACCATGTTAGACTTCGAGTGAGCCTCACCACCTCCTCACCACCACTCACCACCTCTTCACCACCACTCACCACCTCCTCACCACCACTCACCACCTCCTCACCACCTCCTCACCACCTCCTCACCACCACTCACCACCTCCCACCACCTCCTCACCACCACTCACCACCATGTTAGACTTCGAGTGAGCCTCACCACCTCTTCACCACCTCCTCACCACCACTCACCACCTCCTCACCACCACTCACCACCACTTACCACCTCACCACCACTCACCACCATGTTAGACTTCGAGTGAGCCTCACCACCTCCTCACCACCACTCACCACCTCCTCACCACCTCCTCACCATCACTCACCACCTCCCACCACCTCCTCACCACCACTCACCACCTCCTCACCACCACTCACCACCATGTTAGACTTCGAGTGAGCCTCCTCACCACCGGCTCACCACTTACCACCGGCTCACCACCGCAGCGCCTCGCCACTCACCACCTCACCGCTACTCACCACCACCACCGCCTCCTCACCACCTGCTCACTTACCACCGCCTTACTCACCGCCTCCTCACTCACCACCCCCTAACTCAGCTCTCTCGCCACCTCCTTACTCACCACCCCCTAACTCATCTCTCTCGCTATCTCCCTCGCCTTCCTCACCACACCCTAACTCATCTTACCACCTCCTCACCACCTCACCATCCCCTAACTCATCTTACCACCTCCTCACCACCTCACCATCCCCTAACTCATCTTACCACCTCCTCACCATCCCCTAACTCATCTCACTCGCCTCACATCTTCACCACTCACCTCATCGCGTGGTTACTGGCATGCTCACCTCTCCGTGAACGTTACTCACCTCATCACTCATTCTCACCACTCTCATCTTCTCAACCACCTCATCACTCACAATCCTCATCACTCTTCACATCCTCTAAACCACCTCACCACTCACATCCTCACCTCATCGCTAACCTCATCACTCAGCTCACACCTCATTCTCACCACTCCCCTCACACACCCACACCTCATCACTCACCTCTCACCCACCTCATCACTCACCACCTAACTGATCTCACTCTTCGACGCTCACCTCATCACGTGGTTGCCGACACTACTCGCCTCATCACTCACCTTAAACCTCATTCTCACCACTCACCTCACCCTCACACGCCTGTCACATCCTCATCATGCTCAACCTCCTCACCACTCACCTCACCACTCATCCCTCCACACGCCTGTCACATCCTCATCATGCTCATCCTCCTCACCACTCACCTCACCACTCATCCCTCCACTCGCCTGTCACATCCTCATCATGCTCAACCTCCTCACCACTCACCCTCACCCGCCTGTCACATCCTCATCATCCTCAACCTCCTCACCACTCACCTCACACGCCTGTCACATCCTCATCATGCTCAACCTCCTCACCTCACCACTCACCTCACCACTCACCCCTCCACTCGCCCTCTTCCTCACCACTCGACACCACCTCACCATTCACCACCTCACCACTCAACACCACCTCACCACTCGACACCACCACCTCACCACTCACCATCTCACCACTCAACACCACCTCACCATTCACCACCTCACCACTCAACACCACCTCACCACCTCACCACTCGACACCACCACCTCACCACTCACCACCTCATCACTCGACACCACCTCACAACTCAACACCACCTCACCACTCGACACCACCACCTCACCACTGACCACTCGACACCACCTCACCATTCAACACCACCTCACCATCTCACCACTCGACACCACCACCTCACCATTCACCATCTCACCACTCGACACCACCTCACCATTCAACACCACCTCACCACTCAACATCTCACCACTTGACACCACCACCTCACCACTCAACACTACCTCACCATTCACCTCACCATTCACCACCACCTCACCACTCAACACCACCTCACCATTCACCACCTCACCACTCATCACTCACCACCTCACCATTCCCATCCTCACCACCACCTCACCATTCACCACCTCACAACTCGACACCTCCTCCTCACCACCTCCTCACCATTCCCATCCTCACCACCTCACCACTCACCACCTCCTCACCCCTCTCTGTCCCTCGCAGCGCCAAGCCGAGCTGGGCCGACCAAGTGGAGGAGGAAGGCGAAGATGGTGAGAGCCGTGACCCACCTCGTTACCCACCTCGTTACCCGCCTCGTTACCCACCTCGTGACTCGCCTCGTTACCCACCTCGTTACCCACCTCGTTACCCACCTCGTTACCCACCTCGTTACCCACCTCGTTACCCACCTCGTGACTCGCCTCGTTACCCACCTCGTTACCCACCTCGTTACCCACCTCGTTACCCACCTCGTGACTCGCCTCGTTACCCGCCTCGTTACCCGCCTCGTTACCCGCCTCGTTACTCGCCTCGTTACCCACCTCGTTACCCGCCTCGTTACCCACCTCGTTACCCACCTCGTTACCCGCCTCGTGACTCGCCTCGTTACCCGCCTCGTTACCCGCCTCGTTACCCGCCTCGTTACCCGCCTCGTTACCCACCTCGTTACCCGCCTCGTTACCCACCTCGTTACCCGCCTCGTTACCCGCCTCGTGACCCACCTCGTTACCCGCCTCGTTACCCACCTCGTTCGAAGTATAGTGTAGTGTGTATAGTGTAGTGTATAGTGTAGTATGTGTAGTGTATAGTGTAGTGTAGTAAGTGTAGTGTATAGTGTAGTAAGTGTAGTGTATAGTGTAGTAAGTGTAGTGTATAGTGTAGTATGTGTAGTGTATAGTGTAGTGTATAGTGTAGTATGTATAGTGTAGTGTATAGTGTAGTATGTGTAGTGTATAGTGTAGTAAGTATAGTGTAGTATGTGTAGTGTATAGTGTAGTGTAGTATGTGTAGTGTATAGTGTAGTATGTGTAGTGTATAGTGTAGTATGTGTAGTGTATAGTGTAGTATGTGTAGTGTATAGTGTAGTATGTGTAGTGTATAGTGTAGTATGTGTAGTGTATAGTGTAGTATGTGTAGTGTATAGTGTAGTATGTGTAGTGTATAGTGTAGTGTGTATAGTGTAGTATGTGTAGTGTATAGTGTAGTATGTGTAGTGTATAGTGTAGTAAGTGTAGTGTATAGTGTAGTAAGTGTAGTGTATAGTGTAGTATGTGTAGTGTATAGTGTAGTATGTGTAGTGTATAGTGTAGTATGTGTAATGTATAGTGTAGTATGTGTAGTGTATAGTGTAGTATGTGTAGTGTATAGTGTAGTATGTGTAGTGTATAGTGTAGTATGTGTAGTGTATAGTGTAGTATGTGTAGTGTATAGTGTAGTATGTGTAGTGTATAGTGTAGTGTAGTATAGTGTAGTATGTGTAGTGTATAGTGTAGTATGTGTAGTGTATTGTGTAGTATGTGTAGTGTGTAGTGTATAGTGTAGTATGTGTAGTGTATAGTGTAGTAAGTGTAGTGTATAGTGTAGTAAGTGTAGTGTATAGTGTAGTAAGTGTAGTGTATAGTGTAGTAAGTATAGTGTATGGTGTAGTATGTGTAGTGTATAGTGTAGCATGTGTATTGTATAGTGTAGTATGTGTAGTGTATAGTGTAGCATGTGTATTGTATAGTGTAGTATGTGTAGTGTATAGCGTAGTATGTGTATTATAGTATATAGTAAGTGTTGTGTAGTATATAGTGTGGTGTATTGTAGTGTATAGTGTAGTGTATCGCGAAGTGTGTTTAGTTTATAGTGTAGTGCATTGCCTTGTGTATTGTAGTGTACAGTGTGGCGTATAGCATAGTGTGTGTAGTGTATAGCGAAGTATAGTGAAGTGTATCGCTTAGTGTGGTGTACAGTGTAGTGTGTGTAATGTATAGCATAGTGTATTGTAGTGAGTTGTGTTGTATAGTATAGTGTATTGTAGTGTATATCATAGTGTGTGTATTGTATAGCGTAGTGTGTGTAGTGTATAGTGTAGTGTATAATCTATCGTATAGCGTAGTGTATAGTTTATCTTCTTTGGTTCTTTCGGTAAAGTCACGTAGAATGAGAATAAAATAATAAATTGATAAAATAAAATAACACAATAATATTCTCACGACGTTTCGGCCACAACACAAGCGGCCTTCATCAGGTGAAGAGGCGAGACTGTCTGGTAGGACAGCGCTGGAGTGAAAGAGCCACGTTCAGATCACGGCCTTTAAGCTGTGTGAGAGGAACAAAGCGCCTTGACAAAGGAATTAGCATATAATTTAGCATTGAAATGGCTGAATGATTAGCTTGTGACTGGTCACAGAAATAGCTATGTTAAAAGTTAAAGCATACACATCCGCAGAGGCACCCATTGTTAAAGGAATTAGCATAGAATTTAGCATTGAAATAGCTAAGTTAAGGCATACACATCCGCAGAGGCACCCCTTGACAATGGAATTAGCATAGAATTTAGCATTGAAATAGCTGAGTGATTAGCTTGTAACTGCTACAGAAATAGCTACGTTAAAGTCAGAGCATACACATTCACCGAGGCACTTAGTACACTTAGTACAGTGGAGTGTATAGTAGTGTGTAGTGTAGTGCAATGTATAGTGTAGTATATAGTGTAGTGCACAGCAGTATAGCATGTAGCCAACCGTGCTGGTGGTCGAACACAGCGCGCTTTAAAGCCAGCCCTGAGATTCTTCCATCAATTCTTGCCGAGTGTGACCTCCCGACCTCCGTCACCCCGACCAACCCACACCGCAGGAGTGCTGCCCTCACCCAAAGAGCAGATCGATGGCTGCGTGAAGACGCTGACTGAGTACAAACTCAACGAAGATGACAAGAAGGTCAAGGTGAGGACAGCCGAGTGGAGTGGTGGAGAGTGACCGCTCGAAACCCCCGTCGTCACCACCCGCGTCACTCGCTCACTCGCTCACTCACTCACTCACGCACCCACTCGCTCACCCGCTCACTCAAGCACTCGCTCACCCACTCACCCACCCACTCACCCACTCACCGGGTCACTCACCCACTCACCCACCCACCCACCCACTCACCCACCCACTCACCCACCCACCCACTCACCCACCCACTCACCCAGTCACTCACCCACTCACCCACTCACTCACCCACTCACCACTCACCCACTCACCACTCACCCACTCACCACTCACCCACCACTCACTCACCCGCTCACTCAACCACTCACCCACCCACTCACCCAGTCACTCACCACTCACTCACCCACTCACTCACCACTCACCCACTCACTCACCCGCTCACTCAACCACTCACTCACCCACTCACTCATCCACTCACTCACCCACCCACTCACTCACCCGCTCACCCGCTCACTCAACCACTCATTCACCCACTCACTCATCCGCTCACTCACCCACCAACTCATTCACCCACTCACTCACTCACCGATTAACTCCACCCACCCACCCACTCACCACACTGCAGGTCATCTCACTTCTCTCTCCGTCTCTCTGTGTCCTTCCTCGCCGCCCCTCCACTCTGGAATCCGCCCCCCCCCCCACCCTATCGTCGTCGCCCCTCCCCAAGCTCGGCGGTCCGCCTTGTGCTGTGTGAGGGCTCCATGGAAGGCCCTCCTGGGGCCTCGTGGGGCCTGGCGGCGCCTAGTGAGGCCTCGTGGGGTTTTGTGGGGCCTCACGTGGGGACTTGTGGGGCCTGGTGTGGCCACGTGGGTGCCTGGTGGGGCCTGGTGGGGCCTAGTGAGGCCTCGTGGGGTTCATCTTCTTTGGTTCTTTCGGTAAAGTCACCACCACGTAGAATGAGAATAAAATAATAAAATAACACAATAAAATTCTCACGACGTTTCAGCCACAACGCAAGCGGCCGTCTTCACTTGCGTTGTGGCCGAAACGTCGTGAGAATTTTATTGTGTTATTTTATCATTTTATTCTCATTCTACGTGGTGGTGACTTTACCGAAAGAACCAAAGAAGATGAATCCTTGCAGTCACGAAAGCTTCAAATCGAAACCTCGTGAGGTTGTGTGGTGCCTCACGTGGGAACTTGTGGGGCCTGGTGTGGCCACGTGGGTGCCTGATGGGGCCTGATGGGGCCTAGTGAGGCCTCGTGGGGTTTTGCGGGGCCTCACGTGGGGACTTGTGGGGCCTAGTGAGGCCAATTGGGTGCCTGGTGGTGCCTGAGGGGGCCTAGTGAGGCCTCGTTGATGCCTGATGGGGCCTAGTGGGACCTCACGTGGGGACTCGTGGGGCTGCGTGGGGCCTAGTGGGGTCTCGTGGGTGCGTGGTGGGGCCTGCTGAGGCCTAGTGAGGCCACGTGGGGCCTAGTGAGCCCACGTGGGTGCCTGTTGGGGCTAGTGAGGCCACGTGGGGCCAAGTGGGGCCTCGTGACGCCTCACATGGGGCCTCGTGGGGCCACATGTGGCACCTCGTCGGGCCTTGTGGAGCCTAGTGGGGCCTAGTCGGGCCTCGCGGGGCCTCAGGCGGGGCCGTCGCCGCTCACGGGTGACGGGGCGACGACGCTCACGCTCTCGTCCTGGTGTGACCCCCAGATCGTCCGCACCTTCAAGATCGAGACGCGGAAGGCGTCCAAAGTTGTGGCCCACAGGAAGGTGAGAGCATCGCCACCGTCAGTGGACGGGCGCAGAGACAGGGCTGAGATGATGGGGACAGAGACAGAGACAGGGCTGAGATGATGGAGACACAGAGACAGGGCTGAGATGATGGGGACAGAGACAGAGACAGGGCTGAGATGATGGAGACACAGAGACAGGGCTGAGATGATGGGGACAGAGACAGAGACAGGGCTGAGATGATGGAGACACAGAGACAGGTCTGAGATGATGGGGACAGAGACAGAGACAGGGCTGAGATGATAGGGACAGAGACAGAGCTGAGATAGGGCTGAGATGATGGGCACAGAGACAGAGACAGGGCTGAGATGATGGGGACAGAGACAGGGGCTAAGATTATGGAGACAGAGACAAGGGCTGAGATGGTAGACACAGAGACAGGGCTGAGATGATGGAGACACAGAGACAAGGGCTGAGATGGTAGACACAGAGACAGGGCTGAGATGGTAGACACAGAGACAGGGCTGAGATAATGGAGACAGAGACAGGGCTGAGATGATGGACACAGAGACAGGGCTGAGATTATGGACACAGAAACAGGGGCTGAGATGGTAGACACAGAGACAGGGCTGAGATGATGGACACAGAGACAGGGCTGAGATGATGGACACAGAGACAGGGCTGAGATGGTAGACACAGAGACAGGGCTGAGATGATGGATACAGAGACAGGGCTGAGATGATGGACACAGAGACAGGGCTGAGATGATGGGGACAGAGACAGGGGCTAAGATGATGGACACAGAGACAAGGGCTGAGATTATGGAGACAGAGACAGGGGCTGAGATGATGGAGACACAGAGACAGGGCTGTGATGATGGACACAGAGACAGGGGCTAAGGTGATGGACACAGAGACAGGGCTGAGATGATGGACACAGAGACAGGGGCTGAGATGGTAGGCACAGAGACAGGGCTGAGATGATGGACACAGACAGGGCTGAGATGATGAACACAGAGACAGGGCTGAGATGGTAGACACAGAGACAGAGCTGAGATGGTAGACACAGAGACAGGGCTGAGATGATGGAGACACAGAGACAGAGCTGTGATGATGGACACAGAGACAGGGCTGTGATGATGTAGACACAGAGACAGAGCTGAGATGATGGACACAGAGACAGGGCTGAGATGGTAGACACAGAGACAGGGCTGAGATGATGGGGACAGAGACAGGGCTGTGATGATGGAGACACAGAGACAGGGCTGAGATGATGGAGACAGAGACAGGGCTGAGATGATGGTAGACACAGAGACAGGGCTGTGATGATGGAGACACAGAGACAGGGCTGAGATGATGGAGACAGAGACAGGGCTGAGATGATGGTAGACACAGAGACAGGGCTATGATGATGGAGACACAGAGACAGGGCTGAGATGATGGACACAGAGACAGGGCTGAGATGGTAGACACAGAGACAGGGGCTGAGATGATGGACACAGAGACAGGGCTGAGATGATAGACACAGAGACAGGGCTGTGATGATAGACACAGAGACAGGAGCTGAGATGATGGAGACAGAGACAGGGCTGAGATGATGGTAGACACAGAGACAGGGCTATGATGATGGAGACACAGAGACAGGGCTGAGATGGTAGACACAGAGACAGGGGCTGAGATGATGGACACAGAGACAGGGCTGAGATGATAGACACAGAGACAGGGCTGTGATGATAGACACAGAGACAGGAGCTGAGATGATGGAGACACAGAGACAGGGCTGAGATGATGGACACAGAGACAGAGCTGAGATGATAGACACAGAGACAGAGCTGTGATGATGGAGACACAGAGACAGGGCTGAGATGATGGGGACAGAGACAGAGACAGGGCTGAGATGATGGAGACACAGAGACAGGGCTGAGATGATGGGGACAGAGACAGAGACAGGGCTGAGATGATGGAGACACAGAGACAGGTCTGAGATGATGGGGACAGAGACAGAGACAGGGCTGAGATGATAGGGACAGAGACAGAGCTGAGATAGGGCTGAGATGATGGGCACAGAGACAGAGACAGGGCTGAGATGATGGGGACAGAGACAGGGGCTAAGATTATGGAGACAGAGACAAGGGCTGAGATGGTAGACACAGAGACAGGGCTGAGATGATGGAGACACAGAGACAAGGGCTGAGATGGTAGACACAGAGACAGGGCTGAGATGGTAGACACAGAGACAGGGCTGAGATAATGGAGACAGAGACAGGGCTGAGATGATGGACACAGAGACAGGGCTGAGATTATGGACACAGAAACAGGGGCTGAGATGGTAGACACAGAGACAGGGCTGAGATGATGGACACAGAGACAGGGCTGAGATGATGGACACAGAGACAGGGCTGAGATGGTAGACACAGAGACAGGGCTGAGATGATGGATACAGAGACAGGGCTGAGATGATGGACACAGAGACAGGGCTGAGATGATGGGGACAGAGACAGGGGCTAAGATGATGGACACAGAGACAAGGGCTGAGATTATGGAGACAGAGACAGGGGCTGAGATGATGGAGACACAGAGACAGGGCTGTGATGATGGACACAGAGACAGGGGCTAAGGTGATGGACACAGAGACAGGGCTGAGATGATGGACACAGAGACAGGGGCTGAGATGGTAGGCACAGAGACAGGGCTGAGATGATGGACACAGACAGGGCTGAGATGATGAACACAGAGACAGGGCTGAGATGGTAGACACAGAGACAGAGCTGAGATGGTAGACACAGAGACAGGGCTGAGATGATGGAGACACAGAGACAGAGCTGTGATGATGGACACAGAGACAGGGCTGTGATGATGTAGACACAGAGACAGAGCTGAGATGATGGACACAGAGACAGGGCTGAGATGGTAGACACAGAGACAGGGCTGAGATGATGGGGACAGAGACAGGGCTGTGATGATGGAGACACAGAGACAGGGCTGAGATGATGGAGACAGAGACAGGGCTGAGATGATGGTAGACACAGAGACAGGGCTGTGATGATGGAGACACAGAGACAGGGCTGAGATGATGGAGACAGAGACAGGGCTGAGATGATGGTAGACACAGAGACAGGGCTATGATGATGGAGACACAGAGACAGGGCTGAGATGATGGACACAGAGACAGGGCTGAGATGGTAGACACAGAGACAGGGGCTGAGATGATGGACACAGAGACAGGGCTGAGATGATAGACACAGAGACAGGGCTGTGATGATAGACACAGAGACAGGAGCTGAGATGATGGAGACAGAGACAGGGCTGAGATGATGGTAGACACAGAGACAGGGCTATGATGATGGAGACACAGAGACAGGGCTGAGATGATGGACACAGAGACAGGGCTGAGATGGTAGACACAGAGACAGGGGCTGAGATGATGGACACAGAGACAGGGCTGAGATGATAGACACAGAGACAGGGCTGTGATGATAGACACAGAGACAGGAGCTGAGATGATGGAGACACAGAGACAGGGCTGAGATGATGGACACAGAGACAGAGCTGAGATGATAGACACAGAGACAGAGCTGTGATGATGGAGACACAGAGACAGGGCTGAGACGATGGACACAGACGGGCTGAGATGATGTACACAGAGACAGCGCTGAGACAATGTTCCATGATGCCCCATCAGAACTGGAAGAAGTTTGGAAATTCGGAATTCGACGCGGTTGGCCCCAACGTCATGACTACCATGGTCAGCGACGACGTCTTCATGACCTTCGTCACCAACAAGGAGGTGAGGGAGTGTGGTGGTGAGTGACTTGGGTGAGGGAGTGTGGTGGTGAGCGATTGGGTGAGGGCGTGTGGTGGGGAGCGATTGGGTGAGAGTGTGAGGTGGTGAGCGATTTGGTGAGGGCGTGTGGTGGTGAGCGATTTGGTGAGGGAGTGGTGGTGGTGGTGGTGAGCGATTGGGTGAGAGTGTGTGGTGGTGAGCGATTGGGTGAGGGCTTGTGGTGGTGAGCGACTTGGTGAGTGAGTGTGGTGGTGAGCGATTGGGTGAGGGCGTGTGGTGATGAGCGATTGGGTGAGAGGGAGTGTGGTGGTGAGCGATTGGGTGAGGGAGTGTGGTGGTGAGTGATTGGGTGAGGGCGTGTGGTGGTGAGCGATTGGGTGAGAGGGAGTGTGGTGGTGAGCAATTGGGTGAGGGCGTGTGGTGGTGAGCGATTGGGTGAGAGGGAGTGTGGTGGTGAGCGATTGGGTGAGGGCGTGTGGTGGTGAGCGATTGGGTGAGAGGGAGTGTGGTAGTGAGCGATTGGGTGAGGGCGTGTGGTGGTGAGCGATTGGGTGTGGGCTTGTCGTGGTGAGCGATTGGGTGAGGGCGTGTGGTGGTGAGCGATTTGTTGAGGGAGTGGTGGTGGTGAGCGATAGGGTGAGGGAGTGGTGGTGAGCGATAGGGTGATGGAGTGTGGTGGTGAGCGATTGGGTGAGGGATTGTGGTGGTGAGCGATAGGGTGATGGGAGTGTGGTGTTGAGCGATTGGGTGAGGGATTGTGGTGGTGAGCGATAGGGTGATGGAGTGTGGTGGTGAGCGATTGGGTGAGGGAGTGTGGTGGTGAGCGATAGGGTGATGGAGTGTGGAGGTGAGTGATTGGGTGAGGGCGTGTGGTGGTGAGCGATTTGGTGAGGGAGTGGTGGTGGTGAGCGATTGGGTGAAGGCGTGTGGTGGTGAGCGGCAGAGTGAGGGAGTGTGGTGGTGAGCGATTTGGTGAGGGGGTGTGGTGGTGAGCGACAGTGGGGAATTGTAGTGGTGAGCGACAGAGTGAGGGCTTGTGGTGGTGAGCGACAGTGAGATTGTTTGGTGGTGGGCGACAGTGAGGGAGTGCGGTGGTGAGCGATTGGGTGAGAGGGAGTGTGGTGGTGAGCGATTGGGTGAGGGAGTGTGGTGGTGAGCGATTGGGTGAGGGAGTGTGGTGGTGAGCGATTGGGTGAGGAAGTGTGGTGGTGAGTGAATGGGTGAGGGAGTGTGGTGGTGAGTGATTGGGTGAGGAAGTGTGGTGGTGAGCGATTGGGTGAGGGAGTGTGGTGGTGAGCGATTGGGTGAGGAAGTGTGGTGGTGAGTGAATGGGTGAGGGAGTGTGATGGTGAGTGATTGGGTGAGGAAGTGTGGTGGTGAGCGATTGGGTGAGGAAGTGTGGTGGTGAGCGATTGGGTGACGGCGTGTGGTGGTGAGTGGTTGGGTGAGAGGGAGTGGTGGTGAGCGATTGGGTGAGGGAGTGTGGTGGTGAGTGATTGGGTGAGGAAGTGTGGTGGTGAGCGATTGGGTGAGGAAGTGTGGTGGTGAGCGATTGGGTGAGGGAGTGTGGTGGTGAGTGAATGGGTGAGGGAGTGTAGTGGTGAGCGATTGGGTGAGGGGGAGTGTGGTGGTGAGTGATTGGGTGAGGGAGTGGTGGTGAGCGATTGGGTGAGGGAGTGTGGTGGTGAGCGATTGGGTGAGGGAGTGTGGTGGTGAGCGATTGGGTGAGGGAGAGTGGTGGTGAGCTATTGGGTGAGGGAGTGTGGTGGTGAGCGATTGGGTGAGGAAGTGTGGTCGTGAGTGAATGGGTGAGTGAATGGGTGAGGGAGTGTGGTGGTGAGTGATTGGGTGAGGAAGTGTGGTGGTGAGCGATTGGGTGAGGGAGTGTGGTGGTGAGCTACAGAGTAAGGGAGTGTGGTTGGTGAGCGACAGAGTGAGGGTGTGTGGTGGTGAGCGATTGGGTGACGGCGTGTGGTGGTGAGTGGTTGGGTGAGAGGGAGTGGTGGTGAGCGATTGGGTGAGGGAGTGTGGTGGTGAGCGATTGGGTGAGGGAGTGTGGTGGTGAGCGATTGGGTGAGGAAGTGTGGTGGTGAGCGATTGGGTGAGGTAGTGGTGGTGAGTGATTGGGTGAGGGAGTGTGGTGGTGAGTGATTGGGTGAGGGAGTGTGGTGGTGAGCGATTGGGTGAGGGAGTGTGGTGGTGAGGAAGTGTGGTGGTGAGCGATTGGGTGACGAAGTATGGTGGTGAGCGATTGGGTGAGGGAGTGTGGTGGTGAGTGATTGGGTGAGGGAGTGGTGGTGAGCGATTGGGTGAGGGAGTGTGGTGGTGAGCGATTGGGTGAGAGGGAGTGTGGTGGTGAGCGATTGGGTGAGGGAGTGTGGTGGTGAGCGACAGAGTGAGGTGAGCACCAAGGGCCACAAGGGGCATGCACCTCGTCACCGATGACGTCATTGATTACGTTATCCGACACTGCGCGATAATCCGGCTTACCGAAATGATCCGGAAGTCCTGCGCCGATCCGGCAAAACCGCTCGGAAGGCTCTCATCAGTCCGGCGATCTGCGCAATAAAGTAGCTACACCCCTCGCTCCCCCCACTACCCCCCCCTTGCTCCCCCCACTACCCCTCCCCTCGCTCCCCCCACTACCCCTCCCCTCGCTCACCCCCTGCCCCCGCTCCCCCCACTGCCCCCACTGCCCCCCCTCGCTCCCCCCACTGCTCCTCCCCTCGCTCCCCCCACTGCCCCTCCCCTCGCTCCCCCCCCTGCCCCTCCCCTCGCTCCCCCCACTGCCCCTCCCCTCGCTCCCCCCACTGCCCCTCCCCTCGCTCCCCCCACTGCCCCTCCCCTCGCTCCCCCCCCTGCCCCTCTCCTCGCTCCCCCCACTGCCCCCGCTCCCCCCACTGCCCCCACTGCCCCCCCTGCCCCTCCCCTCGCTCCCCCCACTGCTCCTCCCCTCGCTCCCCCCACTGCCCCTCCCCTCGCTCCCCCCACTTCCCCCCCACTGCCCTCGCTCCCCCCACTACCCCCTCTCCCCCTCGCTCCCCCCACTACCCCCCCTCCCCCTCGCTCCCCCCACTGCCCCTCCCTTCACTCCCCCCCACTGCCCCCCCCCCCCTCTCGCCCATGACGATCTCACCCCCCCCCTCACCCGGCCCTCCCCCTCTCTCCCCACCGCCACCACCAGGACCTGGACACCCAACAGGAGGAGGATCCGATGGCCAAGCTGCGGGGGCAGAAGATGGTCTCCTGCCGCATCTGCAAGGGCGACCACTGGACCACCAAGTGCCCCTACAAGGACACCCTGGGGCCCATGCAGAAGGAGCTGGCCGAGCAGCTGGGCCTCAGCACCGGCGAGAAGGAGAAGGGTGAGAGGGGGAGGGGAGGGGAGGGAGGGGGAGGGGAGGGAAGAGAGGGAGAGGAGGAAAGAGAGGGAGAGGGGAGGAAAGAGAGAGGGAGGAGAGGGAGGAGAGGGAGGAGAGGGAGGAGAGAGGTGAGGGGGAGGTGCGGGAGATAGAGGGGGGGAGGGAGGTGAGAGAGGTGAGAGTCACATGACCGCTGGATAAGCTGTATCCCCGACGTTCCCGGGGGTGACGTTGGCATGCCGTGCTTGCAGGGAGCTCTTGAAAATGTGGCACCAACCCTCCACCCCACCCCCCCCACCCCCGTCCTTTGGCGACGGCGATTGGTTCCACGAAGCGTGCTCGCTAAACGAGCGTGGGGGGGTACGTGCGGTTTAAGGGCTCCGTTTCGTTCCGACGGCGTCGAAAGTTTACCACCTTTCCCCCCCCCACAACCCAAGAAAAAACCACGTTGCTCTGTAATATGCCTGGCAGCAAAACAGCTTTGCTAAGATGTTAAAACGCCAAACTGAAACCTTTTTACGAGGAATCGCGTCTGCAAACAAAAAGACATACTCTGGTAAATCTATTGGCACTGTCCTCGAAGCCGATTGGTCCACACCCCCAGAGACAGCTTTCTTTCGAGCCTCGTCTCAAACGGTGTTAGACCAGCGGACGCCAAAAGGGGTACAAAGCTATTATCATATTTTGGGCAAGGAGGTCCACATGATGTACTCTGTAATGTTTAAACAGCGGGGGTTAATACGTTAAGGTACTGGACGGCGTTATCAGGACGTCATTTTTAAAGGAACACGGTTAGTTAATTAATGTTTACCGTACGTGCAGCAGTCCGTCATTAACAGGGGAATGGTCGGTAAGTGAACACATTGGGCTCTATGGAGGCCTATCGTCACTAAACACTACACTATACACTACACTATACACTACTATACACTACACTATACGCTACACTACTGTACACTACACTACTACTATACACTACACTATACACTACACTACTATACACTACACTACTATACTACTATACACTACACTATACACTATACTACTGTACACTACACTATACACTACACTACTGTACACTACACTACTATACACTACACTACTATACACTACACTGCTATACTACTATACACTACACTATACACTACACTACTATACACGACACAACTATACTACTATACACTACACTATACACTATACTACTATACAATACACTACTATACACTACACTATAGACTACACTACTATACTACTATACACTACACTATACACTACACTACTCTGTAAACTACTATACACTACATTACTATACACCACTACTATACACAGCACTACATTATACACGACTATACACTACACTATACACTATACTAGTATACACTACACTATACACTACACTATACACTACACTATACACTACACTATACACTACATTATACACTACATTATACACTACACTATACACTACAGGTTGGGCTCTATGGAGGCCCGTCATTACGCGATTAGTTGTTAACAGGGGTGTGTGTATTAATGTGTGTCTGTGCGTGTGTATGAATGTGTGCCTGTGTGTGTGTATTAATGTGTGTGCGTGTGTATTAATGTGTGTGCCTGTGTGTGTGTGTTAATGCGTGTGTTAATTCGCGTGTGTTAATTCGCGTGTGTTTAATGCGTGTGTGTTAATGCGTGTGTGTTAATGCGTGTGTGTTTAATGCGTGTGTGTTAATGCGTGTGTTAATTCGCGTGTGTTAATGCGTGTGTGTTTAATGCGTGTGTGTTAATTCGCGTGTGTTAATGCGTGTGTGTTAATGCGTGTGTGTTAATGCGTGTGTGTTAATGCGCGTGTGTTAATGCTTGCGTGCGTGTTAATGCGTGTGTGTTAATGCGTGTGGGTTAATGTGTGTGTGTTAATGCGCGTGTGTTAATGCATGTGGGTTAATGCGTGTGTGTTAATGTGTGTGTTAATGCGTGTGTGTGTTAATGCTTGCGTGTGTTAATGCGTGCGTGTTAATGCTTGCGTGTGTGTTAATGCGTGCGTGTTAATGCGTGCGTGTTAATGCGTGCGTGTTAATGCGTGTGTGTTAATGCGTGTGTGTTAATGCGCGTGTGTTAATGCGTGTGGGTTAATGCGTGTGTGTTAATGTGTGTGTTAATGCGTGTGTGTTAATGCTTGCGTGTGTTAATGCGTGCGTGTGTTAATGCTTGCGTGCGTGTTAATGCGTGTGTGTTAATGCGTGTGGGTTAATGCGTGTGTGTTAATGTGTGTGTTAATGCGTGTGTGTGTTAATGCTTGCGTGTGTTAATGCGTGCGTGTTAATGCTTGCGTGTGTGTTAATGCGTGCGTGTTAATGCGTGCGTGTTAATGTGTGTGTGTTAATGCGTGTGTGTTAATGCGTGTGTGTTAATGCTTGTGTGTGTTAATGCGTGCGTGTTAATGCTTGTGTGTGTTAATGCGTGCGTGTTAATGCTTGCGTGTGTGTTAATGCTTGCGTGCGTGTTAATGCGTGTGTGTTAATGCTTGTGTGCGTGTTAATGCGTGCGTGTTAATGCGTGTGTGTTAATGTGTGTGTTAATGCGTGTGTGTTAATGCGCGTGTGTGTTAATGCGTGTGTGTTCATGCTTGCGTGTGTGTTAATGTGTGTGTTAATGCGTGTGTGTGTGTTAATGCGTGCGTGTGTTAATGCGTGTGTGTGTTAATGCGTGCGTGTGTTAATGCGTGCGTGTTAATGCGTGTGTGTGTTAATGCGTGCGTGTTAATGCTTGCGTGCGTGTTAATGCGTGTGTGTGTTAATGCTTGCGTGTGTGTTAATTCGTGCGTGTGTTAATGCTTGTGTGTGTTAATGCTTGTGTGTGTTAATGCGTGTGTGTTAATGCTTGTGTGTGTTAATGCGTGCGTGTTAATGCTTGTGTGTGTTAATGCGTGTGTTAATGCGTGTGTTAATGCGTGTGTGTTAATGCGTGAGTGTTAATGCTTGTGTGTGTTAATGCGTGTGTGTTAATGCTTGTGTGTGTTAATGCGTGCGTGTTAATGCTTGTGTGTGTTAATGCGTGTGTGTTAATGCGTGTGTGTTAATGCGTGAGTGTTAATGGTTGTGTGTGTTAATGCGTGTGTGTTAATGCGTGTGTGTTAATGCGTGTGTGTTAATGCGTGTGTGTTAATGCGTGTGTGTTAATGCGTGTGTGTGTTAATGCTTGTGTGCGTGTTAATGCTTGCGTGCGTGTTAATGCTTGTGTGTGTTAATGCGTGTGTGTTAATGCGTGTGTGTTAATGCGTGTGTGTGTTAATGCGTGTGTGTGTTAATGCTTGTGTGCGTGTTAATGCTTGCGTGCGTGTTAATGCTTGTGTGTGTTAATGCGTGTGTGTTAATGCTTGTGTGTGTTAATGCGTGTGTGTGTTAATGCTTGTGTGCGTGTTAATGCTTGCGTGTGTGTTAATGTGTGCGTGTTAATGCGTGTGCGTGCGTGTGTTAATGCGTGTGTGTGTTAATGCTTGCGTGTGTGTTAATGCGTGTGTTAATGCGTGCGTGTGTTAATGCGTGCGTGTGTTAATGGTTGTGCGTGTGTTTGTGCAGTGGAGGGCGAGCCGGCTCAGGCGGGCCCCGCCGCCAAGACGGGGAAGTACGTCCCGCCGGTGCTGCGAGACGGTGGCGGGAACCGGCGCGGGGAGTCGATGCAGTCGAGCCGGCGCGGAGACACAGGCACGCGGCGTGCGACTGTGTGTGACTGTGTGTGACTGTGTGTGACTGTGTGTGAGTGTGTGAGACTGTGTGTTACTGTGTGTGACTGTGTGTGACTGTGTGTGACTGTGTTACTGTGTGTGACTGTGTGGGACTGTGTGAGAGTGTGTGTTACTGTGTGTGACTGTGTGCGACTGTGTGTGACTGTGTGTGACTGTGTGGCTGTGTGTGACTGTGTGTTACTGTGTGTGACTGTGTGTGACTGTGTGTGACTGTGTTACTGTGTGTGACTGTGTGGGACTGTGTGAGAGTGTGTGTTACTGTGTGTGACTGTGTGCGACTGTGTGTGACTGTGTGTGACTGTGTGGCTGTGTGTGACTGTGTGTGACTGTGTGTGACTGTGTGTGACTGTGTGTGACTGTGTGTTACTGTGTGCGACTGTGTGCGACTGTGTGTGACTGTGTGTGACTGTGTTACTGTGTGTGACTGTGTGTGACTGTGTGTGACTGTGTGTTACTGTGTGTGACTGTGTTACTGTGTGTGACTGTGTGGGACTGTGTGTGACTGTGTGTGACTGTGTGGCTGTGTGTGACTGTGTGTTACTGTGTGTGACTGTGTGTTACTGTGTGTTACTGTGTGTGACTGTGTGTGACTGTGTGTGACTGTGTGTGACTGTGTGTGACTGTGTGTGACTGTGTGAGAGTGTGTGACTGTGTGTGACTGTGTGTGACTGTGTGGCTGTGTGTTACTGTGTGTGACTGTGTGTGACTGTGTGCGACTGTGTGTGACTGTGTGTGACTGTGTTACTGTGTGTGACTGTGTGGGACTGTGTGTGACTGTGTGTGACTGTGTGTGACTGTGTGTTACTGTGTGCGACTGTGTGTGACTGTGTGTGACTGTGTTACTGTGTGTGACTGTGTGGGACTGTGTGTGACTGTGTGTGACTGTGTGTGACTGTGTGTTACTGTGTGCGACTGTGTGTGACTGTGTGTGACTGTGTTACTGTGTGTGACTGTGTGTGACTGTGTGTGACTGTGTGTGACTGTGTGTGACTGTGTGTGACTGTGTTACTGTGTGTGACTGTGTGGGACTGTGTGTGACTGTGTGTGACTGTGTGTGACTGTGTGTTACTGTGTGTGACTGTGTTACTGTGTGTGACTGTGTGGGACTGTGTGTGACTGTGTGTGACTGCGTGACTGTGTGTGACTGTGTGAGAGTGTGTGTGACTGTGTGTGACTGTGTGTGACTGTGTGAGAGTGTGTGTGACTGTGTGTGACTCTGTGTGACTGTGTGACTGTGTGTGACTGTGTGTGACTGTGTGTGACTCTGCGTGACTGTGCGTGACTGTGCGCGTGTGACTGTGCGCGACTGTGCGTGACTGTGCGCGACTGTGCGTGACTGTGCGTGACTGTGTGTTACTGTGTGTGACTCTGCGTGACTGTGCTTGACTGTGCGCGTGTGACTGTGCGTGACTGTGCGCGACTGTGCGTGACTGTGTGTGACTGTGCGTGACTGTGTGTGAGACTCTGTGCGTGACTCTGCTTGACTGTGTGTGACTGTGCGCGACTGTGTGTGACTGTGCGTGACTGTGCGTGACTGTGTGTCACTGCTTGATTGTGCGTGACTGTGCATGAGACTTACTGTACGTGACTGCGTGGCTGTGTGTGACTCTGCTTGATTACGTGACTGTGTGTGACTGTGTGACTGTGTGTGAGACTCTGACTGTGTATGACTGTGCGTGACTCTGCTTGACTGTGCGTGACTGTGTGACTGTGCTTGCGAGACTGACTGTGTGTGACTGACCGTGCACGTGACTGACCGTGTGACTGACTGACCGTGCGTGTGACTGACTGACCGTGCGCGTGACTGACTGACCGTGTGACTGACTGACTCTGCGTGTGACTGTCTGACCGTGCGCGTGACTGACTGACCGTGCGTGTGACTGACTGACCGTGCGTGTGACTGACTGACCGTGTGACTGACTGACCGTGCGTGTGACTGACTGACCGTGCGTGTGACTGACTGTACGCGTGACTGACTGACCGTGCGCGTGACTGACTGACCGTGCGTGTGACTGACTGACCGTGCGTGTGACTGACTGACCGTACGCGTGACTGACTGACCGTGCGTGTGACTGACTGACCGTGCGTGTGACTGACTGACCGTGCGTGTGACTGTCTGACCGTGCGCGTGACTGACTGACCGTGCGTGTGACTGACTGACCGTGCGCGTGACTGACCGTGCGTGTGACTGACTGACCGTGTGACTGACTGACTGACTGACCGTGTGACTGACTGACCGTGCGTGTGACTGACTGACCGTGTGACTGACTGACCGTGTGACTGACTGACCGTGCGTGTGACTGACTGACCGTGCGTGTGACTGACTGACCGTGTGACTGACTGACTGACTGACCGTGTGACTGACTGACCGTGCGTGTGACTGACTGACCGTGCGTGTGACTGACTGACCGCGTGACTGACTGACCGTGCGTGTGACCGCCCAGATGACAACGCGACGATCCGCGTGACGAACCTGTCGGAGGACACGCGCGAGTCCGACCTGCAGGAGCTGTTCCGCCCATTCGGCTCCATCGCCCGCATTTACCTGGCCAAAGACAAAGTCACCGGGCAGTCCAAGGTGAGGGGGGAGGGGCGGGCATGGGGGGGGAAGGAGAGGAGGGGGCACTCTCTCTCGTTGTTGACCGTGTGGTGTTGTTGTTGTTGTTGACGGCCGTGCCTTGTTGTTGTTGTTGTGGTGGTGGTGGTGGTGGTGGCTTTGCAGGGCTTTGCGTTCATCAGCTTCCATCGCCGCGAGGACGCAGCTCGCGCCATCGCCGGCGTCTCCGGCTTCGGATACGACCACCTCATCCTGAACGTGGAGTGGGCCAAGTGAGACCCCATCCACTCCTCACCAACACTCACCACCACCACTCCTCACCACCACCACCTCATCCTGAACGTGGAGTGGGCCAAGTGAGACCCCATCCACTCCTCACCACCACTCCTCACCACCACTCCTCACCACCACCACTCACCACCACCACCACCTCATCCTGAACGTGGAGTGGGCCAAGTGAGACCCCATCCACTCCTCATCACCACTCCTCATCACCACTCCTCACCACCACTCACCACCACCACTCACCACCACCACCTCATCCTGAACGTGGAGTGGGCCAAGTGAGACCCCATCCACTCCTCACCAACACTCACCACCACCACTCCTCACCACCACTCACCACCACCACCACCTCATCCTGAACGTGGAGTGGGCCAAGTGAGACCCCATCCACTCCTCACCACCACTCACCACCACCACTCCTCACCACCACCACCTCATCCTGAACGTGGAGTGGGCCAAGTGAGACCCCATCACTCCTCACCACCACTCCTCACCACCACTCCTCACCACCACTCCTCACCACCACCACCTCATCCTGAACGTGGAGTGGGCCAAGTGAGACCTCATCCACTCCTCACCACCACTCACCACCACCACTCACCACCACCACCACCTCATCCTGAACGTGGAGTGGGCCAAGTGAGACCCCATCCACTCCTCACCACCACTCACCACCACCACCACTCACCACCACCACCTCATCCTGAACGTGGAGTGGGCCAAGTGAGACCCCATCCACTCCTCACCACCACTCCTCACCACCACTCCTCACCATCACTCACCTCCACCACTCACCACCACCACCTCATCCTGAACGTGGAGTGGGCCAAGTGAGACCCCATCCACTCCTCACCAACACTCACCACCACCACTCCTCACCACCACTCACCACCACCACCACCACCACTCCTCACCACCACTCACCACCACCACCACCTCATCCTGAACGTGGAGTGGGCCAAGTGAGACCCCATCCACTCCTCACCAACACTCACCACCACCACTCACCACCACTCACCACCACCACCACCACCTCATCCTGAACGTGGAGTGGGCCAAGTGAGACCCCATCCACTCCTCACCAACACTCACCACCACCACTCACCACCACTCACCACCACCACCACCACCTCATCCTGAACGTGGAGTGGGCCAAGTGAGACCCCATCCACTCCTCACCAACACTCACCACCACCACCACTCACCACCACTCACCACCACCACCACCACCTCATCCTGAACGTGGAGTGGGCCAAGTGAGACCCCATCCACTCCTCATCACCACTCCTCACCACCACTCCTCACCACCACCACTCCTCACCACCACCACCTCATCCTGAACGTGGAGTGGGCCAAGTGAGACCCCATCCACTCCTCACCACCACTCACCACCACTACTCCTCACCACCACCACTCCTCACCACCACCACCTCATCCTGAACGTGGAGTGGGCCAAGTGAGACCCCATCCACTCCTCACCAACACTCACCACCACTACTCCTCACCACCACCACTCCTCACCACCACCACCTCATCCTGAACGTGGAGTGGGCCAAGTGAGACCCCATCCACTCCTCACCACCACTCACCACCACCACTCCTCACCACCACTCACCACCACCACCACCTCATCCTGAACGTGGAGTGGGCCAAGTGAGACCCCATCCACTCCTCACCACCACTCACCACCACCACTCCTCACCACTCACCACCTCATCCTGAACGTGGAGTGGGCCAAGTGAGACCTCATCCACTCCTCACCACCACTCCTCACCACCACTCACCACCACCACCACCTCATCCTGAACGTGGAGTGGGCCAAGTGAGACCCCATCCACTCCTCACCACCACTCACCACCACCACTCCTCACCACCACTCACCACCACCACTCCTCACCACCACTCACCACTCACCACCACCACCTCATCCTGAACGTGGAGTGGGCCAAGTGAGACCCCATCCACTCCTCACCACCACTCACCACCACCACTCCTCACCACCACTCACCACCACCACCACCTCATCCTGAACGTGGAGTGGGCCAAGTGAGACCCCATCCACTCCTCACCACCACTCACCACCACCACTCCTCACCACCACTCCTCACCACCACCACCTCATCCTGAACGTGGAGTGGGCCAAGTGAGACCCCATCCACTCCTCACCACCACTCACCACCACCACTCCTCACCACCACTCCTCACCACCACCACCTCATCCTGAACGTGGAGTGGGCCAAGTGAGACCCCATCCACTCCTCACCACCACTCACCACCACCACTCCTCACCACCACCACCTCATCCTGAACGTGGAGTGGGCCAAGTGAGACCTCATCCACTCCTCACCACCACTCCTCACCACCACTCACCACCACCACCACCTCATCCTGAACGTGGAGTGGGCCAAGTGAGACCCCATCCACTCCTCACCACCACTCAACACCACCACTCCTCACCACCACTCACCACCACCACCTCATCCTGAACGTGGAGTGGGCCAAGTGAGACCTCATCCACTCCTCACCACCACTCACCACCACCACTCCTCACCACCACTCCTCACCACCACTCACCACCACCACCTCATCCTGAACGTGGAGTGGGCCAAGTGAGACCCCATCCACTCCTCACCACCACTCACCACCACCACTCCTCACCACCACTCCTCACCACCACCACCTCATCCTGAACGTGGAGTGGGCCAAGTGAGACCCCATCCACTCCTCATCACCACTCACCACCACCACTCCTCACCACCACTCCTCACCACCACTCACCACCACCACCACCACCTCATCCTGAACGTGGAGTGGGCCAAGTGAGACCCCATCCACTCCTCATCACCACTCCTCATCACCACTCCTCACCACCACTCACCACCACCACTCCTCACCACCACTCCTCACCACCACTCACCACCACCACTCCTCACCACCACTCCTCACCACCACCACCACCTCATCCTGAACGTGGAGTGGGCCAAGTGAGACCCCATCCACTCCTCATCACCACTCACCACCACCACTCCTCACCACCACTCCTCACCACCACCACCTCATCCTGAACGTGGAGTGGGCCAAGTGAGACCCCATCCACTCCTCACCACCACTCCTCACCACCACTCCTCACCACCACTCACCACCACTCACCACCACCACCTCATCCTGAACGTGGAGTGGGCCAAGTGAGACCCCATCCACTCCTCACCACCACTCACCACCACCACTCCTCACCACCACTCACCACCACCACCACCTCATCCTGAACGTGGAGTGGGCCAAGTGAGACCCCATCCACTCCTCACCACCACTCCTCACCACCACTCCTCACCACCACTCACCACCACTCACCACCACCACCTCATCCTGAACGTGGAGTGGGCCAAGTGAGACCCCATCCACTCCTCATCACCACTCCTCACCACCACTCCTCACCACCACCACCACCTCATCCTGAACGTGGAGTGGGCCAAGTGAGACCTCATCCACTCCTCACCACCACTCACCACCACTCCTCACCACCACTCCTCACCACCACCACCTCATCCTGAATGTGGAGTGGGCCAAGTGAGACCCCCACCACTCCTCACCACCACTCCTCACCACCACTCACCACCACCACCACCTCATCCTGAACGTGGAGTGGGCCAAGTGAGACCCCATCCACTCCTCACCACTCCTCACCACCACTCCTCACCACCACTCCTCACCACCACCACTCACCACCACCACCACCTCATCCTGAACGTGGAGTGGGCCAAGTGAGACCTCATCCACTCCTCACCACCACTCCTCACCACCACTCCTCACCACCACTCCTCACCACCACCACCACCACCTCATCCTGAACGTGGAGTGGGCCAAGTGAGACCCCATCCACTCCTCACCACCACTCACCACCACCACTCCTCACCACTCACCACCTCATCCTGAACGTGGAGTGGGCCAAGTGAGACCTCATCCACTCCTCACCACTCCTCACCACCACTCCTCACCACCACTCCTCACCACCACCACCTCATCCTGAACGTGGAGTGGGCCAAGTGAGACCCCATCCACTCCTCATCACCACTCACCACCACCACTCCTCACCACCACTCCTCACCACCACTCACCACCACCACCACCACCTCATCCTGAACGTGGAGTGGGCCAAGTGAGACCCCATCCACTCCTCATCACCACTCCTCATCACCACTCCTCACCACCACTCACCACCACCACTCCTCACCACCACTCCTCACCACCACTCACCACCACCACTCCTCACCACCACTCCTCACCACCACCACCACCTCATCCTGAACGTGGAGTGGGCCAAGTGAGACCCCATCCACTCCTCATCACCACTCACCACCACCACTCCTCACCACCACTCCTCACCACCACCACCTCATCCTGAACGTGGAGTGGGCCAAGTGAGACCCCATCCACTCCTCACCACCACTCCTCACCACCACTCCTCACCACCACTCACCACCACTCACCACCACCACCTCATCCTGAACGTGGAGTGGGCCAAGTGAGACCCCATCCACTCCTCACCACCACTCACCACCACCACTCCTCACCACCACTCACCACCACCACCACCTCATCCTGAACGTGGAGTGGGCCAAGTGAGACCCCATCCACTCCTCACCACCACTCCTCACCACCACTCCTCACCACCACTCACCACCACTCACCACCACCACCTCATCCTGAACGTGGAGTGGGCCAAGTGAGACCCCATCCACTCCTCATCACCACTCCTCACCACCACTCCTCACCACCACCACCACCTCATCCTGAACGTGGAGTGGGCCAAGTGAGACCTCATCCACTCCTCACCACCACTCACCACCACTCCTCACCACCACTCCTCACCACCACCACCTCATCCTGAATGTGGAGTGGGCCAAGTGAGACCCCCACCACTCCTCACCACCACTCCTCACCACCACTCACCACCACCACCACCTCATCCTGAACGTGGAGTGGGCCAAGTGAGACCCCATCCACTCCTCACCACTCCTCACCACCACTCCTCACCACCACTCCTCACCACCACCACTCACCACCACCACCACCTCATCCTGAACGTGGAGTGGGCCAAGTGAGACCTCATCCACTCCTCACCACCACTCCTCACCACCACTCCTCACCACCACTCCTCACCACCACCACCACCACCTCATCCTGAACGTGGAGTGGGCCAAGTGAGACCCCATCCACTCCTCACCACCACTCACCACCACCACTCCTCACCACTCACCACCTCATCCTGAACGTGGAGTGGGCCAAGTGAGACCTCATCCACTCCTCACCACCACTCCTCACCACCACTCCTCACCACTCCTCACCACCACCACTCCTCACCACCACCACCTCATCCTGAACGTGGAGTGGGCCAAGTGAGACCCCATCCACTCCTCACCACCACTCACCACCACCACTCCTCACCACCACTCACCACCACCACCTCATCCTGAACGTGGAGTGGGCCAAGTGAGACCCCATCCACTCCTCATCACCACTCCTCACCACCACTCCTCACCACCACTCCTCACCACCACCACCACCTCATCCTGAACGTGGAGTGGGCCAAGTGAGACCTCATCCACTCCTCACCACCACTCACCACCACTCCTCACCACCACTCCTCACCACCACCACCTCATCCTGAACGTGGAGTGGGCCAAGTGAGACCCCATCCACTCCTCACCACCACTCACCACCACCACTCCTCACCACCACTCCTCACCACCACCTCATCCTGAACGTGGAGTGGGCCAAGTGAGACCCCATCCACTCCTCATCACCACTCCTCACCACCACTCCTCACCACCACTCCTCACCACCACCTCATCCTGAACGTGGAGTGGGCCAAGTGAGACCCCATCCACTCCTCACCACCACTCCTCACCATCACTCCTCACCACCACTCACCACCACCACCACCTCATCCTGAACGTGGAGTGGGCCAAGTGAGACCCCATCCACTCCTCATCACCACTCCTCACCACCACTCCTCACCACCACTCCTCACCACCACCTCATCCTGAACGTGGAGTGGGCCAAGTGAGACCCCATCCACTCCTCATCACCACTCCTCACCACCACTCCTCACCACCACTCCTCACCACCACCTCATCCTGAACGTGGAGTGGGCCAAGTGAGACCCCATCCACTCCTCACCACCACTCCTCACCATCACTCCTCACCACCACTCACCACCACCACCACCTCATCCTGAACGTGGAGTGGGCCAAGTGAGACCCCATCCACTCCTCATCACCACTCCTCACCACCACTCCTCACCACCACTCCTCACCACCACCACCACCACCTCATCCTGAACGTGGAGTGGGCCAAGTGAGACCTCATCCACTCCTCACCATCACTCCTCACCACCACTCCTCACCACCACTCCTCACCACCACCACCTCATCCTGAACGTGGAGTGGGCCAAGTGACACCCCACCACTCCTCACCACCACTCCTCACCATCACTCCTCACCACCACTCACCACCACCACCACCTCATCCTGAACGTGGAGTGGGCCAAGTGAGACCCCATCCACTCCTCACCACTCCTCACCACCACTCCTCACCACCACCACTCACCACCACCACCTCATCCTGAACGTGGAGTGGGCCAAGTGAGACCCCATCCACTCCTCATCACCACTCACCGCCACCACTCCTCACCACCACCACTCCTCATCACCACCACTCCTCACCACCACTCCTCACCACCACCACCTCATCCTGAACGTGGAGTGGGCCAAGTGAGACCCCATCACTCCTCACCACCACTCACCACCACCACTCCTCACCACCACTCACCACCACCACCTCATCCTGAACGTGGAGTGGGCCAAGTGAGACCCCCACCACTCCTCACCACTCCTCACCACCACTCCTCACCACCACTCCTCACCACCACTCCTCACCACCACTCCTCACCACCACCACCTCATCCTGAACGTGGAGTGGGCCAAGTGAGACCTCATCCACTCCTCACCACTCCTCACCACCACTCCTCACCACCACTCCTCACCACCACCACCTCATCCTGAACGTGGAGTGGGCCAAGTGAGACCCCCACCACTCCTCACCACTCCTCACCACCACTCCTCACCACCACTCCTCACCACCACCACCTCATCCTGAACGTGGAGTGGGCCAAGTGAGACCTCATCCACTCCTCATCACCACTCCTCACCACCACTCCTCACCACCACTCCTCACCACCACCACCTCATCCTGAACGTGGAGTGGGCCAAGTGAGACCCCATCCACTCCTCACCACCACTCACCACCACCACGCCTCACCACCACCTCCACCACTCACCACCACCGCCTCATCCTGAACGTGGAGTGGGCCAAGTGAGACCTCATCCACTCCTCACCACCACTCACCACCACCACTCCTCACCACCACCACCTCATCCTGAACGTGGAGTGGGCCAAGTGAGACCCCATCCACTCCTCACCACCGCTCACCACCACCACTCCTCACCACCACCACCTCATCCTGAACGTGGAGTGGGCCAAGTGAGACCCCATCCACTCCTCACCACCACTCACCACCACTCCTCACCACCACTCCTCACCACCACTCCTCACCAGCACTCACCACCACCACCTCATCCTGAACGTGGAGTGGGCCAAGTGAGACCCCATCCACTCCTCACCACCACTCCTCACCACCACCACCTCATCCTGAACGTGGAGTGGGCCAAGTGAGACCCCATCCACTCCTCATCACCACTCACCACCACCACTCCTCACCACTCCTCACCACCACCACTCCTCACCACCACCACCTCATCCTGAACGTGGAGTGGGCCAAGTGAGACCCCATCCACTCCTCACCACCACTCACCACCACCACTCCTCACCACCACCACTCCTCACCACCACCACTCCTCACCACTCCTCACCACCACCACCTCATCCTGAACGTGGAGTGGGCAAAGTGAGACCCCATCCACTCCTCACCACCACTCACCACCACCACTCCTCACCACCACCACTCCTCACCACCACCACTCCTCACCACTCCTCACCACCACCTCATCCTGAACGTGGAGTGGGCAAAGTGAGACCCCATCCACTCCTCACCACCACTCACCACCACCACTCCTCACCACCACTCCTCACCACCACTCCTCCTCACCACCACCACCTCATCCTGAACGTGGAGTGGGCCAAGTGAGACCCCATCCACTCCTCACCACCACTCACCACCACCACTCCTCACCACCACTCCTCACCACCACTCTTCACCACCACTCCTCACCACCACCACTCCTCACCACCACCACCTCATCCTGAACGTGGAGTGGGCCAAGTGAGACCCCATCCACTCCTCACCACCACTCACCACCACCACTCACTGCCACCACTCCTCACCACCACTCCTCACCACCTCATCCTGAACGTGGAATGGGCCAAGTGAGACCCCATCACTCCTCACCACCACTCCTCACCACTCCTCACCACCACCACCTCATCCTGAACGTGGAGTGGGCCAAGTGAGACCCCATCCACTCCTCACCACCACTCACCACCACCACTCCTCACCACTCCTCACCACCACCACCTCATCCTGAACGTGGAGTGGGCCAAGTGAGACCCCATCCACTCCTCACCACCACTCACCACCACTACTCCTCACCACCACCACTCCTCACCACTCCTCACCACCACCACCTCATCCTGAACGTGGAGTGGGCAAAGTGAGACCCCATCACTCCTCACCACCACTCCTCACCACTACTCCTCACCACCACCACTCCTCACCACCACCACTCACCACCACCACCTCATCCTGAACGTGGAGTGGGCCAAGTGAGACCCCATCCACTCCTCACCACCACTCCTCACCACCACCATTACTCACCACCACCACCACCACCACCTCATCCTGAACGTAGAGTGGGCCAAGTGAGACCCCCACCACTCCTCACCACTCCTCACCACCACCTCCACCACTCACCACCACCGCCTCATCTTGAACGTGGAGTGGGCCAAGTGAGACCCCCACCACTCCTCACCACCACTCCTCACCACTACTTCTCACCACTCCTCACCACCACCACCTCATCCTGAACGTGGAGTGGGCCAAGTGAGACCCCCACCACTCCTCACCACCACTCCTCACCACCACCACTCCTCACCACCACCACTCCTCACCACCACCACTCCTCACCACCACTCCTCACCACCTCATCCTGAACGTAGAGTGGGCCAAGTGAGACCCCCACCACTCCTCACCATCACTCCTCACCACCACTCCTCACCACCACTCACCACCTCATCCTGAACGTGGAGTGGGCCAAGTGACACCCCATCACTCCTCACCACTCCTCACCACCACCATCACTCCTCACCACTCAACACCACCACCTCATCCTGAACGTGGAGTGGGCCAAGTGACACCCCATCACTCCTCACCACCACCACTTCTCACCATATCCACCACCGCCTCACCACCACCACCGCTTACCACTCCTCACCACCACCACTGCTCACCACCAGTGAGTGATCTGTGTGTGTGTGTGCGTGTTCCCTGCTGCAGGCCTTCCACCACATAGACTCGTGGACGGAGGCACGGTGGGAGCGGGGATCTACATTCCTCCACGCACACCTACACGCACCTATACACACTTCCTCACCCACACACACCTACACACACACACCTGCACGCACCTGCACGCACTTCCACACACCTCCACACACACACAAAACAAAGATCCCCCTATAGCCTTAACAGACTGTAGGGGCAAGTGCTGTTAGCGAGCACCTATGAAGACCGGCACTGTGGCACACCAGGTGGGTGGGGTGGCCAGCAACCACGCCCGGCCGTCTTTGTCTCCCCAGTGGCGATGTTTACTACACACCACGGCACCAGGTACTCATTTGAGGCTGAGCCGACCTAGGGGAGGCCCAGGACCGGTTCAGATAATCGTCACCGTTGTTTGGTGGCCGTGAGCGGGAATCGAACTCGGGTCGCCGGGTTCACAGCGTAGCGCTAACCGCTACTACACTACCGCTCCCCACACACACACACAAGCACACAAACACACACATACGTTGTACACACACAAGCACACACGGGTGATGCGTGTGTGTGCGTGTGTGAGCTGGCGACCCCCAACGCCCCCCCCCCCACCGTGGTGCCGACGGCTCGCACAGATGCCTCGCCAGGCGTCGGAGAGGAGCGGAGACAATAAACCAGCCGAGTCGACACGGCAGAGTGGAGGCCTCGTGGCGTGCGTGTGTCGTGTGTGTATGTGTCGTGTGTGTCGTGTGTGTCGTGTGTGGTGGGTGTGCGTGTGGTGTGTGTCGTGTGTGTGGTGTGTGTGTGGCGTGCGTGTGGTGTGTGTGTGGTGTGTGTGGTGTGTGTGTCGTGTATGTGCGAGTGTGTGTGGGGTGTGGTGTGTGTGTGTGGGGTGTGTTGTGTGTGTGTGGTGCGTGTGTGGTGTGTGTGGGGTGTGTGTTGTGTGTGTGGTGCATGTGTGGTGCCGTGTGTGGGTCGTGTGTGGTGTGTGTTGTAAGGGCACAGTGTGTGGTGTAGTGTGTGTAGGCTGTGTGGTGTAGTGATATCAGGGTGTGTAGGCTGTGTGGTGTAGTGATATCAGGGTGTGTAGGCTGTGTAGTGATAGCAGGGTGGGTAGGCTGTGTGGTGTAGTGATAGCAGGGTGTGTCGGCTGTGTAGTGATAGCAGGGTGTGTCGGCTGTGTGGTGATAGCAGGGTGTGTAGGCTGTGTAGTGATAGCAGGGTGTGTAGGCTGCGTGGTGTAGTGATAGCAAGGTGTGTAGGCTGCGTGGTGTAGTGATAGCAGGGTGTGTAGGCTGTGTGGTGTAGTGATATCAGGGTGTGTAGGCTGTGTGGTGTAGTGATATCAGGGTGTGTAGGCTGTGTAGTGATAGCAGGGTGGGTAGGCTGTGTGGTGTAGTGATAGCAGGGTGTGTCGGCTGTGTAGTGATAGCAGGGTGTGTAGGCTGTGTAGTGATAGCAGGGTGTGTAGGCTGCGTGGTGTAGTGATAGCAAGGTGTGTAGGCTGCGTGGTGTAGTGATAGCAGGGTGTGTAGGCTGTGTGGTGTAGTGATAGCAGGGTGTGTAGGCTGTGTGGTGTATTGATAGCAGGGTGTGTAGGCTGTGTGGTGTAGTGATAGCAGGGTGTGTAGGCTGTGTGGTGTAGTGATAACAGGGTGTGTAGGCTGTGTAGTGTAGTGATAGCAAGGTGTGTAGGCTGTGGTGTAGTGATAGCAAGGTGTGTAGGCTGTGTGGTGTAGTGATAGCAGGGTGTGTAGGCTGTGTGGTGATAGGGTGTGTAGGCTGTGTAGTGATAGCAGGGTGTGTAGGCTGTGTGGTGTAGTGATAGCAGGGTGTGTAGGCTGTGGTGGAGTGATAGCAGGGTGTGTAGGCTGTGTGGTGTAGTCATAACAGGGTGTGTAGGCTGTGTAGTGTAGTGATAGCAAGGTGTGTAGGCTGTGGTGTAGTGATAGCAAGGTGTGTAGGCTGTGTGGTGTAGTGATAACAGGGTGTGTAGGCTGTGTGGTGTAGTGATAGCAAGGTGTGTAGGCTGTGTGGTGTAGTGATAGCAGGGTGTGTAGGCTGTGTGGTGTAGTGATGACAGGGTGTGTAGGCTATGTAGTGATAGCAGGGTGTGTAGGCTGTGTGGTGATAGCAGGGTGTGTAGGCTGTGTAGTGATAGCAGGGTGTGTAGGCTGCGTGGTGTAGTGATAGCAAGGTGTGTAGGCTGCGTGGTGTAGTGATAGCAGGGTGTGTAGGCTGTGTGGTGTAGTGATATCAGGGTGTGTAGGCTGTGTGGTGTAGTGATATCAGGGTGTGTAGGCTGTGTAGTGATAGCAGGGTGGGTAGGCTGTGTGGTGTAGTGATAGCAGGGTGTGTCGGCTGTGTAGTGATAGCAGGGTGTGTAGGCTGTGTAGTGATAGCAGGGTGTGTAGGCTGCGTGGTGTAGTGATAGCAAGGTGTGTAGGCTGCGTGGTGTAGTGATAGCAGGGTGTGTAGGCTGTGTGGTGTAGTGATAGCAGGGTGTGTAGGCTGTGTGGTGTATTGATAGCAGGGTGTGTAGGCTGTGTGGTGTAGTGATAGCAGGGTGTGTAGGCTGTGTGGTGTAGTGATAACAGGGTGTGTAGGCTGTGTAGTGTAGTGATAGCAAGGTGTGTAGGCTGTGGTGTAGTGATAGCAAGGTGTGTAGGCTGTGTGGTGTAGTGATAGCAGGGTGTGTAGGCTGTGTGGTGATAGGGTGTGTAGGCTGTGTAGTGATAGCAGGGTGTGTAGGCTGTGTGGTGTAGTGATAGCAGGGTGTGTAGGCTGTGGTGGAGTGATAGCAGGGTGTGTAGGCTGTGTGGTGTAGTCATAACAGGGTGTGTAGGCTGTGTAGTGTAGTGATAGCAAGGTGTGTAGGCTGTGGTGTAGTGATAGCAAGGTGTGTAGGCTGTGTGGTGTAGTGATAACAGGGTGTGTAGGCTGTGTGGTGTAGTGATAGCAAGGTGTGTAGGCTGTGTGGTGTAGTGATAGCAGGGTGTGTAGGCTGTGTGGTGTAGTGATGACAGGGTGTGTAGGCTATGTAGTGATAGCAGGGTGTGTAGGCTGTGTGGTGTAGTGATGACAGGGTGTGTAGGCTATGTAGTGATAGCAGGGTGTGTAGGCTGTGTGGTGTAGTGATAGCAGGGTGTGTAGGCTGTGTGGTGTAGTGATAGCAGGGTGTGTAGGCTGTGTAGTGATATCAGGGTGTAGGCTGTGTGGTGTAGTGATAGCAGGGTGTATAGGCTGTGTGGTGTAGTGATAGCAGGGTGTGTAGGCTGTGTGGTGTAGTGATAGCAGGGTGTGTAGGCTGTGTAGTGATATCAGGGTGTGTAGGCTGTGTAGTGATATCAGGGTGTAGGCTGTGTGGTGTAGTGATAGCAGGGTGTGTAGGCTGTGTGGTGTATTGATAGCAGGGTGTGTAGGCTGTGTGGTGTAGTGATAGCAGGGTGTGTAGGCTGTGTGGTGTAGTGATAACAGGGTGTGTAGGCTGTGTAGTGTAGTGATAGCAAGGTGTGTAGGCTGTGGTGTAGTGATAGCAAGGTGTGTAGGCTGTGTGGTGTAGTGATAACAGGGTGTGTAGGCTGTGTGGTGTAGTGATAGCAAGGTGTGTAGGCTGTGTGGTGTAGTGATAGCAGGGTGTGTAGGCTGTGTGGTGTAGTGATGACAGGGTGTGTAGGCTATGTAGTGATAGCAGGGTGTGTAGGCTGTGTGGTGTAGTGATGACAGGGTGTGTAGGCTATGTAGTGATAGCAGGGTGTGTAGGCTGTGTGGTGTAGTGATAGCAGGGTGTGTAGGCTGTGTGGTGTAGTGATAGCAGGGTGTGTAGGCTGTGTAGTGATATCAGGGTGTAGGCTGTGTGGTGTAGTGATAGCAGGGTGTGTAGGCTGTGTGGTGTATTGATAGCAGGGTGTGTAGGCTGTGTGGTGTAGTGATAGCAGGGTGTGTAGGCTGTGTGGTGTAGTGATAGCAGGGTGTGTAGGCTGTGTGGTGTATTGATAGCAGGGTGTGTAGGCTGTGTGGTGTAGTGATAGCAGGGTGTGTAGGCTGTGTGGTGTAGTGATAACAGGGTGTGTAGGCTGTGTAGTGTAGTGATAGCAAGGTGTGTAGGCTGTGGTGTAGTGATAGCAAGGTGTGTAGGCTGTGTGGTGTAGTGATAGCAGGGTGTGTAGGCTGTGTGGTGATAGGGTGTGTAGGCTGTGTAGTGATAGCAGGGTGTGTAGGCTGTGTGGTGTAGTGATAGCAGGGTGTGTAGGCTGTGGTGGAGTGATAGCAGGGTGTGTAGGCTGTGTGGTGTAGTGATAACAGGGTGTGTAGGCTGTGTAGTGTAGTGATAGCAAGGTGTGTAGGCTGTGGTGTAGTGATAGCAAGGTGTGTGGCTGTGCGGTGTAGTGATAACAGGGTGTGTAGGCTGTGTGGTGTAGTGATAGCAAGGTGTGTAGGCTGTGTGGTGTAGTGATAGCAGGGTGTGTAGGCTATGTAGTGATAGCAGGGTGTGTAGGCTGTGTGGTGTAGTGATAACAGGGTGTGTAGGCTGTGTAGTGATAGCAGGGTGTGTAGGCTGTGTGGTGTAGTGATAGCAGGGTGTGTAGGCTGTGTGGTGTAGTGATAGCAGGGTGTGTAGGCTGTGTAGTGATAGGGTGTGTAGGCTGTGTAGTGATATCAGGGTGTAGGCTGTGTGGTGTAGTGATAGCAGGGTGTGTACGCTGTGTGGTGTAGTGATAGGGTGTGTAGGCTGTGTAGTGATATCAGGGTGTGTAGGCTGTGTGGTGTAGTGATAGCAGGGTGTTGTCACCCTCGGACATAAAAGGTGCCGTCCATAAATGACGTCACACGATTTTTGACCCCCCCCCCCTCCTCGTCACAAAGTCAGACCCCCCCCCTCAAATATGACGTCACAAAGCTCTGCCCCCACCCCCCTCCCCCCCAAAATAGAACATGCTTCAAATCGATATTCTTGGTTCTTTCGGTAAAGTCACGTAGGAGAATTTTATTTTTTTATTATTTTATTGTTTCCCTATCTACGTGGTGGTGACTTTACCGAAAGAACCAAGAATATGAATCCCTGCAGTCACGAAAGCTTTAAATCAAAACGTACCTTCAAATCGCTTTAAACTATCGTCATTGCAGTAGTGTGTATTTCATGTGGCGCTGCGCTGCGATGTCGCAGGAGAAAACATTTCCTTAAAAAAAGTCTCTTTCATTAAGTGGAACGTGTTGTCTATATTTACTTATAAAGTTGCGCATTTTGACGCGACGTCACATTTCTCAAACAACCCCCACCTCAAAGGAATAGGTTTTTACCCTTTTAACTGGCACAAAAACTGACACCTTTATTCAAGGCATCACGTTTGCAATAACCACAACACAAGCAGTCAAAATGCAAACAAAAAAGACAACTCTGATAATAATATGCACTGTCCTTGAATTTGATTGGTCCACACCCGAGACAGCTTTTCTTAGACTTAGAGCCTGGTCTCCATTGGTGTTGGACCAGAAGACGCCAAAAGGCGTACAACTCAAAAACAGCGCACTATCAGAGTATTGAGGGCTCGGGGTGAGCATTTACATTGAGACCTCCTTTGCCAGAAACAAGCTATAGTAATAGGTTTTACCCTTTTAACTGGCACAAAAACTGACACCTGTATTCAAGGCATCACGTTTGCAATAACCACAACACAAGCAGTCAAAATGCAAACAAAAAAGACAGCCCCCACCACCCCGCCTCGTCCTCACATGCCTCACCCAAACCCCCCCCCCCCCTACTAGGTGCGTGACGTCATTTATGGACGACCCCGAACTGCATTTGACGAACGCCCCATAGCTGCTCTCGAAGTCGCCCAAACTTCTCCACCGAACGGGGGCGCCCCAAGGCTGCCCCCTGAATTTTCGCTGTGCACGAAAGCCCGCGGGTCGAGAAGTTTTGCTCCGAGGCTGCAGAAGATCTCCGCCGGTCGTGAAAAACTTAAACCTTTTTTTTTTAACGAGGAATCGTGTGTGCGTGCGTGCACCACAATACTTGCGGTCAAATGCGAAGGAAAGAAAAAAACCACCACACACTTTGATAATATGATGATGGCATTGTCCTTGAAACTGATTGAGCCAGAGGAGGTCCAATGATGTTGACGCTTAACCCCGAGCCCTCATTACGTTGATAGCGGCGTTGTCTTTGAGCTGTGTAACGCCAAGTGGGGTCATCTGGTCGAGCAGCCAAATCGAGACGAGGCTCAAAAGAAAGCCGTCCCTTGGTGTGGACCGATCAGTTTCAAGGACAATGCATCAGATACTAGCAGAAGTGTTTTTTTTTGTTCCCATTTTGACCACAAGTATTGTGGTTAATGCACCGCATGATTCCTCGTAAGAAGGTTTCAGGTTTGTTGCTAGAAAAAAGGGACAAACCCACCAATTATTATTATATTTTGGTACTGGCAAAGGAGGTCTTATGAAGCATAACCGCTGTAAACCTGCCGGCATCCTCCTGCTGCGCCGAAACGTCGTATTTTTTAATAAACCTCAAATCCTCACCCTAACTGGCCCTTCGGGATATTGAGTTTTTTTTTTTAATAAACCTCACATTCTCACCCTAACTGGCCCTTTGGGATATTGAGGTTTTTTAAATAAACCTCAAATCCTCACCCTAACTGGCCCTTTGGGATATTGAGGTTTCTTTTAATAAACCTCAAATCCTCACCCTAACTGGCCCTTCGGGATATTGAGGTTTTTAAAAAAATAAACCTCAAATCCTCACCCTAACTGGCCCTTCGGGATATTGAGGTTTTTTTTTATAATAAACCTCAAATCCTCACCCTAACTGGCTCTTCGGGATATTGAGGTTTTTTTTTTATAAACCTCAAATCCTCACCCTAACTGGCCCTTCGGGATATTGAGGGTTTTTTTTTTAAATAAACCTCACATTCTCACCCTAACTGGCCCTTTGGGATATTGAGGTTTTTTAAATAAACCTCAAATCCTCACCCTAACTGGCCCTTCGGGATATTGAGGTTTTTTTTAATAAACCTCAAATCCTCACCCTAACTGGCCCTTCGGGATATTGAGGGTTTTTTTAATAAACCTCAAATCCTGACCCTAACTGGCCCTTTGGGATATTGAGGTTTTTTTTTAAAATAAACCTCAAATCCTCACCCTAACTGGCCCTTTGGGATATTGAGGTTTTTTTTTAAATAAACCTCAAATCCTCACCCTAACTGGCCCTTCGGGATATTGAGGGTTTTTTTTAATAAACCTCAAATCCTCACCCTAACTGGCCCTTCGGGATATTTAGTTTTTTTTTTAATAAACCTCAAATCCTCACCCGAACTGGCCCTTCGGGATATTGAGGTTTTTTTAATAAACCTCAAATCCTCACCTGAACTGGCCCTTTGGGATATTGAGGTTTTTTTAATAAACCTCAAATCCTCACCCTAACTGGCCCTTCGGGATATTGAGGGTTTTTTTTAATAAACCTCAAATCCTCACCCTAACTGGCCCTTCGGGATATTGAGGTTTTATTAATAAACCTCAAATCCTCACCATAACTGGCCCTTCGGGATATTGAGGTTTTTTTTAATAAACCTCAAATCCTCACCCTAACTGGCCCTTCGGGATATTGAGTTTTTTTTTAATAAACCTCAAATCCTCACCCTAACTGGCCCTTCGGGATATTGAGGTTTTTTTTAATAATCCTCAAATCCTCACCCTAACTGGCCCTTCGGGATATTGAGTTTTTTTTTTAATAAACCTCAAATCCTCACCCTAACTGGCCCTTCGGGATATTGAGCGTTTTTTTTAATAATCCTCAAATCCTCACCCTAACTGGCCCTTCGGGATATTGAGGGGTTTTTTTTCAATTGAAACATCAAACCTAATTGTTTTAAACCTCGTCTTGCCACCCATGCGCGTTGCACAGAGAGAGAGTGGCTTTGCCACAAATTAACCACCAATCTCGGCAAGGAGCACAAAACATTGTGGCACGAACTCCGGTCAGGCATCCTGGCGCGGTGGGTGGTGGGTGGGGGGGGGCTTCTGGCCTAACCATCCGAATACGGCGAAGCGCTTTGCGCGGCCGTCTGGAACGCTCTTCCGAGATGAGGAAGCCAACCGGGAGCCGTGCGACTTTTTAAAATCGTCATCTATAGATTGACAAACTCAAACTTCTTTTAGAACTGCGTTCAGTTGGCCCATTCCTTGCACCGCATCTCCCGATGAGCAATTGGCCGCTACGTAAGCGCGTGAAAGAAGTTAAAAACACGCTACGCCACAACGAACTCGAGTTTCTTTCGAGCCGACGTTTGTGCGTTTTAACTTCGTCGGCCCTTCCCACCACACCTCCCGATTGGCTACGTGCGGCGTCAACGACCTCGCCAAATTTCCCGACAATAATTTAGTTTGCATGTTCACAAGTACCGTGTGGTGCATGCGGTGCACAATCCTTCGCAAACGGTTTCTGTTCGGCGTTTTTAACAGCTTAACACAACAACTCCCGTTTTTATTGCCAGAGAGGGGTAAAACCTCTTCTCATACCTCGCCTGCGTATGCAGGCATGGGTTCGATCCCGACGCCTGGCCCTTGCTGTTGTGTATGTGGAGTTTGCGCGTCTCTTTCTCACCACCATCACAAGTGGCTGAGATGTTAACTACCTCGCCTGGTATACAGGTCGTGGCTTCGATCCCGACCCCCGACACCTGCTGTTGTGTATGTCGAGTTTGCGTGTCTCTTACTCACCACCATCACAAGTGGCTGAGATGTTAACTACATCGCCTGGTATACAGGAGAGCGTGGGTTCAATCCCTTCGCCTGACCCCTGCTGTTGTATGTCGAGTTTACACGTCTCTTTCTCACCACCATCACCAGTGGCTGAGATGTTAACTACCTCGCCTGGTGTATAGGCCGTGGGTTCGATCCCAACGCCTGACCCCTGCTGTTGTGTATGTGGAGTTTGCGTGTCTTTCTCACCACCATCACCAGTGGCTGAGATGTTAACTACCTCGCTTGGTATACAGGTCGTGACTTCGATCCCGACCCCGACGCCTGCTGTTGTGTATGTGGAGTTTGCGTGTCTCTTTCTCACCACCATCACCAGTGGCTGAGATGTTAACTACCTCGCCTGGTATACAGGTCATGGGTTCGATCCAGACCCCTGCTGTTGTGGAGTTTGCGTGTCTATCATCATCACCACAGTGGCTGAGATGTTAACTACCTCGCTTGGTATACAGGAGGTCGTGGGTTCGATCCAAACCCCTGCTGTTGTGTATGTGGAGTTTGCGTCTCTCATCATCATCACGGTGGCTAGATGTTAACTACCTCGCTCGGTATACAGGTCGTGGGTTCGATCCAAACCCCTGCTGTTGTTTGTCGAGTTTGCGTGTCTCTCATCATCATCACGGTGGCTAGATGTTAACGACCTCGCCTGGTATACAGGTCGTGGGTTCGATCCAGACTCCTGCTGTGTATGTCAAGTTTGCGTCTCTCTCATCACCATGGTGGCTGATGTTAACTACCTCGCCTGCTATACAGGTCGTGGGTTCGATCAAGACCCCTGCTGTTGTGGAGTTTGCTTGTCTATCATCATGGAGACTGAGATGTTAACTACCTCGCCGGGTATACAGGAGGTCGTGGGTTCGATCCAGACCCCTGCTGTTGTGTATGTCGAGTTTGCACGTCTCCTTCTCACCACCATCACCAGTGGCTGAGATGTTAACTACTTCGCCTGGTATACAGGTCGTGGGTTCAATCCCGACCCCGACGCCTGCTGTTGTGTTTGTGGAGTTTGCGTGTCTCTCATCATCACGGTGGCTATGAGATGTTAACTACCTCGCCTACTATACAGGTCGTGGGTTCGATCCAGACCGCTGCTGTGTATGTCGAGTTTGCGTGTCTATCATCACCACAGTGGCTGAGATGTTAACTACCTCGCTTGGTATACAGGAGATAGTGGGTTCGATCCAAACCCCTGCTGTTGTGTATGTGGAGTTTGCGTGTCTCTCATCATCATCATCACGGTGGCTAGATGTTAACTACCTCGCTCGGTATACAGGAGGTCGTGGGTTCGATCCAAACCCCTGCTGTTGTTTGTCGAGTTTGCGTGTCTCTCATCACCACGGTGGCTAGATGTTAACGACCTCGCCTGGTATACAGGTCGTGGGTTCGATCCAGACTCCTGCTGTTGTGGAGTTTGCGTGTCTATCATCATGGTGGCTGAGATGTTAACTACTTCGCCTGGTATACAGGTCGTGGCTTCGATCCCGACGCCTGACCCCTGCGGTTGTGTGTCGAGTTTGCGTGTCTCTTTCTCACCACCATCACCTGTGGCTGAGATGTTAACTACCTCGCCTGGTATACAGGTCGTGGCTTCGATCCCGACTCCGACGCCTGCTGTTGTATGTGGAGTTTGCGTGTCTCTCATCACCACCATCATCACGGTGGCTGAGATGTTAACTACCTCGCTTGGTATACAGGTCGTGGCTTCGATCCCGACTCCGACCCCTACTGTTGTTTGTGGAGTTTGCGTGTCTCTCATCATCACGGTGGCTATGAGATGTTAGCTACATCGCCTACTATACAGGTCGTGGGTTCGATCCAGACCCCTGCCGTGTATGTCGAGTTTGCGTGTCTATCATCACCACAGTGGCTGAGATGTTAACTACCTCGCTTGGTATACAGGAGGTCGTGGGTTCGATCCAAACCCCTGCTGTTGTGTATGTAGAGTTTGCGTGTCTCTCATCATCACGGTGGCTAGATGTTAACTACCTCGCTCGGTATACAGGTCGTGGGTTCGATCCAGACTCCTGCTGTGTATGTCAAGTTTGCGTCTCTCTCATCACCACGGTGGCTGATGTTAACTACCTCGCCTGCTATACAGGTCGTGGGTTCGATCCAGACCCCTGCTGTTGTGGAGTTTGCGTGTCTATCATCATCATGGTGGCTGAGATGTTAACTACCTCGCCGGGTATACAGGAGGTCGTGGGTTCGATCCAGACCCCTGCTGTGTATGTCGAGTTTACATGCCTCTCATCACCACGGTGGCCGATGTTAACTACCTCGCTTGGTATACAGGAGGTCGTGGGTTCGATTCCGTTTGCACGTCTTCGTGCATTTCTCTCCGGGTCCCCAGGTTTTAACCTCCACCCCCCCCCCCCCCCCCCCCCCCGTGCGTTTCAAGAGGCTTTGGCTGCCGCTGGAAAGTTCCCCGCGGCCGCCGCCACGGCGGCGGCGATGATGGCGGCTCGGTCGGAGCTATCATTTGTGACGGGCCGGGGGTCGCCCGCTTCTGAAATAAAGAGCCGCATATAAATATACAGCTCAGGGGGCCTTAGCCCGCTGAAATAAAACACCTCGAGTCTACAAACAAGACGACTCACGATCCGAATTTCCCGCGGCAGCCACGCTGCGCGAGGCACGAGAGACGCGGCGGAGACAGAGAGACAGAGAGACAGACAGACAGAGAGACAGAGAGAGGCATTTTGGGGTTTTTTTGCCAACGCTGTGGGAGTTTTTATTGAGGCGTGACGACGGCAGCGGTGCCGGTGGTGTCGGTGCGGCGCGGTTGAGGGGCGGTCGCTGTCCACCGCCAACTCTTCCTCCTCCTCGTCTACTTCTTCTTGGAGACACCCACGGTGCGGCCTCGTCGCCCCGTCGTCTTGGTGTGCTGTCCACGCACACGCAGGCTGCACAACGCGCACAACGGACACACGCAACGGACACGCACACACACAACGGGGACACACGCACACACACAACGGACACACACACACAACGGAGACACAACGGGGACACACGCACACACACAACGGACACACACACGCGCGCACAACGGACACGCACAACGGACACACAATGGGGACACACACAACGGACACACGCGCAGGTAAATATCCTCCTCCTCCCGCACCCCGGTGTAGCTTTCGCAGACTGTACGCAGAAAGTGTCCTCCTTTAGTGGCGACGGGCAGCACACCTACCAAGTCCGGCACCGTTGGCAAGCATGAGGGGGGTTCGGGTGGGCCAACATCACGCCCGGCCACAGCGCACGCGCACACTCTCACTCTCACACACAAACTCTCACACATACACTCTCACACACACTCACACACACTCTCACTCTCACACACACATATACTCTCACATACTCACACACACACTCACACACGCACACTCACACACACACTCATACACTCACACACACATACGCTCACTCTCACACGTACACTCACACATATAGTCTCACTCTCACACATACACTCTCACACACACTCACTCTCACACACACTCTCACACACTCTCACACACACGCACATATACTCTCTCTCACACACTCTCACACATACACATATATTCTCACATACATATACTCTCACACACATACTGTTGGGGCAAGTCCTTTTCGCGAGCACCTATGAAGGCCGGCACGGCACACGAAGGGGGTGCGCCCAACACCACACCCGACCACAGCGCACATGCGTACACACTCGCACACACTCACACACACACACTCGCACTCACACTCGCTCTCGCACACACAATCACACACTATCACACACTATCACACACACAACGATCCCCCCCTCTACCCCCCCCCCCCCCGTAGCCTTAGACTTTTGGAGCAAGTGCTGTTAGCGGAGCAGCACCTATAAAGGCCGGAACGGTACACACACACATACACACACTCGCACAAAGACAAAGATCTCCCGTATAACCTCAACAGGCTTGTTGGGGCAAGTGCTGTAAGTAGGCGAGTAGCAGCACCTATGAAGGCCGGCACTGTGGCAACACGAGGGGGTGGGGGTGGCCAGCACCAGGCCCGGCCACAGAGCACACTCACACACTCACGCACTCGAACATAGACACGCTCAGACAAGAGGCAAAAATCCCCCATATAGCCTTCAACAGACTGTAGGGGCAAGTGCTGTTAGCGGGCGCCTATGAAGTCCGGCACGGCACACGAGGGGGTGGGTGGGCCAGCTCCACGCTCAGCCGGCATGTGTAGTGGTATTTCGAGTGTGTAGGGCGAGAGGTGAAGAGCGAGATGTAGGCTGTACTGCTGTGTGTAGGTTGCGTGGTGTACAGCAGTGTGGGTGCCGTGTAGAATGGTGCGTAGCAGGGCGCGTAAGCTGCCGTGCGGTGAAGAGTGTGATGTAGAGCGGTGTGTCGGTGGCGTGGTGTAGAGCGGTGTGGGGTGTGTAGTGTGGCGTGTAGATTGTTGCGCGGTGTTGTAGTGTGGTGCACAGCAGGGTGTGTAGGCTGTCGTGCGGTGTGCAGGTTGTGTGGTGTAGAACACAGTGTGGTCTAGTGTAGTGTACAGCAGGGTGTGGAGGCTGTAGTGCGGTGTGTAGGTTGTGTGGTGTAGAACACTGTGTGGTCGTGTAGTGTACAGCAGGGTGTGTAGGCTGTAGTGCGGTGTGTAGGTTGTGTGGTGTAGAACACAGTGTGGTCTAGTGTAGTGTACAGCAGGGTGTGTAGGCTGTAGTGCAGTGTAGAACACAGTGTGGTCTAGTGCACAGCAGGGTGTGTAGGCTGTAGTGTGGTGTGTAGGCTGTAGTGTGGTCGTGCTGTCTCACCCCCAGTAGTGACGCAGGCCCCGGTGAGCACGGATCTTCTTTAACCGCTCAAGATCCTCGCGCATCTTGTTGTCGAGCCCGTTAGCCAGCACCTAGCAACATTACCACCACCACCACCACACAGCGTGTTAGCCAGCACCTAGCAACATTACCACCACCACACAGCGTGTTAGCCAGCACCTAGCAACATTACCACTACCACCACACAGCGTGTTAGCCAGCACCTAGCAACATTACCACCACCACACAGCGTGTTAGCCAGCACCTAGCAACATTACCACCACCACCACACAGCCTGTTAGCCAGCACCTAAGCAACATCACCACCACCACACACAGCCTGTTAGCCAGCACCTAGCAACATTACCACCACCACACACAGCCTGTTAGCCAGCACCTAGCAACATTACCACCACCACACAGCCCATTAGCCAGCACCCAGCAACATTACCACCACCACACACAGCCTGTTAGCCAGCACCTAGCAACATTACCACCACCACCACACACAGCCTGTTAGCCAGCACCTAGCAACATTACCACCACCACACAGCCTGTTAGCCAGCACCTAGCAACATTACCACCACCACACAGCCTGTTAGCCAGCACCTAGCAACATTACCACCACCACCACACAGCCTGTTAGCCAGCACCTAGCAACATTACCACCACCACCACACAGCCTGTGAGACAGCACCTAGCAACATTACCACCACCACCACCACACAGCCTGTTAGCCAGCACCTAGCAACATTACCACAACCACCACCACCACACAGCCTGTTAGCCAGCACCTAGCAACATTACCACACACACACACAGCCTGTTAGCCAGCACCTAGCAACATTACCACCACACAGCCTGTTAGACAGCACCTAGCAACATCACCACCACCACCACACAGCCTGTTAGCCAGCACCTAGCAATATTACCACCACACAGCCTGTTAGACAGCACCTAGCAACATTACCACCACCACACAGCGTGTTAGCTAGCACCTAGCAACATTACCACCACCACACAGCGTGTTAGCTAGCACCTAGCAACATCACCACCACCACACAGTCTGTTAGCCAGCACCTAGCAACATTACCACAACCACCACACAGCCTGTTAAGCCAGCACCTAGCAACATTACCACCACCACCACACAGCCTGTTAGCCAGCACCTAGCAACATTACCACCACTACACACAGCCTGTTAGGCAGCACCTAGCAACATCACCACCACCACCACACAGCCCATTAGCCAGCACCTAGCAACATTACTACTGCCACCACACAGCCTGTTAGCCAGCACCTAGCAACATTACCACCACCACACACACAGCCTGTTAGCCAGTACCTAGCAACATTACCACCACCACCACACAGCCTGTTAGCCAGTACCTAGCAACATCACCACCACCACACAGCCTGTTAGCCAGCACCTAGCAACATTACCACCACCACCACACAGCCTGTTAGCCAGTACCTAGCAACATCACCACCACCACACAGCCTGTTAGCCAGCACCTAGCAACATTACTACTGCCACCACACAGCCTGTTAGCCAGCACCTAGCAACATTACCACCACACACAGCCTGTTAGCCAGCACCTAGCAACATTACCACCACCACACACAGCCTGTTAGCCAGCACCTAGCAACATTACCACCACCACCACCACCACACACACAGCCTGTTAGCCAGCACCTAGCAACATTACCACCACCACACACAGCCTGTTAGCCAGCACCTAGAAACATTACCACCACACACACACACAGCCTCTTAGCCAGCACCTAACAATATCACCACCACACACGACGATGTCACACAGCCCAGCAACTACCACAGGGTTGGGGTTATGGTGAGCGTGATGGTGAATATGACGGTGAGCGTGATGGTGAGACCACACAGCCCAGCAACTGCCACAGGGTTCGGGGTTATGGTGATGGTGAGCGTGATGGTGAGTATGATGGTGAGCGTGATGGTGAGTATGATGGTGAGCGTGATGGTGAGACCACACAGCCCAGCAACTGCCACAGAGTTGGGGTTATGGTGAGCGTGATGGTGAGCGTGATGGTGAGCGTGATGGTGAGCGTGAGGAGAGCTAGGGGGGTGGGGGTGTCTCTTACCTGACTGAATTTGCCATCCTTGATGTCCTTCTGCCTGTTGAGGAACCAGTCTGGGATCTTGTACTGACGAGGGTTCTGCATGATGGTGATCACGCGCTCCACCTGCACGGGGACACACAAAAGACAAAGATCCCCCTTGTAGCCTTAACAGACTGTAGGGGCAAGTGCTGTTAGCGAGCACCTATGAAGGCCAGAACGGCACACGAGGGGGTGGGTGGCCAGCACCACGCCCGGTCACCTTTGTCCCTCTAGTGGCGATGTTTACGCACCGCACCAGGTACTCATTTGACGCCGAGTCGACCTAGGGGAGGCTCAGGACCCGTTCAGATCATCGTCACTGGTGTTCACGGTGAGCGGGAATCGAACTCGGGTCGCCAGGATCGTAGCGCTAACCGCTACCCACTACCGCTCCCCCCTCGTCTCACTCACACCGCACACAACAACCGCCATCGCCACTAAGTGACGGTGACGTCAACGCTACGCCTGTGCCAGGCTAGGTGCACGTTGAGGCCGCGTGAAGTGTCGAACGCCCGCCGGCAGGAGGTCACGGGGGCAGACCCAGGTGCCACGGGTCGACTGACTGGGACGACCGGCTGATGCACCACCTGTGCTGACAGGCTGTGCTGACAGGCTGTGCTGACAGGCTGTGCTGACAGGCTGTGCTGACAGGCTGTGCTGACAGGCTGTGCTGACAGGCTGTGCTGACAGGCTGTGCTGACAGGCTGTGCTGACAGGCTGTGCTTTAGCCACCCGGCGCTCCGGTCGTTGTTGTGAGCGTCGCCACCCTCTCACACACACACACCACCCTCAGCACCCAACCCCCCCCCGGGACTCCACCACACCTCCTCCTCGCTGAGCTCGCCGGCGCGCTTGCTCAGGTCGATGTCGGCCTTGCGCAGCACGATGTGAGCGTAGCGGCGCCCCACGCCCTTGATGGCCGTGATGGCAAACGCCACCTTCTGCCGACCGTCAATGTTCGTGTTGAGCACTCGCAGGATGTGCTGGAACTTCTCGGGGATGACGAGCGACTAGCGGGGGGAAGATGAGAATGGAGAGGCACCGGGTGAGACAGATGTGGGGGGGAGGGGTAGACGGGAGACATGGGAGGGAGGGGGCGATACAGGGACATAATGGAGACACAGGGGGACACGCGGGGGTAAACGCGAGACATGGGGACCAGACACAGGGACATAATGGAGACATAGGGGGACACGCGGTGGTAAACGCGAGACATGGGGGGGGGGCAGACACAGGGACATGATGGAGGCACAGGAGACAAGGTAGGTGGGACACTGATGAGACATCGAGGGACGCAGGGGTAGACACGAGACATGGGGGGGGGGGGGAGAGATACAGCATGGAGACACGAGATCACAAGAGACTGCGGAGAGACAGACGAAGAGGGGAGGTGGAGAGACACGGAGAAAAGAGGCGAGACAGAGGGGGGACACGCGATACGTGGAGGACAGAGTGGAGACATGGGGAAACCATGAGACACGGGGAAAGGGGGGGACAAGAAGACAGACGAGACACAGACATGGGGGGAGGGGGGGCGGAGGATAGACACGGGGGACACACTGGGACAGAATGGGAGACACGAGGGAGACACCAGGTGAGACGGGGGGGGGGGCGCGGGGGATAGACACGGGGGACAGAATGGGAGACACGAGAGAGACACCAGGTGAGACAGGGGGGGGGGGGGGGAGGGGGCACTAGGGGATAGACACGAGACACGGGAGATACACTCGGACAGAATGGGAGACACGAGGCCACGTGGACCTGAGACACGTGGTGGACATGCGGACCGCGCTCTGGTGGCTACAACAAACATCGCCTCCTCTCTCCCATCACCACCACCACCACTATTATTATGCAAACATCTCTCTACCATCAACCACCAAGACCACCATCAACGTTCACCACCATCGCTACCATCACACACCGCCGCCACCACCGACATCGCAATACCAATCGGCAAACGTCACCAAGACGATCACCGGTACAGCAGCTGGAATCACCGCCACTGACCTCCTCTCGCTACCATCACCACTATAACTCGATACCATCACCACCATGACCCTCAACCACCCTAGCTACCATCTCCACCATCACACTCGCTACAATTACCACCATGACCCTCACTCCCATTACCCTCAACACGCTCGCTACCATAACCAACACCACCCTTGCGACCATCACCCTCAAACTCATTACCACGACCCTCAACCACCCTCGCTACCATCAACAGCATAACCATCACAACTCGCTACCATCACCACCACCATGATACTCGCCACCCTCGCTACCATCACCATCACTCTCACTACCTCCACCCTGCATGCTACCATCACTACCATCACCCTCGCTACCATCACCCTCACTACCATCACCACCCTCACTACCATCACCCTCACCACCCTCACTACCATCACCCTCGCTACCATCACCCTCACTACCATCACTCTCCTCGCTACCATCACCCTCAGCACCATCACTCCTCGCTACCATCACCCTCACTACCATCACCACCCTCACTACCATCACCCTCACCACCCTCACTACCATCACCCTCGCTACCATCACCCTCACTACCATCACTCTCCTCGCTACCATCACCCTCAGCACCATCACTCCTCGCTACCATCACCCTCACTACCATCACTCTCCTCGCTACCATCACCCTCGCTACCATCACCCTCACTACCATCACCCTCACTACCATCACCCTCGCCACGATCACCCTCCTCGCTACCACCGCCACCACCAACCATCGCTATCCCAACGCGCTAGGCCCGCCCCGTCTCCTGCCCGCTTGATATCTCGCACACCGCCGCACGGCGCCCTCATTTCTCGCCAAAACGCCCCCCACGCCGTCGTCGACGTCGCGAGCGACCGAGAGCGCCACGGCGCCGCGGATGGAAGTGGACGGAGGGCGAGGATGGACGAGGATTGCGTTGAGGGAGGATGAGGCAGCAGTGGCATCCACTCACCATGATGGCGGCGGGCTGAGAGAGAGAGGAGGGGGGGAAGGAACCGGAAGTGGCGCGGGAGCGCGGGCTGGGCGGAAGTATGCGTCACGCCGCTCAATTAACATAAAAGGCGGGAAAATATGTAACAAATTTACATTATATATTCTTGGTTCTTTCGGTAAAGTCACGTAGAAGGGAAACAATAAAATAATAAAATTTACATTGTTAATTAAATCATGTTAAATCTTGATTTGAAGCTTTCGTGACTGCAGGAATCCATACTCTTTGGTTCTTTCGGTAAAGTCACGTAGGTATAAAATAAAATAAAATGTTTATTTTATTTATTTTTATATTTATATTATTTACATTTTATTTATATTTATTTTAAAATAAATATAAATAAAATGAAATAAATATTTTTTTCAATTTTATTTTAGACCTACGTGACTTTACCGAAAGAACCAAAGAGTATAATCTTTAATGTTTATTATTTGTTATTACTGGAAGTGCAAGTCGTGTATCGGGAAGGTTAACAAATCACTTTTTAAAAATGTATAATTTTTACAAAATGTTAATTTCGACTGGAGAAATACGATGAGCTATCAAGCTCTTTCACAGATGTTAAGTATGGACGCGGCGGGGGGAGGGGGAGCAATAGGATCAGCAATTCACAACAATTAATTACAAAAAATAAACACGATAGTAGTGCAAAGTTATGGGAAAAGGTAAACAAATCACTTATTAAAAATATAAGTACAGAATCATCATAATTGATGTTGAGTGGAGAAATCCGATGAGCTCTAAAGCTCTTTGATTGTCACGGACGGCCAAGTAAGTGGACGGCAGGCGATCAGCAAGTCACAATAAATAATTTCCACAATAATAACAAACACGGAGTGTAAGAAAAGAACGAGAGGAATGGCGAGCAAGTAATTGAAAGTTAATAGATTTAAAAAATAATAATAATAAAGAATAAGTATAAATCTTATTCTTTGACTTTACCGAAAGAAGCAAAGTATAAATCTTCTTTGGTTCTTTCGGTAAAGTCAAGTAGAATGAGAATGAAATAATAAATTAATAAAATAAAATAACACGATAAAATTCTCACGACGTTTCGGCCACAACACTAGTGGCCTTCATCAGGTGAAGGGACGAGACTGTCTTATATTTATTTTATTTATATTTATTTTAAAATATTTATAAAAAAGATAAATATAAATAAATAATTAAAACATTTTATTTTATACCTACGTGACTTTACCGAAAGAACCAAAGAGTATAATCTTTAATGTTTATTATTTGTTATTACTGGAAGTGCAAGTCGTGTATCGGGAAGGTAAACAAATCGTCCCTTCACCTGATGAAGGCCGCTTGCGTTGTGGCCGAAACGTCGTGAGAATTTTATTGTGTTATTTTATTTTATTAATTTATTATTTTATTCTCATTCTACGTGGTGGTGACTTTACCGAAAGAACCAAAGAAGATGAATCCTTGCAATCACGAAAGCTTTAAATCGAAATAAGTGTAAAGTTATGGTGACGTAAATTCCTGCAGGTCTATTATCGTGGCAACGCCTAGCCCCACCCCCACCCCGCACCCCCCACTTCGCCCACCCCCCACTCCGGCCCCCCCACACCACCCCGGACCCCCCCCCCCCCACTCCCCCCACTTCACCCCGCCCCCCACTCCGGCCCCCCCACACCACTCCGGTCTCCCCCCCCCACCACTTCACCCCGCCCCCCACTCCGGCCCCCCCACACCACCCCGCCCCCCACTCGTGAATGTTGTGGGTTTACTCTCCAACACACCGCTCTGTGTGTGAGTGTGTTGGAGAGTGAATGTTGTGGGTTTACTCTCCAACACACTGTGTGTGTGTGTTGGAGAGTGAATGTTGTGGGTTTACTCTCCAACACACCGCTATGTGAGTGTGTTGGAGAGTGAATGTTGTGGGTTTACTCTCCAACACACCACTGTGTGTGTGAGTGTGTTGGAGAGTGAATGTTGTGGGTTTACTCTCCAACACACCACTGTGTGTGAGTGTGTTGGAGGGTGAATGTTGTGGGTTTACTCTCCAACACACCGCTGTCTGTGTGAGTGTGTTGGAGAGTGAATGTTGTGGGTTTACTCTCCAACACACCACTGTGTGTGAGTGTGTTGGAGGGTGAATGTTGTGGGTTTACTCTCCAACACACCTCTGTGTGTGAGTGTGTTGGAGGGTGAATGTTGTGGGTTTACTCTCCAACACACCACTGTGTGTGAGTGTGTTGGAGAGTGAATGTTGTGGGTTTACTCTCCAACACACCACTGTGTGTGTGTTGGAGGGTGAATGTTGTGGGTTTACTCTCCAACACACCTCTGTGTGTGAGTGTGTTGGAGGGTGAATGTTGTGGGTTTACTCTCCAACACACCACAGTGTGTGAGTGTGTTGGAGAGTGAATGTTGTGGGTTTACTCTCCAACACACCGCTGCGAGTGTGTTGGAGAGTGAATGTTGTGGGTTTACTCTTCAACACACCTCTGTGTGTGAGTGTGTTGGAGAGTGAATGTTGTGGGTTTACTCTCCAACACACCGCTGTGTGAGTGTGTGTTGGAGAGTGAATGTTGTGGGTTTACTCTCCAACATACCGCTGTGTGAGTGTGTTGGAGAGTGAATGTTGTGGGTTTACTCTCCAACACACCGCTGTGTGAGTGTGTTGGAGAGTGAATGTTGTGGGTTTACTCTCCAACACATCGCTCTGTGTGAGTGTGTTGGAGAGTGAATGTTGTAGGTTTACTCTCTAACACACCACTGTGTGTGAGTGTGTTGGAGAGTGAATGTTGTGCGTTTACTCTCCAACACACCTGTGTGTGAGTGTGTTGGAGAGTGAATGTTGTGGGTTTACTCTCCAACACATCGCTCTGTGTGAGTGTGTTGGAGAGTGAATGTTGTGGGTTTACTCTCCAACACACCACTGTGTGTGAGTGTGTTGGAGGGTGAATGTTGTGGGTTTACTCTCCAACACACCACTGTGTGTGAGTGTGTTGGAGGGTGAATGTTGTGGGTTTACTCTCCAACACACCTCTGTGTGTGAGTGTGTTGGAGGGTGAATGTTGTGGGTTTACTCTCCAACACACCACTGTGTGTGAGTGTGTTGGAGAGTGAATGTTGTGGGTTTACTCTCCAACACACCGCTGCGAGTGTGTTGGAGAGTGAATGTTGTGGGTTTACTCTTCAACACACCGCTGTGTGAGTGTGTTGGAGAGTGAATGTTGTGGGTTTACTCTCCAACACACCGCTGTGTGAGTGTTGGAGAGTGAATGTTGTGGGTTTACTCTCCAACACACCTCTGTGTGTGAGTGTGTTGGAGGGTGAATGTTGTGGGTTTACTCTCCAACACACCACTGTGTGTGAGTGTGTTGGAGAGTGAATGTTGTGGGTTTACTCTCCAACACACCGCTGCGAGTGTGTTGGAGAGTGAATGTTGTGGGTTTACTCTTCAACACACCGCTGTGTGAGTGTGTTGGAGAGTGAATGTTGTGGGTTTACTCTCCAACACACCGCTGTGTGAGTGTGTTGGAGAGTGAATGTTGTGGGTTTACTCTCCAACACATCGCTCTGTGTGAGTGTGTTGGAGAGTGAATGTTGTAGGTTTACTCTCCAACACACCACTGTGTGTGAGTGTGTTGGAGAGTGAATGTTGTGGGTTTACTCTCCAACACATCGCTCTGTGTGAGTGTGTTGGAGAGTGAATGTTGTGGGTTTACTCTCCAACACACCACTGTGTGTGAGTGTGTTGGAGGGTGAATGTTGTGGGTTTACTCTCCAACACACCACTCTGTGTGTTGGAGAGTGAATGTTGTGGGTTTACTCTCCAACACACCGCTGTGTGAGTGTGTGTTGGAGAGTGAATGTTGTGGGTTTACTCTCCAACATACCGCTGTGTGAGTGTGTTGGAGAGTGAATGTTGTGGGTTTACTCTCCAACACACCGCTGTGTGAGTGTGTTGGAGAGTGAATGTTGTGGGTTTACTCTCCAACACATCGCTCTGTGTGAGTGTGTTGGAGAGTGAATGTTGTAGGTTTACTCTCCAACACACCACTGTGTGTGAGTGTGTTGGAGAGTGAATGTTGTGCGTTTACTCTCCAACACACCTGTGTGTGAGTGTGTTGGAGAGTGAATGTTGTGGGTTTACTCTCCAACACATCGCTCTGTGTGAGTGTGTTGGAGAGTGAATGTTGTGGGTTTACTCTCCAACACATCGCTCTGTGTGAGTGTGTTGGAGAGTGAATGTTGTGGGTTTACTCTCCAACACACCACTGTGTGTGAGTGTGTTGGAGGGTGAATGTTGTGGGTTTACTCTCCAACACACCACTGTGTGTGAGTGTGTTGGAGGGTGAATGTTGTGGGTTTACTCTCCAACACACCACTGTGTGTGAGTGTGTTGGAGAGTGAATGTTGTGGGTTTACTCTCCAACACACCACTGTGTGTGAGTGTGTTGGAGAGTGAATGTTGTGGGTTTACTCTCCAACACACCGCTGCGAGTGTGTTGGAGAGTGAATGTTGTGGGTTTACTCTCCAACACACCTCTGTGTGTGAGTGTGTTGGAGGGTGAATGTTGTGGGTTTACTCTCCAACACACCACTGTGTGTGAGTGTGTTGGAGAGTGAATGTTGTGGGTTTACTCTCCAACACACCGCTGCGAGAGTGTTGGAGAGTGAATGTTGTGGGTTTACTCTTCAACACACCGCTGTGTGAGTGTGTTGGAGAGTGAATGTTGTGGGTTTACTCTCCAACACACCGCTGTGTGAGTGTGTTGGAGAGTGAATGTTGTGGGTTTACTCTCCAACACATCGCTCTGTGTGAGTGTGTTGGAGAGTGAATGTTGTAGGTTTACTCTCCAACACACCACTGTGTGTGAGTGTGTTGGAGGGTGAATGTTGTGGGTTTACTCTCCAACACACCACTGTGTGTGAGTGTGTTGGAGAGTGAATGTTGTGGGTTTACTCTCCAACACACCACTGTGTGTGTGTTGGAGGGTGAATGTTGTGGGATTACTCTCCAACACACCTCTGTGTGTGAGTGTGTTGGAGGGTGAATGTTGTGGGTTTACTCTCCAACACACCACTGTGTGTGAGTGTGTTGGAGAGTGAATGTTGTGGGTTTACTCTCCAACACACCGCTGCGAGTGTGTTGGAGAGTGAATGTTGTGGGTTTACTCTTCAACACACCTCTGTGTGTGAGTGTGTTGGAGAGTGAATGTTGTGGGTTTACTCTCCAACACACCGCTGTGTGAGTGTGTGTTGGAGAGTGAATGTTGTGGGTTTACTCTCCAACATACCGCTGTGTGAGTGTGTTGGAGAGTGAATGTTGTGGGTTTACTCTACAACACACCGCTGTGTGAGTGTGTTGGAGAGTGAATGTTGTGGGTTTACTCTCCAACACATCGCTCTGTGTGAGTGTGTTGGAGAGTGAATGTTGTAGGTTTACTCTCCAACACACCACTGTGTGTGAGTGTGTTGGAGAGTGAATGTTGTGCGTTTACTCTCCAACACACCTGTGTGTGAGTGTGTTGGAGAGTGAATGTTGTGGGTTTACTCTCCAACACATCGCTCTGTGTGAGTGTGTTGGAGAGTGAATGTTGTGGGTTTACTCTCCAACACACCACTGTGTGTGAGTGTGTTGGAGGGTGAATGTTGTGGGTTTACTCTCCAACACACCACTGTGTGTGAGTGTGTTGGAGGGTGAATGTTGTGGGTTTACTCTCCAACACACCTCTGTGTGTGAGTGTGTTGGAGGGTGAATGTTGTGGGTTTACTCTCCAACACACCACTGTGTGTGAGTGTGTTGGAGAGTGAATGTTGTGGGTTTACTCTCCAACACACCGCTGCGAGTGTGTTGGAGAGTGAATGTTGTGGGTTTACTCTTCAACACACCGCTGTGTGAGTGTGTTGGAGAGTGAATGTTGTGGGTTTACTCTCCAACACACCGCTGTGTGAGTGTTGGAGAGTGAATGTTGTGGGTTTACTCTCCAACACACCTCTGTGTGTGAGTGTGTTGGAGGGTGAATGTTGTGGGTTTACTCTCCAACACACCACTGTGTGTGAGTGTGTTGGAGAGTGAATGTTGTGGGTTTACTCTCCAACACACCGCTGCGAGTGTGTTGGAGAGTGAATGTTGTGGGTTTACTCTTCAACACACCGCTGTGTGAGTGTGTTGGAGAGTGAATGTTGTGGGTTTACTCTCCAACACACCGCTGTGTGAGTGTGTTGGAGAGTGAATGTTGTGGGTTTACTCTCCAACACATCGCTCTGTGTGAGTATGTTGGAGAGTGAATGTTGTAGGTTTACTCTCCAACACACCACTGTGTGTGAGTGTGTTGGAAAGTGAATGTTGTGGGTTTACTCTCCAACACATCGCTCTGTGTGAGTGTGTTGGAGAGTGAATGTTGTGGGTTAACTCTCCAACACACCACTGTGTGTGAGTGTGTTGGAGGGTGAATGTTGTGGGTTTACTCTCCAACACACCACTGTGTGTGTGTGTTGGAGGGTGAATGTTGTGGGTTTACTCTCCAACACACCACTCTGTGTGTTGGAGAGTGAATGTTGTGGGTTTACTCTCCAACACACCGCTGTGTGAGTGTGTGTTGGAGAGTGAATGTTGTGGGTTTACTCTCCAACATACCGCTGTGTGAGTGTGTTGGAGAGTGAATGTTGTGGGTTTACTCTCCAACACACCGCTGTCTGAGTGTGTTGGAGAGTGAATGTTGTGGGTTTACTCTCCAACACATCGCTCTGTGTGAGTGTGTTGGAGAGTGAATGTTGTAGGTTTACTCTCCAACACACCACTGTGTGTGAGTGTGTTGGAGAGTGAATGTTGTGCGTTTACTCTCCAACACACCTGTGTGTGAGTGTGTTGGAGAGTGAATGTTGTGGGTTTACTCTCCAACACATCGCTCTGTGTGAGTGTGTTGGAGAGTGAATGTTGTGGGTTTACTCTCCAACACATCGCTCTGTGTGAGTGTGTTGGAGAGTGAATGTTGTGGGTTTACTCTCCAACACACCACTGTGTGTGAGTGTGTTGGAGGGTGAATGTTGTGGGTTTACTCTCCAACACACCACTGTGTGTGAGTGTGTTGGAGGGTGAATGTTGTGGGTTTACTCTCCAACACACCACTGTGTGTGAGTGTGTTGGAGAGTGAATGTTGTGGGTTTACTCTCCAACACACCACTGTGTGTGAGTGTGTTGGAGAGTGAATGTTGTGGGTTTACTCTCCAACACACCGCTGCGAGTGTGTTGGAGAGTGAATGTTGTGGGTTAACTCTCCAACACACCACTGTGTGTGAGTGTGTTGGAGGGTGAATGTTGTGGGTTTACTCTCCAACACACCACTGTGTGTGTGTGTTGGAGGGTGAATGTTGTGGGTTTACTCTCCAACACACCACTCTGTGTGTTGGAGAGTGAATGTTGTGGGTTTACTCTCCAACACACCGCTGTGTGAGTGTGTGTTGGAGAGTGAATGTTGTGGGTTTACTCTCCAACATACCGCTGTGTGAGTGTGTTGGAGAGTGAATGTTGTGGGTTTACTCTCCAACACACCGCTGTCTGAGTGTGTTGGAGAGTGAATGTTGTGGGTTTACTCTCCAACACATCGCTCTGTGTGAGTGTGTTGGAGAGTGAATGTTGTAGGTTTACTCTCCAACACACCACTGTGTGTGAGTGTGTTGGAGAGTGAATGTTGTGCGTTTACTCTCCAACACACCTGTGTGTGAGTGTGTTGGAGAGTGAATGTTGTGGGTTTACTCTCCAACACATCGCTCTGTGTGAGTGTGTTGGAGAGTGAATGTTGTGGGTTTACTCTCCAACACATCGCTCTGTGTGAGTGTGTTGGAGAGTGAATGTTGTGGGTTTACTCTCCAACACACCACTGTGTGTGAGTGTGTTGGAGGGTGAATGTTGTGGGTTTACTCTCCAACACACCACTGTGTGTGAGTGTGTTGGAGGGTGAATGTTGTGGGTTTACTCTCCAACACACCACTGTGTGTGAGTGTGTTGGAGAGTGAATGTTGTGGGTTTACTCTCCAACACACCACTGTGTGTGAGTGTGTTGGAGAGTGAATGTTGTGGGTTTACTCTCCAACACACCGCTGCGAGTGTGTTGGAGAGTGAATGTTGTGGGTTTACTCTCCAACACACCTCTGTGTGTGAGTGTGTTGGAGGGTGAATGTTGTGGGTTTACTCTCCAACACACCACTGTGTGTGAGTGTGTTGGAGAGTGAATGTTGTGGGTTTACTCTCCAACACACCGCTGCGAGAGTGTTGCAGAGTGAATGTTGTGGGTTTACTCTTCAACACACCGCTGTGTGAGTGTGTTGGAGAGTGAATGTTGTGGGTTTACTCTCCAACACACCGCTGTGTGAGTGTGTTGGAGAGTGAATGTTGTGGGTTTACTCTCCAACACACCACTGTGTGTGAGTGTGTTGGAGAGTGAATGTTGTGGGTTTACTCTCCAACACACCGCTGTGTTGGAGAGTGAATGTTGTGGGTTTACTCTCCAACACACCACTGTGTGTGAGTGTGTTGGAGAGTGAATGTGGTGGGTTTACTCTCCAACACACCGCTGTGTTGGAGAGTGAATGTTGTGGGTTTACTCTCCAACACACCACTGTGTGTGAGTGTGTTGGAGAGTGAATGTTGTGGGTTTACTCTCCAACACACCACTGTGTGTGAGTGTGTTGGAGGGTGAATGTTGTGGGTTTACTCTCCAACACATCGCTCTGTGTGAGTGTGTTGGAGAGTGAATGTTGTGGGTTTACTCTCCAACACACCACTGTGTGTGAGTGTGTTGGAGGGTGAATGTTGTGGGTTTACTCTCCAACACACCACTGTGTGTGAGTGTGTTGGAGGGTGAATGGTGTGGGTTTACTCTCCAACACACCACTGTGTGTGAGTGTGTTGGAGAGTGAATGTTGTGGGTTTACTCTCCAACACACCACTGTGTGTGAGTGTGTTGGAGAGTGAATGTTGTGGGTTTACTCTCCAACACACCGCTGCGAGTGTGTTGGAGAGTGAATGTTGTGGGTTTACTCTCCAACACACCTCTGTGTGTGAGTGTGTTGGAGGGTGAATGTTGTAGGTTTACTCTCCAACACACCTGTGTGTGAGTGTGTTGGAGAGTGAATGTTGTGGGTTTACTCTCCAACACATCGCTCTGTGTGAGTGTGTTGGAGAGTGAATGTTGTGGGTTTACTCTCCAACACATCGCTCTGTGTGAGTGTGTTGGAGAGTGAATGTTGTGGGTTTACTCTCCAACACACCACTGTGTGTGAGTGTGTTGGAGGGTGAATGTTGTGGGTTTACTCTCCAACACACCACTGTGTGTGAGTGTGTTGGAGGGTGAATGTTGTGGGTTTACTCTCCAACACACCACTGTGTGTGAGTGTGTTGGAGAGTGAATGTTGTGGGTTTACTCTCCAACACACCACTGTGTGTGAGTGTGTTGGAGAGTGAATGTTGTGGGTTTACTCTCCAACACACCGCTGCGAGTGTGTTGGAGAGTGAATGTTGTGGGTTTACTCTCCAACACACCTCTGTGTGTGAGTGTGTTGGAGGGTGAATGTTGTGGGTTTACTCTCCAACACACCACTGTGTGTGAGTGTGTTGGAGAGTGAATGTTGTGGGTTTACTCTCCAACACACCGCTGCGAGAGTGTTGCAGAGTGAATGTTGTGGGTTTACTCTTCAACACACCGCTGTGTGAGTGTGTTGGAGAGTGAATGTTGTGGGTTTACTCTCCAACACACCGCTGTGTGAGTGTGTTGGAGAGTGAATGTTGTGGGTTTACTCTCCAACACACCACTGTGTGTGAGTGTGTTGGAGAGTGAATGTTGTGGGTTTACTCTCCAACACACCGCTGTGTTGGAGAGTGAATGTTGTGGGTTTACTCTCCAACACACCACTGTGTGTGAGTGTGTTGGAGAGTGAATGTGGTGGGTTTACTCTCCAACACACCGCTGTGTTGGAGAGTGAATGTTGTGGGTTTACTCTCCAACACACCACTGTGTGTGAGTGTGTTGGAGGGTGAATGTTGTGGGTTTACTCTCCAACACATCGCTCTGTGTGAGTGTGTTGGAGAGTGAATGTTGTGGGTTTACTCTCCAACACACCACTGTGTGTGAGTGTGTTGGAGGGTGAATGTTGTGGGTTTACTCTCCAACACACCACTGTGTGTGAGTGTGTTGGAGGGTGAATGTTGTGGGTTTACTCTCCAACACACCACTGTGTGTGAGTGTGTTGGAGAGTGAATGTTGTGGGTTTACTCTCCAACACACCACTGTGTGTGAGTGTGTTGGAGAGTGAATGTTGTGGGTTTACTCTCCAACACACCGCTGCGAGTGTGTTGGAGAGTGAATGTTGTGGGTTTACTCTCCAACACACCTCTGTGTGTGAGTGTGTTGGAGGGTGAATGTTGTAGGTTTACTCTCCAACACACCACTGTGTGTGAGTGTGTTGGAGAGTGAATGTTGTGGGGTTACTCTCCAACACACCGCTGCGAGTGTGTTGGAGAGTGAATGTTGTGGGTTTACTCTTCAACACACCGCTGTGTGAGTGTGTTGGAGAGTGAATGTTGTGGGTTTACTCTCCAACACACCGCTGTGTGAGTGTGTTGGAGAGTGAATGTTGTGGGTTTACTCTCCAACACATCGCTCTGTGTGAGTGTGTTGGAGAGTGAATGTTGTAGGTTTACTCTCCAACACACCACTGTGTGTGAGTGTGTTGGAGAGTGAATGTTGTGGGTTTACTCTCCAACACATCGCTCTGTGTGAGTGTGTTGGAGAGTGAATGTTGTGGGTTTACTCTCCAACACCCACTGTGTGTGAGTGTGTTGGAGGGTGAATGTTGTGGGTTTACTCTCCAACACACCACTATGTGTGTGTGTTGGAGGGTGAATGTCGTGGGTTTACTCTCCAACACACCACTCTGTGTGTTGGAGAGTGAATGTTGTGAGTTTACTCTCCAACACACCGCTGTGTGAGTGTGTTGGAGAGTGAATGTTGTGGGTTTACTCTCCAACACACCACTGTGTGTGTGTTGGAGAGTGAATGTTGTGGGTTTACTCTCCAACACACCGCTGTGTGTGTTGGAGAGTGAATGTTGTGGGTTTACTCTACAACACACCGCTGCGAGTGTGTTGGACAGTGAATGTTGTGGGTTTACTCTTCAACACACCTCTGTGTGTGAGTGTGTTAGAGAGTGAATGTTGTGGGTTTACTCTCCAACACACCGCTGTGTGTGTGTTGGAGAGTGAATGTTGTGGGTTTACTCTCCAACATACCGCTGTGTGAGTGTGTTGGAGAGTGAATGTTGTGGGTTTACTCTCCAACACATGGCTGTCTGTGAGTGTGTTGGAGAGTGAATGTTGTGGGTTTACTCTCCAACATACCGCTGTGTGAGTGTGTTGGAGAGTGAATGTTGTGGGTTTAATCTCCAACACACACGGCTGTGTGTGTTGGAGAGTGAATGTTGTGGGTTTACTCTTCAACACACCGCTGTCTGAGTGTGTTGGAGAGTGAATGTTGTGGGTTTACTCTCCAACACACCGCTGTGTGTGAGTGTGTTGGAGAGTGAATGTTGTGGGTTTACTCTCCAACACACCGCTGTGTTGGAGAGCGAATGTTGTGGGTTTACTCTCTAACACACCACTGTGTGTGAGTGTGTTGGAGAGTGAATGTTGTGGGTTTACTCTCTAACACACCAGTGTGTGTGAGTGTGTTGGAGAGTGAATGTTGTGGGTTTACTCTCTAACACACCACTGTGTGTGAGTGTGTTGGAGAGTGAATGTTGTGGGTTTACTCTCCAACACACCGCTGTGTTGGAGAGTGAATGTTGTGGGTTTACTCTCCAACACACCACTGTGTGTGGGTGTGTTGGAGAGTGAATGTGGTGGGTTTACTCTCCAACACACCGCTGTGTTGGAGAGTGAATGTTGTGGGTTTACTCTCCAACACACCACTGTGTGTGAGTGTGTTGGAGAGTGAATGTTGTGGGTTTACTCTCCAACACACCGCTGTGTGTGAGTGTGTTGGAGAGTGAATGTTGTGGGTTTACTCTCTAACACACCACTGTGTGTGAGTGTGTTGGAGAGTGAATGTTGTGGGTTTACTCTCCAACACACCGCTATGTGTGAGTGTGTTGGGGGGTGAATGTTGTGGGTTTACTCTCCAACACACCGCTCTGTGTGAGTGTGTTGGAGAGTGAATGTTGTGGGTTTACTCTCCAACACACCGCTGTGTTGGAGAGCGAATGTTGTGGGTTTACTCTCTAACACACCACTGTGTGTGAGTGTGTTGGAGAGTGAATGTTGTGGGTTTACTCTCTAACACACCACTGTGTGTGAGTGTGTTGGAGAGTGAATGTTGTGGGTTTACTCTCTAACACACCACTGTGTGTGAGTGTGTTGGAGAGTGAATGTTGTGGGTTTACTCTCCAACACACCGCTGTGTTGGAGAGTGAATGTTGTGGGTTTACTCTCCAACACACCACTGTGTGTGAGTGTGTTGGAGAGTGAATGTGGTGGGTTTACTCTCCAACACACCGCTGTGTTGGAGAGTGAATGTTGTGGGTTTACTCTCCAACACACCACTGTGTGTGAGTGTGTTGGAGAGTGAATGTTGTGGGTTTACTCTCCAACACACCGCTGTGTGTGAGTGTGTTGGAGAGTGAATGTTGTGGGTTTACTCTCCAACACATCGCTCTGTGTGAGTGTGTTGGAGAGTGAATGTTGTAGGTTTACTCTCCAACACACCACTGTGTGTGAGTGTGTTGGAGAGTGAATGTTGTGGGTTTACTCTCCAACACATCGCTCTGTGTGAGTGTGTTGGAGAGTGAATGTTGTGGGTTTACTCTCCAACACACCACTGTGTGTGTGTTGGAGGGTGAATGTTGTGGGTTTACTCTCCAACACACCACTATGTGTGTGTGTTGGAGGGTGAATGTTGTGGGTTTACTCTCCAACACACCACTCTGTGTGTTGGAGAGTGAATGTTGTGGGTTTACTCTCCAACACACCGCTGTGTGAGTGTGTTGGAGAGTGAATGTTGTGGGTTTACTCTCCAACACACCACTGTGTGTGTGTTGGAGAGTGAATGTTGTGGGTTTACTCTCCAACACACCGCTGTGTGTGTTGGAGAGTGAATGTTGTGGGTTTACTCTACAACACACCGCTGCGAGTGTGTTGGAGAGTGAATGTTGTGGGTTTACTCTTCAACACACCTCTGTGTGTGAGTGTGTTGGAGAGTGAATGTTGTGGGTTTACTCTCCAACACACCGCTGTGTGTGTGTTGGAGAGTGAATGTTGTGGGTTTACTCTCCAACATACCGCTGTGTGAGTGTGTTGGCGAGTGAATGTTGTGGGTTTACTCTTCAACACACCGCTGTGTGTGAGTGTGTTGGAGAGTGAATGTTGTGGGTTTACTCTCCAACACACCGCTGTCTGTGAGTGTGTTGGAGAGTGAATGTTGTGGGTTTACTCTCCAACATACCGCTGTGTGAGTGTGTTGGAGAGTGAATGTTGTGGGTTTACTCTCCAACACACACGGCTGTGTGTGTTGGAGAGTGAATGTTGTGCGTTTACTCTTTAACACACCGCTGTCTGAGTGTGTTGGAGAGTGAATGTTGTGGGTTTACTCTCCAACACACCGCTGTGTGTGAGTGTGTTGGAGAGTGAATGTTGTGGGTTTACTCTCCAACACACCGCTGTGTTGGAGAGCGAATGTTGTGGGTTTACTCTCTAACACACCACTGTGTGTGAGTGTGTTGGAGAGTGAATGTTGTGGGTTTACTCTCTAACACACCACTGTGTGTGAGTGTGTTGGAGAGTGAATGTTGTGGGTTTACTCTCTAACACACCACTGTGTGTGAGTGTGTTGGAGAGTGAATGTTGTGGGTTTACTCTCCAACACACCGCTGTGTTGGAGAGTGAATGTTGTGGGTTTACTCTCCAACACACCACTGTGTGTGGGTGTGTTGGAGAGTGAATGTGGTGGGTTTACTCTCCAACACACCGCTGTGTTGGAGAGTGAATGTTGTGGGTTTACTCTCCAACACACCACTGTGTGTGAGTGTGTTGGAGAGTGAATGTTGTGGGTTTACTCTCCAACACACCGCTATGTGTGAGTGTGTTGGGGGGTGAATGTTGTGGGTTTACTCTCCAACACACCGCTCTGTGTGAGTGTGTTGGAGAGTGAATGTTGTGGGTTTACTCTCCAACACACCGCTGTGTTGGAGAGCGAATGTTGTGGGTTTACTCTCTAACACACCACTGTGTGTGAGTGTGTTGGAGGGTGAATGTTGTGGGTTTACTCTCCAACACACCACTGTGTGTGAGTGTGTTGGAGAGTGAATGTTGTGGGTTTACTCTCCAACACACCGCTGCGAGTGTGTTGGAGAGTGAATGTTGTGGGTTTACTCTTCAACACACCGCTGTGTGAGTGTGTTGGAGAGTGAATGTTGTGGGTTTACTCTCCAACACACCGCTGTGTGTGAGTGTGTTGGAGAGTGAATGTTGTGGGTTTACTCTCCAACACATTGCTCTGTGTGAGTGTGTTGGAGAGTGAATGTTGTAGGTTTACTCTCCAACACACCACTGTGTGTGAGTGTGTTGGAGAGTGAATGTTGTGGGTTTACTCTCCAACACATCGCTCTGTGTGAGTGTGTTGGAGAGTGAATGTTGTGGGTTTACTCTCCAACACACCACTGTGTGTGTGTTGGAGGGTGAATGTTGTGGGTTTACTCTCCAACACACCACTATGTGTGTGTGTTGGAGGGTGAATGTTGTGGGTTTACTCTCCAACACACCACTCTGTGTGTTGGAGAGTGAATGTTGTGGGTTTACTCTCCAACACACCGCTGTGTGAGTGTGTTGGAGAGTGAATGTTGTGGGTTTACTCTCCAACACACCACTGTGTGTGTGTTGGAGAGTGAATGTTGTGGGTTTACTCTCCAACACACCGCTGTGTGTGTTGGAGAGTGAATGTTGTGGGTTTACTCTACAACACACCACTGCGAGTGTGTTGGAGAGTGAATGTTGTGGGTTTACTCTTCAACACACCTCTGTGTGTGAGTGTGTTGGAGAGTGAATGTTGTGGGTTTACTCTCCAACACACCGCTGTGTGTGTGTTGGAGAGTGAATGTTGTGGGTTTACTCTCCAACATACCGCTGTGTGAGTGTGTTGGAGAGTGAATGTTGTGGGTTTACTCTTCGACACACCGCTGTGTGTGAGTGTGTTGGAGAGTGAATGTTGTGGGTTTACTCTCCAACACACCGCTGTCTGTGAGTGTGTTGGAGAGTGAATGTTGTGGGTTTACTCTCCAACATACCGCTGTGTGAGTGTGTTGGAGAGTGAATGTTGTGGGTTTACTCTCCAACACACACGGCTGTGTGTGTTGGAGAGTGAATGTTGTGGGTTTACTCTTCAACACACCGCTGTCTGAGTGTGTTGGAGAGTGAATGTTGTGGGTTTACTCTCCAACACACCGCTGTGTGTGAGTGTGTTGGAGAGTGAATGTTGTGGGTTTACTCTCCAACACACCGCTGTGTTGGAGAGCGAATGTTGTGGGTTTACTCTCTAACACACCACTGTGTGTGAGTGTGTTGGAGAGTGAATGTTGTGCGTTTACTCTCTAACACACCACTGTGTGTGAGTGTGTTGGAGAGTGAATGTTGTGGGTTTACTCTCTAACACACCACTGTGTGTGAGTGTGTTGGAGAGTGAATGTTGTGGGTTTACTCTCCAACACACCGCTGTGTTGGAGAGTGAATGTTGTGGGTTTACTCTCCAACACACCACTGTGTGTGGGTGTGTTGGAGAGTGAATGTGGTGGGTTTACTCTCCAACACACCGCTGTGTTGGAGAGTGAATGTTGTGGGTTTACTCTCCAACACACCACTGTGTGAGTGTGTTGGAGAGTGAATGTTGTGGGTTTACTCTCCAACACACCGCTGTGTGTGAGTGTGTTGGAGAGTGAATGTTGTGGGTTTACTCTCTAACACACCACTGTGTGTGAGTGTGTTGGAGAGTGAATGTTGTGGGTTTACTCTCCAACACACCGCTATGTGTGAGTGTGTTGGGGGGTGAATGTTGTGGGTTTACTCTCCAACACACCGCTCTGTGTGAGTGTGTTGGAGAGTGAATGTTGTGGGTTTACTCTCCAACACACCGCTGTGTTGGAGAGCGAATGTTGTGGGTTTACTCTCTAACACACCACTGTGTGTGAGTGTGTTGGAGAGTGAATGTTGTGGGTTTACTCTCTAACACACCACTGTGTGTGAGTGTGTTGGAGAGTGAATGTTGTGGGTTTACTCTCTAACACACCACTGTGTGTGAGTGTGTTGGAGAGTGAATGTTGTGGGTTTACTCTCCAACACACCGCTGTGTTGGAGAGTGAATGTTGTGGGTTTACTCTCCAACACACCACTGTGTGTGAGTGTGTTGGAGAGTGAATGTGGTGGGTTTACTCTCCAACACACCGCTGTGTTAGAGAGTGAATGTTGTGGGTTTACTCTCCAACACACCACTGTGTGTGTGTTGGAGAGTGAATGTTGTGGGTTTACTCTCCAACACACCGCTGTGTGTGAGTGTGTTGGAGAGTGAATGTTGCGGGTTTACTCTCTAACACACCACTGTGTGTGAGTGTGTTGGAGAGTGAATGTTGTGGGTTTACTCTCCAACACACCGCTATGTGTGAGTGTGTTGGGGGGTGAATGTTGTGGGTTTACTCTCCAACACACCGCTCTGTGTGAGTGTGTTGGAGAGTGAATGTTGTGGGTTTACTCTCCAACACACCGCAATGTGTGAGTGTGTTGGAGAGTGAATGTTGTGGGTTTACTCTCCAACACACCGCTGTGTGTGTTGGAGAGTGAATGTTGTGGGTTTACTCTCCAACACACCTCTGTGTGTGAGTGTGTTGGAGAGTGAATGTTGTGGGTTTACTCTTCAACACACCGCGGTGTGAGTGTGTTGGAGAGTGAATGTTGTGGGTTTACTCTCCAACACACTGCTGTGTGAGTGTGTTGGAGAGTGAATGTTGTGGGTTTTCTCTGTAGATGTTACAGTGGGTTTACTCTCCAACACACCGCTGTGTGAGTGTGTTGGAGAGTGAATGTTGTGGGTTTACTCTTAAGCACACCACTGTGTGAGTGTGTTGGAGAGTGAATGTTGTGGGTTTACTCTCCAACACACCGCTGTGTGAGTGTGTTGGAGAGTGAATGTTGTGGGTTTACTCTCCAACACACCGCTGTGTGAGTGTGTTGGAGAGTGAATGTTGTGGGTTTACTCTCAAGCACACCGCTGTGTGAGTGTGTTGGAGAGTGAATGTTGTGGGTTTACTCTCCAACACACCGCTGTGTGTGTTGGAGAGTGAATGTTGTGGGTTTACTCTCCAACACACCGCTCTGTGTGTTGGAGAGTGAATGTTGTGGGTTTACTCTCCAACACACTGCTGTGTGAGTGTGTTGGAGAGTGAATGTTGTGGGTTTACTCTCCAACACACTGCTGTGTGAGTGTGTTGGAGAGTGAATGTTGTGGGTTTACTCTCCAACACACCGCTGTGTGAGTGTGTTGGAGAGTGAATGTTGTGGGTTTACTCTCCAACACACCGCTGTGTGAGTGTGTTGGAGAGTGAATGTTGTGGGTTTACGCTCCAACACACCGCTGTGAGTGTGTTGGAGAGTGAATGTTGTGGGTTTACTCTCCAACACACCACTGTGTGTGTGTTGGAGAGTGAATGTTGTGGGTTTACTCTCCAACACACTGCTGTGTGAGTGTGTTGGAGAGTGAATGTTGTGGGTTTACTCTCCAACACACCGCTGTGTGAGTGTGTTGGAGAGTGAATGTTGTGGGTTTATTCTCCAACACACCGCTGTGTGAGTGTGTTGGAGAGTGAATGTTGTGGGTTTACTCTCCAACACACTGCTGTGTGAGTGTGTTGGAGAGTGAATGTTGTGGGTTTACTCTCCAACACACCGCTGTGTGAGTGTGTTGGAGAGTGAATGTCGTGGGTTTACTCTCCAAGACACCGCTGTGTCTGAGTGTGTTGGAGAGTGAATGTTGTGGGTTTACTCTCCAACACACCGCTGTGTGTGTTGGAGAGTGAATGTTGTGGGTTTACTCTCCAACACACTGCTCTGTGTGTTGGAGAGTGAATGTTGTGGGTTTACTCTCCAACACACTGCTGTGTGAGTGTGTTGGAGAGTGAATGTTGTGGGTTTACTCTCCAACACACCGCTGTGTGAGTGTGTTGGAGAGTGAATGTTGTGGGTTTACTCTCCAACACACCGCTGTGAGTGTGTTGGAGAGTGAATGTTGTGGGTTTACTCTCCAACACACCGCTGTGTGAGTGTGTTGGAGAGTGAATGTTGTGGGTTTATTCTCCAACACACCGCTGTGTGAGTGTGTTGGAGAGTGAATGTCGTGGGTTTACTCTCCAAGACACCGCTGTGTCTGAGTGTGTTGGAGAGTGAATGTTGTGGGTTTACTCTCCAACACACCGCTGTGTGTGTTGGAGAGTGAATGTTGTGGGTTTACTCTCCAACACACTGCTCTGTGTGTTGGAGAGTGAATGTTGTGGGTTTACTCTCCAACACACTGCTGTGTGAGTGTGTTGGAGAGTGAATGTTGTGGGTTTACTCTCCAACACACCGCTGTGTGAGTGTGTTGGAGAGTGAATGTTGTGGGTTTACTCTCCAACACACCGCTGTGAGTGTGTTGGAGAGTGAATGTTGTGGGTTTACTCTCCAACACACCGCTGTGTGAGTGTGTTGGAGAGTGAATGTTGTGGGTTTACTCTCAAGCACACCGCTGTGTGAGTGTGTTGGAGAGTGAATGTTGTGGGTTTACTCTCCAACACACCGCTGTGTGAGTGTGTTGGAGAGTGAATGTTGTGGGTTTACTCTCCAACACACCGCTGTGTGAGTGTGTTGGAGAGTGAATGTTGTGGGTTTACTCTCCAACACACCGCTGTGAGTGTGTTGGAGAGTGAATGTTGTGGGTTTACTCTCCAACACACCGCTGTGTGAGTGTGTTGGAGAGTGAATGTTGTGGGTTTACTCTCAAGCACACCGCTGTGTGAGTGTGTTGGAGAGTGAATGTTGTGGGTTTACTCTCCAACACACCGCTGTGTGAGTGTGTTGGAGAGTGAATGTTGTGGGTTTACTCTCCAACACACCGCTGTGTGAGTGTGTTGGAGAGTGAATGTTGTGGGTTTACTCTCAAGCACACCGCTGTGTGAGTGTGTTGGAGAGTGAATGTTGTGGGTTTACTCTCCAACACACCGCTGTGTGTGTTGGAGAGTGAATGTTGTGGGTTTACTCTCCAACACACCGCTCTGTGTGTTGGAGAGTGAATGTTGTGGGTTTACTCTCCAACACACTGCTGTGTGAGTGTGTTGGAGAGTGAATGTTGTGGGTTTACTCTCCAACACACTGCTGTGTGAGTGTGTTGGAGAGTGAATGTTGTGGGTTTACTCTCCAACACACTGCTGTGTGAGTGTGTTGGAGAGTGAATGTTGTGGGTTTACTCTCCAACACACCGCTGTGTGAGTGTGTTGGAGAGTGAATGTTGTGGGTTTATTCTCCAACACACCGCTCTGTGTGAGTGTGTTGGAGAGTGAATGTTGTGGGTTTACTCTCCAACACACCGCAATGTGTGAGTGTGTTGGAGAGTGAATGTTGTGGGTTTACTCTCCAACACACTGCTCTGTGTGTTGGAGAGTGAATGTTGTGGGTTTACTCTCCAACACACTGCTGTGTGAGTGTGTTGGAGAGTGAATGTTGTGGGTTTACTCTCCAACACACCGCTGTGTGAGTGTGTTGGAGAGTGAATGTTGTGGGTTTACTCTCCAACACACCGCTGTGAGTGTGTTGGAGAGTGAATGTTGTGGGTTTACTCTCCAACACACCGCTGTGTGAGTGTGTTGGAGAGTGAATGTTGTGGGTTTACTCTCAAGCACACCGCTGTGTGAGTGTGTTGGAGAGTGAATGTTGTGGGTTTACTCTCCAACACACCGCTGTGTGAGTGTGTTGGAGAGTGAATGTTGTGGGTTTACTCTCCAACACACCGCTGTGTGAGTGTGTTGGAGAGTGAATGTTGTGGGTTTACTCTCAAGCACACCGCTGTGTGAGTGTGTTGGAGAGTGAATGTTGTGGGTTTACTCTCCAACACACCGCTGTGTGTGTTGGAGAGTGAATGTTGTGGGTTTACTCTCCAACACACCGCTCTGTGTGTTGGAGAGTGAATGTTGTGGGTTTACTCTCCAACACACTGCTGTGTGAGTGTGTTGGAGAGTGAATGTTGTGGGTTTACTCTCCAACACACTGCTGTGTGAGTGTGTTGGAGAGTGAATGTTGTGGGTTTACTCTCCAACACACCGCTGTGTGAGTGTGTTGGAGAGTGAATGTTGTGGGTTTACTCTCCAACACACCGATGTGTGTGTTGGAGAGTGAATGTTGTGGGTTCACGCTCCAACACACCGCTGTGAGTGTGTTGGAGAGTGAATGTTGTGGGTTTACTCTCCAACACACCACTGTGTGTGTGTTGGAGAGTGAATGTTGTGGGTTTACTCTCCAACACACTGCTGTGTGAGTGTGTTGGAGAGTGAATGTTGTGGGTTTACTCTCCAACACACCGCTGTGTGAGTGTGTTGGAGAGTGAATGTTGTGGGTTTATTCTCCAACACACCGCTGTGTGAGTGTGTTGGAGAGTGAATGTTGTGGGTTTACTCTCCAACACACTGCTGTGTGAGTGTGTTGGAGAGTGAATGTTGTGGGTTTACTCTCCAACACACCGCTGTGTGAGTGTGTTGGAGAGTGAATGTCGTGGGTTTACTCTCCAAGACACCGCTGTGTCTGAGTGTGTTGGAGAGTGAATGTTGTGGGTTTACTCTCCAACACACCGCTGTGTGTGTTGGAGAGTGAATGTTGTGGGTTTACTCTCCAACACACTGCTCTGTGTGTTGGAGAGTGAATGTTGTGGGTTTACTCTCCAACACACTGCTGTGTGAGTGTGTTGGAGAGTGAATGTTGTGGGTTTACTCTCCAACACACCGCTGTGTGAGTGTGTTGGAGAGTGAATGTTGTGGGTTTACTCTCCAAAACACCGCTGTGAGTGTGTTGGAGAGTGAATGTTGTGGGTTTACTCTCCAACACACCGCTGTGTGAGTGTGTTGGAGAGTGAATGTTGTGGGTTTATTCTCCAACACACCGCTGTGTGAGTGTGTTGGAGAGTGAATGTTGTGGGTTTACTCTCCAACACACTGCTGTGTGAGTGTGTTGGAGAGTGAATGTTGTGGGTTTACTCTCCAACACACCGCTGTGTGAGTGTGTTGGAGAGTGAATGTCGTGGGTTTACTCTCCAAGACACCGCTGTGTCTGAGTGTGTTGGAGAGTGAATGTTGTGGGTTTACTCTCCAACACACCGCTGTGAGTGTGTTGGAGAGTGAATGTTGTGGGTTTACTCTCCAACACACCACTGTGTGTGTGTGTTGGAGAGTGAATGTTGTGGGTTTACTCTCCAACACACTGCTGTGTGAGTGTGTTGGAGAGCGAATGTTGTGGGTTTACTCTCCAACACACCGCTGTGTGAGTGTGTTGGAGAGTGAATGTTGCGAGTTTACTCGCTCACACTTTTATCACACAAAGGCACTCGTGAACCCACAACATTTATTGACCCCTGTCGCCAAGTTTGCCTCGACCCATGGAGCCGCTTCCACTCTCCTCCCTTCACGAATCCTTTCGACGATGGGGGGGGGGGGTTAATGTGATAGGTAGGCTCAATAAGACAACAATAATAACAACAACATACATCAGCAGCAGCATCATCATCGGGAAAATCGCCTAACAATGACGACGATGATGATGATGATGGTGGTGATGTAATCACGAGCGCAACTGTGAATCTTGCAGATTTTCTCTCCCAACGCACACGACCGCTGGGGCCGAGGCAGTCAGCAATTGGCGCGTTTTGTTTTCGCGGCAAACCTTTACCGCTCGGCTGTGTCGGGTGGCGGAGGGTTTAACGACACATTTATAAGTGTACGCGATCCAGCCCCCCCCACCCCCCAAAAAAAAAAATACCTGTATTACAAATATACAGCAGGAGTCGGGATCGAACCCATGACCTCCTGTATACCGCGCGAGGTAGTTAACATCTCCTAGCCACCGTGATGATGTTGATGAGGGAGAGAGACGCAGACTTCAAATATACAGCAGGCGTCGTCAGGGTCGGGATCGAACCCACGGCCATCCTGTACACCGGGCGAGGGAGTTAACATCTCCTAGCCACCGTGATGATGTTGATGAGGGAGAGACGCAGACTTCAAATATACAGCAGGCGTCGTCAGGGTCGGGGATCGAACCCCCGGCCATCCTGTACACCAGGCGAGGTAGTTAACATCTCCTAGCCACCGTGATGATGTTGACGAGAGAGAGAGACGCAGACTCCAAATATACAGCAGCAGCAGGCGTCGTCAGGGTCGGGATCGAACCCACGGCCATCCTGTACACCGGGCGAGGGAGTTAACATCTCCTAGCCACCGTGATGATGTTGATGAGGGAGAGAGACGCAGACTTCAAATATACAGCAGGCGTCGTCAGGGTCGGGGATCGAACCCCCGGCCATCCTGTACACCAGGCGAGGTAGTTAACATCTCCTAGCCACCGTGATGATGTTGACGAGAGAGAGAGACGCAGACTCCAAATATACAGCAGCAGCAGGCGTCGTCAGGGTCGGGATCGAACCCACGGCCATCCTGTACACCGGGCGAGGGAGTTAACATCTCCTAGCCACCGTGATGCTGTTGATGAGGGAGAGAGACGCAGACTTCAAATATACAGCAGGCGTCGTCAGGGTCGGGGATCGAACCCCCGGCCATCCTGTACACCAGGCGAGGTAGTTAACATCTCCTAGCCACCGTGATGATGTTGACGAGAGAGACGCAGACTCCAAATATACAGCAGCAGCAGGCGTCGTCAGGGTCGGGATCGAACCCACGACCTCCTGTACACCGGGCGAGGTAGTTAACATCTCCTAGCCACCGTGGCGCCTACTTGTGGTGGCGCTGGGGAAGACGGAGGCCACACTTTTCGGACGCGGCAGAGTCGACTTCACGCTCGCACTTTTATTTCACAACAAAGACAGAGATCGCCCCCCGCAGCCCCTCACTGGAACCTCAACAGAACTGTCTGGGCAAGCGCTGTCAGCGAGCAGGGGCAGCGCCTATGAAGGCTACCGGCACCGTGGCACACGAGGGGGTGGGTGGCTACCGGCACTACCACGCCCGGCCGCCTTTGTCTCCCCAGTGGCGATGTTTACTACTACTACTACACACCGCTGCACCAGGTGCTCATTTGAGGCCTAGATGACCTCCGGGGGGAGGTGCCCAGGACCCTGTTCAGACAACGCTGCACTACCACGCTAACCGCTGCACTACCGCGCTAACCGCTGCACTACCGCGCTAACCGCTGCACTACCGCGCTAACCGCTGCACTACCGCGCCCCGCGTTGAACGACGTTCCATCGCAAACACCCCCCAGTGTGGTCACGCTGCCTCCAAGTAAGCCCTCCCTGCCCTTCTGTGTATCCTGCCCTTCACTACCCCACACCTATCCCTCACCGCTCTGCTCATGTCCCCTCATCCTGCCCTGCCCCTCTCTGCCTTGTCCCTCTCTCTACCCTTCCCTGTCCTGCCCCTCCCCCTGCCCTGCCCCTCTCCCTACCCCTCTCCCTACCCTTCCCTGCCCCTCTCCCTACCCTTCCCGGTCCTGCCCCTCCCCCTGCCCTGCCCCTCTCCCTACCCCTCTCCCTACCCTTCCCTGCCCCTCTCCCTACCCTTCCCTGCCCCTCGTCCTGCTCCTCTCCCTGCCCCTCGTCATGCCTTTCCCTGCCCCCTGTCCTGCCTTTCCCTGCCCCTCTCCCTGCCCCTCTCCCTGCCCCTCGTCACGCCCTTCCCTGCCCCTCTCCCTACCCTGCCCCTATCCCTGCCCCTCTCCCTGCCCTTCCCTGCCCCTCTCCCTGACCCTCTCTCTGCCCGTCCCTGCCCCTCTCCCTGCCCCTCGTCACGCCCTTCCCTGCCCTACCCCAACCCTGCCCCTCTCCCCTGCCCCTCCCCGTCACTGTGCGTGCGAGGGCCTCCCGTCCCCCAGGCTGCCGGGCCCTCCGCCGCGTGGGCCCAGGAAGGCCGCGGGAGCCGTGGCCCCGGTGGGGTCGCCCCCGCCCACCCCCCCCACGCCGCCGGGGCCCTGAGAGCCGCGATCACCGCCCGGCTCCCCTCCCCCCCCGCACTGCGGAGGGCCTCCCTCGGGGCCTGCGGGGGGCTCTGGGATCCAGCTGCTGGAGGATGGGGGTGGGGGTGAGGTGAGAAGGTGATGAGGCCAAGTTTGGTCTCTCCCACTAAACATCATCATCAGCAGCGTCATCGTCAACAGCGTCATCGTCAGCAGCGTCATCGTCAGCAGCGTCATCGTCAGCAGCGTCATCATCAGCAGCGTCATCATCAGCAACATCATTATAAGCAGTAACAACATCATCATTAGCAGAAGCAATTCATGCGCCCCGCACCTGGAGTAGAACATAGACACACACACATCACTCATACACACAGACACACACATCACTCATACACACAGACACACACATCACTCATACACACAGACACACACATCACTCATACACACAGACACACACATCGCCCCCATACATACACCCACCACATCACCCATACATACAGATGCACACATTACCCATACACAGACGCACACATCACCCATACACAGACGCACACATCACCCATACACAGATGCACACATCACCCATACACAGATGCACACATCACCCATACACAGACACACACATCACCCATACACATGACCCATACGCAGACGCACACATCACCCCTAAACAGACATCACCCATACACAGACACGCACATCACTCATACACACAGACACACACATCGCCCCCATACACCCACCACAACAACAACAACCGCCATTCGCCACTAAGTGGCGGTGACGTCACCACGACGCTTGTGCCAGGCTATGTGCACCCTGAGGCCACGTGAAGTGTCGAACGCCCGCGGGCAGGAGGTCACGGGGCAGACCCAAGTGCCACGGGTCGACTGACTAAGATGACCGAGATGACTGGCTGATGCACCACCTGTGCCCCCTACTGTGCCAACCTGCTGTGCTTTAGCCACCCGGCGCTCCGCTCGTTGTTGTGAGCGTCGCTTCTCCGCCCGCCGTTGTTTTTGGAGGGCGACTGCCTCCAACTGCCCAATAGCGTCCTTCACTAGCCTCCTCCACAGAGGCCGATCTTGACACCGCTGGTACCAGTCATCGGCAAGTCCACTCAGCTCCACGTCCTCCTGTACCACGTCACTCCATCTCTTCTCTAGCCCGTGCCGCGCCCATTTAGCCCCCTCGAGCCGGCCGAATAAAAGCTGTTTCGGCATGGGGTGGCTGGGCATGCGGGCTACATGACCCAGCCAATGCAGCCTTGCCTGCCGGAGGAGCTCACAGATGGGACCTTGCTCAGATCTTTCAAAGATTTGTGAGCTCCTCACACAATCCAGCCTGGTTAAACCCAGGATGGATCGTAGGTAGGCCAGCCTAAATGTTTCTAACCGGCGAAGATGTTCCATTAGGGGGGTCCACGTTTCGCAAGCGTAGAGAAGGGAGGGAATGACCGTGGCCGAGAAGACCTGAAGCTTAGTGTGGAGCGACAGACCAGGTAGCTTCCACACAGCGTTACGCAACCAATGAAAAGATATTGCCGCTCGACTGATTCGGAGTGAGACCTCTGCTGTTAAACTGGGGCCGGTCATAAGCACACTGCCCAGGTATGGGAAACTCTCCACTCTCTCCACAACTGCCCCATCACCGATTGGGAGTTGTGGGGGTGGAGTGTCCGATGGTACAAAATACCCAGGCAAGTGCTTAGTTTTGGTTGGGCTATTGGTAAGGCCCCATCTCTTAATGGCACGCTCCAGTCTCAGCAGCAGCGTCTCCAACTCCTCCTCTGAATGAGCAGCTATTACCAAATCATCGGCATACATAACGTGGTTGAGCAATAGGGAGCCATCCCTTGACCGCACCCGGGCATCGATCAGCCTCCCATTATATCTGTACAAAATAGAGATTCCCCCGGTACAGCTATTGACGGCTTCACGAACTACGTGGTCAAAATAGATTTAAATAATGTGGGAGCCAGAGGACATCCCTGTCACACCCCAAGGTGTACAGGGAATGGCTCTGACTCCCGGCCACGTAGTTTTACCCGGGCCCGCTCACCATCATGAAGGTCCTTAATGATCGTGAGCAGAGGGTCAGGTACTCCAAAAGCACGAAGAACAACCCAGAGCCCAGGCCTACTAATGGTATCATAGGCCTTGACCAGGTCAATCAAGCAGAGATGTAGGTCTTGCTGGAATTCCCTACACCTCTGCTGTAGCAGACGGACAGAAAATATGGCATCTGTGCAGGACCGCCCTTTCCTGAAACCGCATTGGGGCTCCGCAAGCCTCTCCTCAGCGTGCCTGGCTAGGCGATGTTGAATAATCCTTGCCAGGACCTTTCCCGGCACACTGAGGAGTGAGATGTCCCTGTAGTTGTTACAGTCTGTGCTGTCCCCCTTCTTAAAGAGGGGTACCACCAGGGCATCCTTCCAATCCTGCGGAACCCATCCAGTGGTCCAGACTTGTTATGATGTCATATAGGGCAGTCTGTGCACAAACGCCACCCTCCCTCAGCATTTCGTTTGGGAGATCATCTCTACCCGGTGCCTTTCCTGGTCTCAGACTCCGGATCGCCTTCAGTACTTCCTCAACAGATGGCACCTCAGCCAGCCACTCACAGGGGGTGACTTCTTCCAATATTCGAGGCATTGCAGCCTCAGCAGGGTCATCCCCACTTTGTGCCACGATGTTTTCCTGGCTGAGGGATTTCCCCTCCCCCAGGACCTCACAGAAATGCTCACATCACCCATACACACAGACACACACATCACCCATACACACAGACACACACATCACCCAGACACACACATCACCCATACACACAGACACACACATCACCCATACACACAGACACACACATCACCCATACACACAGACACACACATCACCCATACACACAGACACACACATCACCCATACACACAGACACACACATCACCCATACACACAGACACACTCATCACCCATACACACAGACACACACATCACCCACACACACAGACACACACATCACCCATACACACAGACACACACATCACCCATACACACAGACACACATCACCCACACACACAGACACACACATCACCCATGCACAGACACACTCATCGCCCATACACATATACCCACCACATCACTCATACACTTATACCCACCACATCACCCATACATACACCCACCACATCACTCACACACACACATATCACCCACACACACAGACACACACACACATCACCCATACACACAGACACACACATATCACCCACACACACAGACACACACACACCACCCACACACACAGACACACACACACCACCCACACACACAGACACACACACACCACCCACACACACAGACACACTCATCGCCCATACACATATACCCACAACCTCACCCATACACACACCCACCACCCACACACAGACACGCAAACACATACAGACACTCACAATCACCCCCCTACCCCGTACTTCTCCCGCTCCCCGCCGCCACCCAGCCCCCCGCCCACCACGTCCACCCCGCGGCACCTGGAGTAGAACTCCTCCTCGAGCTCGTAGAGGTCGGTGGCGATGTCGTCGCGCAGGGACACAAGCTTGCGGTCACACTCTTCGTGCGTGGTGCGCAGGTGGGCCGCACGCTGGGCCACCGCCTCGTTCACTGCAGCAAAGTCGTTGAGGATCAGGAACTGCTTCAGCTCCGACACCAGCTTCGTCAGGGACTCGCCCGCCCTCACCTGGTGGGGGGGGGGGGGGGGTGGGGGGGGTGCAGGTGGGGGGCAGGTGAGGTGGGCAGGTGGGGGTAAGGGTGGGAGGGGGGGGGGGAGTGGGTGCAAGGAGGGGGAGTTGTCGGTGAGGGAGATACATAGACTCACTACTATACACTACACTATAAACTACATACTACACGGCACCACTATTATACACTATAAACTACGTACTACACGACACCACTACTATACACTACACTATAAACTACGTACTACACAACACCACTACTATACATTACAAACTACATACTACACAACATCACTACTATACACTACACTATAAACTACGTACTACACAACACCACTACTATACACTACACTATAAACTACATACTACACAACACCACTACTATACACTATAAACTACATACTACACAACACCACTACTATACACTACACTATAAACTACATACTACACAGCACCACTACTATACACTTTAAACTACATACTACACAACACCACTACTATACACTACACACTACACAACACCACTACTATACACTTTAAACTACATACTACACAACACCACTACTATACACTACACTATAAACTAAATACTACACAACACCACTACTATACACTCCACTATAAACTACATACTACACAATACCACTACTATACACTACACTATAAACTACATACTACACAACACCACTACTATACACTACACTATAAACTACATACTACACAACACCACTACTATACACTACACTATAAACTACATACTACACAACATCACTACTGTACACTATACTATAAACTACATACTACACAACACCACTACTATACACTACACTATAAACTACATACTACACAATACCACTACTATACACTACACTATAAACTACATACTACACAACACCACTACTATACACTACACTATAAACTACATACTACACAACACCACTACTATACACTCCACTATAAACTACATACTACACAATACCACTACTATACACTACATACTACACAACACCACTACTATACACTATAAACTACATACTACACAACACCACTACTATACACTACACTATAAACTACATACTACACAACACCACTACTATACACTTTAAACTACATACTACACAACACCACTACTATACACTATAAACTACATACTACACAACACCACTACTATACACTACACTATAAACTACATACTACACAACACCACTACTATACACTTTAAACTACATACTACACAACACCACTACTATACACTTTAAACTACATACTACACAACACCACTACTATACACTTTAAACTACATACTACACAATACCACTACTATACACTATAAACTACATACTACACAACACCACTACTATGCACTACACTATAAACTACATACTACACAACACCACTACTATACACTTTAAACTACATACTACACAACACCACTACTATACACTACACTATAAACTACATACTACACAACACCACTACTATACACTTTAAACTACATACTACACAACACCACTACTATACACTACACTATAAACTACATACTACACAACACCACTACTATACACTTTAAACTACATACTACACAACACCACTACTATACACTACACTATAAACTACATACTACACAACACCACTACTATACACTTTAAACTACATACTACACAACACCACTACTATACACTACACTATAAACTACATACTACACAACACCACTACTATACACTTTAAACTACATACTACACAACACCACTACTATACACTACACTATAAACTACATACTACACAACACCACTACTATACACTTTAAACTACATACTACACAACACCACTACTATACACTACACTATAAACTACATACTACACAACACCACTACTATACACTACACTATAAACTACATACTACACAACACCACTACTATACACTACACTATAAACTACATACTACACAACACCACTACTATACACTACACTATAAACTACATACTACACAACACCACTACTATACACTACACTATAAACTACATACTACACGACACCACTACTATACACTACACTACAAACTACATACTACACAATACCACTACTAAACACTACACTATAAACTACATACTACACAACACCACTACTATACACTACACTATAAACTACATACTACACAACATCACTACTGTACACTATACTATAAACTACATACTACACGACACCACTACTATACACTATAAACTACATACTACACGACACCACTACTATACACTACACTATAAACTACGTACTACACAACACCACTACTATACACTCCACTATAAACTACGTACTACACAACACCACTACTATACACTCCACTATAAACTACATACTACACAACACCACTACTATACACTCCACTATAAACTACATACTACACAACACCACTACTATACACTACACTATAAACTACATACTACACAACACCACTACTATACATTATACTATAAACTACATACTACACAACACCACTCCTATACACTACACTATAAACTACATACTACACAACACCACTACTATACACTACACTATAAACTACATACTACACAACACCACTACTATACACTACACTATAAACTACATACTACACAACACCACTACTATACACTACACTATACACAACATACTACACAACACCACTACTATACACTATAAACTACATACTACACAACACCACTACTATACACTACACTATAAACTACATACTACACAACACCACTACTATACGCGACATGACGCAACTAGATTGAAAACTCATTTGTTTAGAACTGCTTTTTGTTGTTGTTATGACTTCGTTTGTTGTCCATCGACACCCAGATCCGCAGACTCACCACACAGAGTCCCATAGACTCAGCGACCCATAAACTCACCACACAGAGACCCATAAACTCACCACACAGAGACCCAGACTCACACAGAGACCTCGACTCACCATAGACTCAGAGACCCATAGACTCAGAGACCCATAAACTCACCATACAGAGACCCATAGACTCACCACACAGAGACCCAGACTCACACAGAGACCCAGACTCACCATAGACCCATAGACTCATCACACAGAGACACATATACTCATCACACAGAGACACAAACTCATCACACAGAGACCCATAGACTCATCACACAGAGACACATATACTCATCACACAGAGACACATATACTCATCACACAGAGACACATACTCATCACACAGAGACCCATAGACTCATCACACAGAGACCCATAGACTCATCACACAGAGACCCATAGACTCATCACACAGAGACCTATAGACTCAACACACAGAGACCCATAGACTCATCACACAGAGCACACAGAGACCCATAGACTCATCACACAGAGACACACAGACTCATCACACAGAGACACATAGACACATCACACATAGACCCATAGACTCATCACACACAGACCCAGACTCATCACACACAGACACACAGACTCATCACACAGAGACACACAGACTCATCACACACAGACCCATTGACTCATCACACACAGACCCATAGACTCATCACACAGAGACCCATAGACTCATCACACAGAGACCCATAGACTCATCACACACAGACCCATAAACTCATCACACCGAGACCCATAGACTCATAACACAGAGACACACAAACTCATCACACAGAGACACATAGACACATCACACATAAACCCATAGACTCAGCACACACAGAGACCCATAGACTCAACACACAGAGACCCATAGACTCATCACACACAGACGCACACACACACAGACTCATCACACAGAGACCCATAGACTCATCACACATTGACCCATAGACTCATCACACATAGACCCATAGACTCATCACACACAGACCCATAAACTCATCACACCTAGACCCATAGACTCATCACACAGAGACACACAGACTCATCACACAGAGACCCATAGACTCATCACACAGAGACCCATAGACACATCACACAGAGACCCATAAACTCATCACACCTAGACCCATAGACTCATCACACAGAGACACACAGACTCATCACACAGAGACACATAGACACATCACACATAGTCCCATAGACTCAGCACACACAGAGGCCCATAGACTCAACACACACAGACACACAGACTCATCACACAGAGACCCATGGACTCATCACACATAGACCCATAGACTCATCACACAGACCCAGACTCATCACACACAGACACACAGACTCATCACACAGAGACACACAGACTCATCACACAGAGACACACAGACTCATCACACACAGACCCATAGACTCATCACACACAGACCCATAGACTCATCACACAGAGACCCATAGACTCATCACACAGAGACCCATAGACTCATCACACACAGACCCATAAACTCATCACACCGAGACCCATAGACTCATAACACACAGACACACAGACTCATCACACAGAGACCCATAGACTCATCACACACAGACCCAGACTCATCACACACAGAGACACAGACTCATCACACACAGACCCATAGACTCATCACACGCAGACCCATAGTCTCATCCCACACAGAGACACAGACTCATCACACACAGACCCATAGACTCAGCACACACAGACCCATAGACTCATCACACAGAGACACACAGACTCATCACACAGAGACACACAGACTCATCACACGATGCACCCGTGGACCGTGAGTGGCCTGGGTAGGTGCTTCCAGCTCGCTGACGGCACTTGCCCCGACCCGTCCTGTTGAAGGCTACACGGGGGGTTTGGGGAGGGAGGGGCGGCACCTTTGTCTTTGGGTTAGCTGCGTGGGCCTGGGCCACGATTGGCCGGTGCCGGTGCCGCCACTCACGATGTTCGACGCGCGGACGTGCATCTCATAGTGGTCCTGCTCCGACTGCGTGGTGCGGGACACCTGGCTCTCCTCCTCCACCTGCCGGGGGGGTAGGGGTGGTGGTGGGGGGGACAAGTCAGGTATGTCGGCGCCACGGTGGCCGTCTGGAACGCTCTTCCCTTTCGATGTCAGGAAGCTCATCGAGATTGACTCTACGATACACCCGTAGACTCAGAGAGACCCACAAACTCATCACACAGAGACCCATAGACTCACCACACAGAGGCACATAGACTTACCACACAGAGACCCATAGACTCACCACACAGAGACCCATAGACTCACCACACAGAGACACAGACTCACCAAACAAATGCTCATAGACTCGTCACACAGAGACCCATAGACTCACCACACAGAGACCCATAGACTCGTCACACAGAGACCCATAGACTCGTCACACAGAGACCCATAGACTCACCACACAGAGACCCATAGACTTGTCACACACAGACCCATAGACTCACCACACAGAGACCCATAGACTCACCACACAGAGACCCATAGACTCGTCACACAGAGACCCATAGACTCACCACACAGAGACCCATAGACTCGTCACACAGAGACCCATAGACTCACCACACAGAGACCCATGGACTCACCACACAGAGACCCAGGTCTTCTCGGCCACGGTCATTCCCTCCCTTCTCTACGCTTGCGAAACGTGGACCCCCCTAATGGAACATCTTCGCCGGTTAGAAACATTTAGGCTGGCCTGCCTACAATCCATCCTGGGTTTAACCAGACTGGATTGTGTGAGGAGTTCACAAATCCTTGAAAGATCTGGGCAGGGTCCCATCGGTGAGCTCCTCCGGCAGGCTAGGCTGCGATGGCTGGGTCATGTAGCCCGCATGCCCAGCCACCGCATGCCGAAACAGCTTTTGTTTGGCCGGATTGAGGGGGCTAAGCGGGCGCGGCACGGGCTAGAGAAGAGATGGAGTGATGTGGTACAGGAGGATGTGGAGCTGAGTGGACTTGCCGATGACTGGTACCAGCGGTGTCAAGATCGGCCTCTGTGGAGGAGGCTCGTGAAGGACGCTACTGGGCAGTTGGAGGCAGTCGCCCTCCAACAACAACGGAGGGCGGAGGAGCGACGCTCACAACAACGAGCGGAGCGCCGGGTGGCTAAAGCACAGCAGGTTGGCACAGTAGGGGGCACAGGTGGTGCATCAGCCAGTCATCTCAGTCAGTCGACCCGTGGCACCTGGGTCTGCCCAGTGACCTCCTGCCAGCGGGCGTTCGACACTTCACGTGGCCTCACGGTGCACATAGCCTGGCACAAGCGTCGTGGTGACGTCACCGCCACATAGTGGCGAATGGCGGTTGTTGTTGTCTGTGTCAGTGTGTGTGTGAGCGTGTGTGTCAGTGTGTGTGTCACGGTGTGTGTGTGTGTGTCACGGTGTGTGTCAGTGTGTGTGTCACGGTGTGTGTCGCGGTGTGTGTGTGTCGGTGTGTGTGTCAGGCTCACCTTGGCCGTCTTGACGATCTCCGCGAAGTTGTCCAGGATGGAGCGGACGTCGTCCTTGAGCCGCTTATTAAACGACTGCAGCAGCGCCTCCTTGCTCTGGGGCAGCGCACGCGACATCTCGGGGCAGCAGCAGTGGAGAGAGCGCGGCTCTCCCTCAGGGCAGCAGTGGAGAGAGCGCGGCGCTGCTTCAGGGCAGCAGTGGAGTGAGCGCGGCTATCAATGAGCCTCGCGCCGCCATCTTACCTAGGGGTGGATGGGGGGCGGAAACAATGGGACCCCACCCATAATGCAATGTGCCAGGACCCTTTTTATTTTTACAATTTAATTGTTAAATATATTCATATTGTCGATTAGTCTTCTTTATCGTGATGTGAATATCCACTGATAAGGTGATCGTTCATATCCAATTTTATAAAAAGGTTTAATCGGTCAAAAATATATCGTTTTATTTTTATCAAGAACCCCAATGGTTGGAAAGCAGTCTCCCAACTCTTAACATCCACTCTCTCTCTTCTTCTGGCCTCGTCTCTATGTGAAGAATGATAAGTAGGGCCGTCGCACGAAACGCCGCCTTCACTTCGCCTTTATCAATATTGATTTGAAGTTTTTTTCATCAATGTTAAGGGGGGTGGGGGTGGAGGGGGGTTAACCGACCTAAGATGGCAGTGACGTCACCACACAGCGACCCGCACGTGGTGAGAATTCACAGTCCGGGGCCCCCCTCCCCTCCACCTTACACCCCCTCCCCCCTGCCCCTCATCCAACAACGAGAGTACCGCGTGCAATAAAAAAAATATCCGCTTCTGATTGGACAAACCCGGTCCACGTGCCCGCGCTCAGCCAATCGCAAGGGGGGTGGTTGTCGTCTCGCGCGCAGCACCCCCCTCCCTCCCCTCACACACTCCCCCCACCCTAACTACCCCCTCCCCCACCCCCTCCCTCTACCCTCTCTCTCTCTCCGCGCCGCCATCATGGTGAGTAGTCGCTGCTGTGGCGGCGCTCTCCTTCTCGTTCCCTCACGCGAAGTCAATCCGCCGGCATCCGTCCCCTTCCCGCGTGCCGCCGCCGCCGCGACGCCTCTCCCCGCACGCCCCGAGTTCTCCGCTACGTTCCCGAGTCGATATATTTTGTTTTTTTTATTTCGTGTTCGCTCACGCGGCGATGGCGGAGGAGGCCCGACACGCCTCGCCCGTTTCTCTCTTAGCTGGCGAGTGGGGTAAACTTTTTTGTTAAAATATTTTTTTTGTTTGCCCTTCTCTTGCGATCGCGTTGCCGTGGTCACCTAACATCGCGTGAGGGTAACTTAATGCGCGTGGTAACTGGTTATCCTGTTGGTGGTGTCATTGATTAACACTGCCGTGGTGAATAGGATAACTGGTGGGTTGTGATGTGAGGTAACTTACACGTGGGGTAATTGTGTGAATGGTAACGTTTGCTCTGGTAACGTGGCAGGCTTGGGTAACTGCAAATTGTGTGAAGGTAACACTGCGGTGGTGACTAGTAGGGTAACTGGTGTGATGTGAAGTGAGGTAACTTACACGTGGGGTAACTGTGAATGGTAACGTTTGCTCTGGTAATGTGGCAGGCTTTGGTAACTCCAAATTGTATGAAGGGAACACTGCGGTGGTAACTAGTAGGGTAACTGCTGTGATGTGATGAGGTAACTTACACGGGGTAACTGTGTGAAGGGTAACGTGGCAGGCTTTGGCAACTCCCAATGGTGTGAAGGTAACAGCCATGGTGAATAGTAGGGTAACTGGTGTAATGTGAGTTGAGGTAACTTCCTCGTGGGGTAACTGATGTGAAGTGAGGTAACTTACACGTGGTAACTGAATGGTAACGTTTGCTCTGGTAACGTGGCAGGCTTTGGTAACTCCCAATTGTGTGAAGGTAACACTGCCGTGGTTACTAGTAGGGTAACTGGTGTGAGGTAACTTCCACGTGGGGTAATTGTGTGAAGGGTAACGTGGCAGGCTTTGGCAACTCCCAATGGTGTGAAAGTTACACTGCCGTGGTAACTAGTAGGATTACTGATGTGAAGTGAGGTAACTTACACGTGGGGTAACTGTGAATGGTAACGTTTGCTCTGGTAACGTGGCAGGCTTTGGTAACTCCCAATGGTGTGAAGGTAACACAGCCATGGTGAATTGTAGGGTAACTGGTGTAATGTGAGGTGAGGTAACTTCCTCGTGGGGTAACTGATGTGAAGGGAGGTAACTTAGTAGGAGTCTCTGTATTTGGCCCGCGTATTTCGTGTTTTCCACAGACTTAGAAAGCTCGCAACAACTCTCGCTCTCTCCGCGGTGCATTCGTGATAGACGACGTTTCGGGCTATGGCCCTTCATATCCGCGCGCGCACAGTATTACTGATTAACGTGTTAGGGTTTTCCTTTTGTTGCGCCACTTTGCCAACCCAGCAACACAGCACTTGCCCACAACAGCCTGGATGTGGGAAGCGGTGGTGTAGTAGTGCGCTATGAATCCGGCGACCCGGGTTTGATTCCCGCTCACGGCCTAACACCACCACCGAGTGACGATTATCTGAACCGGTCCTGGGGCCCCATCCCCTAGGTCGACTCGGCCTCAAATGAGTACCCTGGTGCGCGGTGTAGTAAACATCGCCACTGGGAAGACAAAGGCGGTCGGGCGTGGTGCTGGCCACCCCACCCTCCTCGGCGTAACGTTCAGGCCTTCATAGGTGCTGCTCGCTAACAGCACTTGCCCCTGCAGCCTGTAAAGGCTTTACGCGGGGGATCTTTGTCTTTAACTTTGGATGAATTTCGATTTAAAGCTTTCGTGACTGCAAGGATTCATCTTTGGTTCTTTCGGTAAAGTCACGTAGAATGAGAATAAAATAATACATTAATAGTATTAGACAGACAGTCTCGTCCCTTCACCTGATGAAGGCCGCTTGTGTTGTGGCCGAAACGTGAGAATTTTATTGTGTTATTTTGTTGTATTAATTTATTACTTTATTCTCATTCTACTTGACTTTACCGAAAGAACCAAAGAAGATTTGTCTGGATGGCTGGGGTCATGTAGCCCGCAATGCCCTACAAACAGCTTACGTTCGTTTTAACACGTCGGCTTTTGCGACAAATATCAATGATACCGGGTTTTTTTGTGTGTTGGGTCGCGTACAAATATATAAATGCGTCCACGTTTCGCTGCCGCCTGGTGAAAGCTAGTTGTAATAACCGGCGAAACGTCGTTGCTCGGATTGTAAATGTCGTGGCTTGGCTCTCCGACCACACAACAGGCGTTGCTGTACTAGTGACGAATTGGCCACGTGACGAACCTTACTAGTTTGGCTGTGTGGTGGGTGGACTTAACGACACATTCGCACGCTATGACCCACAAAAACCTGTCTCCGCCGCCGTTTAAATCGCGAGCAAGTGGCGGAGGGCGGTGCAGATGATGCTACTGAATATTTGCTAACGGAGGTTTTGATGACGACACCATAACCACCAAGATCTCTGATGCCCGCCCGCGCCCACCAATCAAACCCCACGGCGGGGAGGCTGTTCGGCCGCCACGCTCGCCGAAACTACGGAACGAGATTTGATTGTGCCGGCCTTACTACATAGGCGTGCTGCTCGTTTGTACTCGTGCCCCCTGACTAACCTAGGCTTGGGTCGAACGGTCCCCCCTCCTCGATTCGACGGGACCCCCCCCCCCAAATCAGCGGTCAACATTGAGCCCTTGGCGAGCCGAGGCAGACCGAATAAATACTTGGAATCGCGTGCGTCAAAACTTGGCAACAAGGGGCGTTTTAAAGACTGATCAAAGAGATTTTTGCCGATTCGATTTTTTTTGTTTTACTTGTATGCTGCACAACGGTGTTACCGCCCAATACGGCCCCTCTTGTTACACACACACAGGTAACCACTAGGCGAGAATCGCGGCGTTGCGCGCGGTTCAGACGCCGGTGCAGCAGCGAGGCTGGGTGGGGAGCGATGTCATTCACCTGAATCTCCCGTGTGGATCAAACCCGATGAGCTTTTTAACCCTGAGCGCGGCCCACAAACAACGCTGCCCGCTGCCACCTCCCACACCGTGTGTCTCACTTTTTGCGGGGAAGCTCGCGCGTCTAGATGCAGCTGCTGGCGTGGCGACACCCAACAGCTTGACTGAGCCACCCTGTACCGACCCCTCCCGTCCCTTTGCCATCCCCTTCCCCCCCCCCCAGCCCAAGGGGAAGAAGGCCAAGTCGAAGGGGAAGAAGGTGGCGCCGGCGCCCTTCGCCGTCAAGAAGCATGAGGCGAAGAAGACGGTCAACCCCCTGTTTGAGAAGCGGCCCAAGAACTACTCCATCGGTAACTACGACTCCCACAACTCCGTCTCCTTTCTCCAACATCTCCCCTCTCCATTGTTCATTCCCTCCATCTCTCTGCCTCCTCTCCCCTCCATCTCTCTCCTCTCCTCCATCTTCCCTCTCCTGCTCCCATCTTCCCTCTCCTCCATCTCCACTCCTACATCTCCTCCTGCTCCATCTCCCCTCCTACATCTCCTCTCTCCTCCAGCTTCCCCCCCACCCCCCCCCCATCGTCTCTCACCTCGCTTGGTGAAAGTCTCGCCTCCTGTGCAGCAGCAGGTAGAAGAAGCCTTGGGGGGGGGGGGGTGGCCATGGGTTGTCGGTGGTGGGAGCAGGGCTGCGCGATGATGTCAAACAGAATTTCTTCACCTGAATCTCCCGTGTGGATCAAACCCAAACGAGCTTTTTAACCCTGAGCGCGCCCCACAAACAACCCCACCACCGCCGCCGCCTCCCCCACCGCGTAGGGAGTGTGCCCCCCCCGGTGTGGGGTGGTGGGGGGGGGAGAGGGGTGGCGTGCGGGGAGGCGCGTGCTGATGCAGTTTGTCCCCTCGTTTAACCGTGGTCCAGGCCAGGACATCCAGCCAAAGCGGGACCTGACGCGGTTTGTGCGCTGGCCTCGCTACGTGCGCCTGCAGCGCCAGCGAGCGATCCTCTACAAGCGTCTGAAGGTGCCCCCGGCCATCAACCAGTTCACACAGGCCCTGGACCGGCAGACGGGTAACTATCGCCATGACCACCGTCGCCGTCATCACCGTCGCCAGTGTCGTCACCGTTGCTTCACAATCATCTCCACACCATCATCGTCTTCACACCGATGTCACCACCGTTACATCGCCATCGTGACCACCGTCACGTCAACGCCGTAAAATTTTCATTCATTCTATTTATTTTTTTGAGTATTAGACTCGCCCCCACTAAAGTTCCATGGCAATATAAATCAAACTAAGGTAGTCCTATCTGTAAAATCAAGACACGCATATGTAAAAATGAGAGGACACGCTCAAGGAAAAACTAAAAGGGAAAAAAAAGATCCTTGCAGAGTCTCCTGAACAGTTTTGGTGCTCGGAGCCAATCTGAGGGGCGGTGGAAGGAGGGTACCGGATCTTAGGCGCCACACTCGAAGCCCCTACTACTACCGCCCAGCTCAGAATGACAAATTATAGGTTGAGCTAGCCGGGCCTGGCCTGAGGAGCGCACGGTATGTATCTAGCAGACGGTAGTCTGGGGGGCCAGGACCCCAAAGACGTTTTGAGCTTTGCAAGCCATTGCAACTAACTTAAATTGCTCGCGATAGCTGACTGATGGCCAGTGGAGATGACCGGGAGGATCGCATCGCACACAATGACCATGTCACCACCGTTACTTCTCCATCCTCCTCCACACCACCGTCGTATTCACAGCGGCGTCGCCAATGTCGCCTCCGTTTAAATCGCGAGCAAGTGGCGGTGGGCGGTGCAGATGATGCTACTGAATATTTGCTAACGGAGGTTTTGATGACGACACCATAACCACCAAGATCTCTGATGCCCGCCCGCGCCCACCAATCAAACCCCACGGCGGCACTAGCGGGGGAGAGAGAGGGGAGGGGGGGGCGGCCGCCGCACTACGGAACGAGATATATTGCGAGCGCGTAGTTTGTGTGTGGTGTGTGCATGTCGTGCACAGTGCGTGTGTATGAAAGTGCGTGTGTGCAGTACACGTGTGGTGTGTGCGTATGGTACGTGTGTAGTAGGCGTGCGAGTAGTGTACGCGTGCATTTCGTGTGTAGTAACTTGCCCCCAAACAGTCTCATTTAACTTCTTTGGTTCTTTCGGTAAAGTCCCCTACGGGGAGGGATTCCACACATCCTTAAGATCATTCAACAGACTTCGGGATAAGAAGGCTCAACTAATCGAGTCTCTCACCTTTCTGAAGAGATGCCGCGACTCTAAGCTTAAAGGCCGTGATCTGAACGTGGCTCTTTCACTCCAGCGCTGTCCTACCAGACAGTCTCGCCCCTTCACCTGATGAAGGCCGCTTGTGTTGTGGCCGAAACGTCGTGAGAATATTATTGTGTTATTTTATTTTATCAATTTATTATTTTATTCTCATTCTACGTGACTTTACCGAAAGAACCAAAGAAGATAAATCATTGCAGTCACGAAAGCTTTAAATCGAAAAGTCTCATTTAAATGCGACACGGGGGGGGTGGGGGGTGGGTGGGTGAATCTTTGGCGGTGCGCGCAGCCACGCAGCTGTTCAAGCTGGCCCACAAATACCGCCCGGAGACCAAGCAGGAGAAGAAGGCGCGCTTGATGGCGCGCGCCGAGCAGAAGGCCGCCGGGAAGGAGGACGTTCCCACCAAGCGACCCCCCGTGATCCGCTCGGGTACGCACCGCACGCTCGCCGCACGCGTGCGTGTACCGCACACATGCGTGTACCGCACACATGCGTGTACCGCACACATGCGTGTACCGCACGCTCCGCATGCACGCACTGCACACGGGCATTACACGCATGTACTACACGTGAACTGCACACGCACACACGCTCACACTACACACGCACTCTACGCACACACCACACGTGTACTGCAGACACGCACTACATACACGTACGTGCACTACGCACGGGTGTCGCACGCACGTACTTACACACGAACTGCACACGCACACACTACACACGCACACTACACACGTACTATACGCGCACACCACACGTGTACTGCACACACGCACTACATACACACAAACCACACAACACACACGCCACCTATGTGCAGTCCAGTCAATATTTTTGTTTGCATAGACGTGGCACCTTTGTGGTGCAAGTCTGCGACTCGAAGCGGCGTTCCCACATTAAAACTCAACGTATAAGTAGCACATTCTAAACAATGACAATAAATTAATGTGTTGACAAACTATGTTTAGTGCTCGGGGATTAGTCTTTGTTTCTGGCGAGATGTTGACTACCTCGCCTGCTGCTATGCAGGAGGTCGTGGGTTCGATCCCGACCATGACGATGCCTGCTGCTGCTGTATATTTGGAGTTTGCGGCGTCTCTCTCCGTGGTCGCGTGGATTTTCCTCCGGGTCCACTGGGGTTTTTTTTTCTTCCCCCCTCCACATTTCAAATCGTTTGGAATCTACGAGGGTTTGGCCGCTGTAAGTTTTCCACGCGATGATGAGCCACTCTCGCTGAGCTACCGTTTGTGGTCGCTATGCAGCGTAGCCTAGTGCGCCTTAACCTGGTAAAATAAAAATTAACAAAAAAAAGTTTAGCGGAGCGCGGACAAGAGTGGCCTCGGGCGCGCGGTTGCAGATGATGCCACCGAATATTTGCTAGCGGAGTCTTGATGACGACAGCCTGGTTACCACCAAGATCTCTGATGCCCGCCGCCTGCCTCCTTGCTGCCAACCGCCAGCAGCGCACCGACCGTGTGGCGTTTGGCAACCCCGCGCGCACGCACGCACTCACTCGCTCACTCGCACACGCGCGTGCCCGGCGATGGGTGCCGCCTGTAACGCCTCGCATCTCCTCGTCTCCCCCGTGTGCGCGCGTCCCTCCCGTGTGTGTCCGCGTGTCTCCCCCTCGCCCCGTGTGTGCCCTCGCGAACGCGCGCAGGAGTGAACACGGTGACGACGCTCGTTGAGAGCAAGAAGGCGCAGCTGGTGATCATCGCCCACGACGTCGACCCCATCGAGGTGACGCTCGCACGCCAGCGCCGGCGCTGTGTCTGTAGCGGGTGGGGGAAGGGGGGGGAGGAGCGGTGTTGGTGAGAGTTGAGTTTGGCCGTGTTGAGAAGGTGGGGGGGGGGGGGTTGGTGGGTCGTGGTGGGAGCAGGGCTTGCGCGATGATGTCACTCAGAATTTCTTCACCTGAATCTCCGTGTGGATCAAACCAACGAGCTTTTTAACCCTGAGCGCACCCCACAAACTCCACCACCAACAGTGCCACCACACGTGTACCCCCCCCCTTAGTCTTTACGCCCGTGTGAGGTATCAGAAGGGATTGGCGCTTAAGAGGGGAACCGGAGCTTAGAACGAGGGTGGGGTCACGTTTCAAGAGCACAGAGGGTGTGACAACTACAGCCGTGTGTGTGTCGGTCATCTTAGTCGGTCAACCCCATGGCACCTGGGTCTGTTGAGCGTTCGGCTGGTGCTGCTCGCTACTCGCTTAACAGCACTTTCCCCCAACATTCTGATTGGGCTATACGGGGGATTTTTGTCTTTGTGACACAATAAAGGTGTCAGTTTTTGTGCCAGTTAAAAGGGTAAAACCTATTCCTATATCTTGTTTCTGGCAAAGGAGGTCTCATAATGTTAATGCTCACCCCGAGCCCTCAATACTCTGATAGTGCGCTGTTTTTGAGTTGTATGCCTTTTGGCGTCTTCTGGTCCAACACCAATGGAGACTAGGCTCTAAGAAAAGCTGTTTCGGGTGTGGACCAATCAAATTCAAGGACAGTGCATATTATTATCAGAGTTGTCTTTTTTGTTTGCATTTTGACTACTTGTGTTGTGGTTATTGCAAACATGATGCCTTGAACAAAGGTGTCAGTTTTTGTGCCAGTTAAAAGGGTAAAACCTATTCCTATACCAGTAACGTAGAGTTTGGTTCCCGCTCATAGCCACCAACGCCAGTTGAGGGTTTTCCGAACCGGTCCTGGGCCCCTCCCCTAGGTCGACTCGGCCTCAAGTGAGTCCCTCGTGCGGTGTGCGTAGTGAACATCGCCGCTGGGGAGACAAAGGGGGCCGGGCGTGCTGCTGGCCCCCCGATAGGTGTACCGCTTACTCGCAGCACTTGCCCCGACAGTCTTGTTAAGTGTACACACGGGGCACCCTGGTTGATGGGGGGGGGGGGACCCTTTGTCTTTGTGCAGCTGGTGCTGTTCATGCCGGCGCTGTGCCGCAAGATGGGCGTCCCCTACTGCATCGTGAAGGGAAAGGCGCGCGTGGGGCGCCTCGTCCACCGCAAGACCTGCGCCGCCGTCGCCTTCACCCAGGTCAACCCGTGAGTCGCCCGCTCGCCCCACCCACTCGCCCAGTCACCCACTCGCCCGCTCGCCTTCACGCAGGGTCACCCGTGAGTCGCTCGCCCGCTCGCCCACCCGCTCGCGCACCCGCTTACCCACCTGCTCACCTCCATACCGCTCCTCCGCCCGTGAGTGGCTCGCCGCGGCCGGTCGTAGAAGCAGCCCCCCACCCCCCCCCCCCCCCCCCGGTTGCCGGCTCGTCGTGCTGATGAGGACTTTTGCGACCGAATCTCCATGTGGGTTCTCGAGCTTTTTAACCCTGAGCGAAGCCGTACGCACCCTGGGGGTAGGAGGGGGGGGGAGGTGATGTTCCCGTACCCCTGCTTGGTAAAATGTGTGAAAAATAGCTTCATAGCTCACCGGATTGGTCCAGGAATAAATAAATATAGATTCCGAGACGTGCGTGTGTAGAGCTGGCACCTGAACTGGTTATGTCCGATCGCAGACTGTCGTCCTCGTGTCAGTCACAGCGGGGCTGATGGGGGGGAGGGTGGTGGTAGCCCGAAACATTTTTCTTAAGCGGCAGTGGAAAATAGCCCGTGGACCCCCCTCCCCCCCCGGTACTAGCGGTGTCAAAGATCGGCCTCGGTGGTGGAAGGCGGCTAGCGAAGGACGCTGCTTACCCGGGCAGTCCTGAGGCAGTCGCCCTCCGGCAGCAAGAGCGGGAGCCCTGGGCGAGTGAATCCGCAGCGATGTTGGCACAGTAGGGGGGGGGGGAGGGGCACAGGTGGTGTGTGCATCGTCGTCCAGTCATCTGTCAGTCGACCCATGGCACCTGGGTCTGTCCAGTGACCTCCTGTTAGCAGCAAGCCATCGATACATCACGTGGCCTCGGTGCACCTAGTGTGGCACAGGCGCCGTGGTGACGTCACTGTCACTTGGTGCCGAATGGCGGTTGTATTGGTGTTGGAGTATTTGGGAGTGTTTTCTTGAGTGGTGGTGTAGTAGTTGGGAGTGTTTTCTTGAGTGGTGGTGGTGTAGTAGTTGGGAGTGTTTTCTTGAGTGGTGGTGGTGTAGTAGTTGGGAGTGTTTTCTTGAGTGGTGGTGGTGTAGTTGGGAGTGTTTTCTTGAGTGGTGGTGGTGTAGTTGGGAGTGTTTTCTTGAGTGGTGGTGTAGTTGGGAGTGTTTTCTTGAGTGGTGGTGTAGCAGTTGGGAGTGTTTTCTTGTGGTGGTGGTGGCGGTAGTTGGGAGTTTTCTTGAGTGGTGGTGTAGCAGTTGGGAGTGTTTTCTTGAGTGGTGGTGTAGCAGTTGGAGTGTTTTCTTGAGTGGTGGTGGCGGTAGTTGGGGAGTGTTTTCTTGAGTGGTGGTGGCGGGAGTGTTTTCTTGAGTGGTGGTGGCGGTAGTTGGGGAGTGTTTTCCTGAGTGGTGGTGGCGGTAGTTGGGGAGTGTTTTCCTGAGTGGTGGTGGCGGTAGTTGGGAGTTTTCTTGAGTGGTGTAGTAGTTGGGGAGTGTTTTCTTGAGTGGTGGTGGCGGTAGTTGGGGAGTGTTTTCCTGAGTGGTGGTGGTGGCGGTAGTTGGGGAGTGTTTTCCTGAGTGGTGGTGGTGGCGGTAGTTGGGGAGTGTTTTCCTGAGTGGTGGTGGTGGCGGTAGTTGGGGAGTGTTTTCCTGAGTGGTGGTGGTGGCGGTAGTTGGGGAGTGTTTTCCTGAGTGGTGGTAGTGGTAGCAGCGCTGGTGTGGGAGCAGTGGAGTGTCGTGAGTGACGGGGGGGGGGTGTGGGTTGCGTGCGTGGGTGACTGCCGTCGCGCAGGGAGGACAAGGCCGTGCTGGGCAAGCTCGTGGAAGCCATCAAGACCAACTACAACGACCGCTTCGACGAGGTGAGCACGCAGACACGGAGAGGGGGCGGACGAGGTGACGCTCGGTCGGTGGTTTACACAGACACGGAGGGGGGGCGGACGAGGTGACGCTCGGTCGGTGGTTTACACAGACACGGAGGGGGGCGGACGAGGTGACGCTCGGTCGGTGGTTTACACAGACATTGAGGGGGGTGGACGAGGTGACGCTCGGTCGGTGGTTTACACAGACACGGAGAGGGGGCGGACGAGGTGACGCTCGGTCGGTGGTTTACACAGACACGGAGAGGGGGCGGACGAGGTGACGCTCGGTCGGTGGTTTACACAGACACGGAGGGGGGCGGACGAGGTGACTACTTGGTTGGGGGCAAACAGACGAGGTAGCGAACGGTGCAAATCGCGGGGATGGGGTGGTGGGAGACAACAAACTGTGAACGCACGCACGAGCAGTTTGGCGCGGCAGACGAGATGACGCAAGGCGCGCGCGGAGGAGTCGGTGACGGATGTCGTTTTCCCCCGCACCTCCAAAACCCACCACCGCCTCCGCCGTCAGATCCGGCGCCACTGGGGTGGCGGCATCAACGGCGCCAAGTCGCTGGCGCGGATCGCCAAGCTGGAGAAGGCCAAGGCCAAGGAGCTGGCGAACAAGCTGGGCTGACGCTCGCCCGCCCCGCGCCCCGCCGACGCCACGCTCGCCCTCCCTCCCCGACCGTCCGTGAAGTCAATAAAGACAGGTTTCTCCCAACTGGCGTGCCTCCGTGTGCGTCGCTCTTGTGCCGTGAGCAGGGTGGGTTTGGTGTGGTGGTGGTGGTGGTGGTGCTGTGGTGTGGAGTGGTTGAGTGGAGTAGAGTGGAATGTGTGGAGTAGAGTGGTGCGGGCAGTGTGGAGTGGGTGGTGTTGGGAGAGTGTGGGCCGAGTGGAGTGTGTGGGCAGAGTGTGGAGTGAAGGAGAGTGGTGTGGCGTGTGCAGGCGTTGTGGAGTAGTGGAACAAGTGGTGTGGAGAGGAGAGTGTGGGCAGAGTGGAGTAGGGTGGAGTGGTTGTGGGCAGAGTGGAGTGGAGAGTGGGCAGAGTGGAGTGCAGTAGGGTGGAGTGGTTGTGGGCAGAGTGTGGAGTGAAGTCGAGTGGTGTGGCGTGTGCAGGCGTTGTGGAGCAGTGGAACAAGTGGTGTGGAGAGTGTGGGCAGAGTTTGTGGAGAGTGTGGGCAGAGTTTGTGGAGTGTGTGGGCAGAGTGTGGAGTGTGTGGGCAGAGTGTGGAGTGAAGGAGAGTGGTGTGGCGTGTACAGGCGTTGTGGAGCAGTGGAACAAGTGGTGTGGATAGTGTTTGCAGAGTGGAGTGGAGAGTGTGGGCAGAGTGTGGAGTGAAGGAGAGTGGTGTGGCGTGTGCAGGCGTTGTGGAGTAAAGTGGAGCGGGTGGAGTGTGCGGGCAGAGTGGAGGCGGAGTGGTAAGAAGCACGTGGTGCGGGTAGTGTTGACGTGGTGCGAGTGTGCGTGGTTGTCTTTGTGTGTTGCTGTGAGTGTGTGGGGCGGTGGGGCAGCGGTCAGCACACCCGCGCTACGAACCGGGCTCCGATCCTCCTCTAGATACACTCGGCCGTAAGTGGAGTAGCCGGTGCAGTAAACGTCGCCCCTGGGGAGACAAAGGCGGCCGGGCGTGGTGCTGGCCACCCCCACCCCACCGGTGTGCCGTGCCGGCCTTCATAGGCGGCTGCTAACAGCACTTGCACCAACGTCCTGTTCGAGGCTACATGGATCAGTCTGTGCGAGCGTGTGCTTTTGAGCGGTGACTTACAAAGTCGTGTTGTACTGCACTGCACCCCCCCCGCATCTATGCTCCCAAACCACCTTGAACCCTGCCACTGATCAACGTGGTTGAGGTATGGTGGAGCAACCGTGCAGATTGAGGGAGGGCATCATCCAGCAGTGGAGTGAACCACGGCTGCTGCGCGAGCCACTGAGCAGTGGGTAACGCTACAGAAACCATCCAGCAGTGGAGTGACCACGGCTGGTGGTGGTGACAGCCGCTGCGCCGTCGGTGGCTCTCGTACAGAGGTGGGATGAGTCGGAGGATGACTTGGGAGAGAGAGACAGGACGACTTGAGAGAGACAGGACGACTTGAGAGAGAGGACGACTTGGACAGAGACAGGATGACTTGAGAGAGACAGGACGACTTGAGAGAGACGGCGACTTGAGAGAGACGGCGACTTGAGAGAGGACGACTTGGAGAGCGATAGGACGACTTGAGAGAGAGGACGACTTTTAGAGAGAGGACGACTTGGGAGAGAGAGACAGTACGACTTGAGAGAGACAGGACGACTTGAGAGAGACAGGGCGACTTGAGAGAATACGACTTGGAGAGCGATAAGACGACTTGAGAGAGAGGACGACTTGAGAGAGGATGACTTTGAGAGAGAGAGGACGACTTGGAGAGGGAGGATGACTTGAGAGAGAGGACGACTTGGAGAGAGACAGGACGACTTGAGAGGACGACTTGAGAGAGAGAGGACGACTTGGAGAGAGACAGGATGACTTGAGAGAGAGGACGACTTGGAGAGAGACAGGATGACTTGAGAGAGGACCACTTGGAGAGAGAGAGAGGACGATTTGAGAGACAGGACGACTTGAGAGAGAGGACGACTTGGAGAGAGACAGGATGACTTGAGAGAGGACGACTTGAGAAAGAGGACGACTTGGAGAGAGACAGGACGATGAGAGAGAGGACGACTTGGAGAGAGAGAGGATGACTTGAGAGAGAGAGGATGACAGGACGACTTGGTGAGAGAGAGAGGACGACTTGGAGAGAGGACGACTTGGAGAGAGGACGACTTGAGAGAGAGGACGACTTGGAGAGAGAGGACGACAAAAGACGACTTGGAGAGAGAGAGGACGACTTGAAGAGAGAGAGGACGACTCGGAGAGAGAAAGAGGACGACTTGAGAGAGAGGACGACAGAAGACGACTTGAGAGAGAGAGAGGACGACTTGGAGAGAGAGAACGACTTGAGAGAGGGAGGACGACTTGGAGAGAGGACGACAGAGGACGACTTGGAGAGAGAGAGAGGACGACTCGGAGAGGGAGAGAAGACTTGGAGGGAGACAGACAGGACTACTTAAGAGAGAGGACGACTTGGAGAGAGAGAGACAGGACGACTTGAGAGAGAGGATGACTTGAGAGAGAGAGGACAACTTGAGAGAGAGAGGACGACTTGGAGAGAGAGGACGACTTGGAGAGGGAGGACGACTTGGAGAGAGAGGACGACTTGGAGAGAGAGGACGACTTGGAGAGAGAGGATGACTTGGAGAGAGAGGATGACTTGAGAGAGAGGACGACTTAGAGAGAGGACGACTTAGAGGACGACTTGAGAGAGAGGATGACTTGAGAAAGAGACAGCACGACTTTAGAGAGAGAGGACGACTTAGAGGGAGAGAGGACGACTTGGAGAGAGACCGGATGACTTAAGAGAGGACGACTTGGAGAGAGAGAGAAAGGATGACTTGAGAGAGAGGACGACTTGGAGAGAGACAGGATGACTTGAGAGGACGACTTGGAGAGAGAGACAGGACGACTTGAGAGAGAGGATGACTTTGAGAGGACGACTTGAGAGAGAGGACGACTTGGAGAGAGACCGGACGACTTGAGAGAGAGGATGACTTTGAGAGGGACAGGATGACTTGAGAGAGAGGATGACTTTGAGAGAGAGAGGACGACTTGAGAGAGGATGACTTGAGAAAGAGACAGCACGACTTGAGAGAGAGAGAGGACGACTTGAGAGAGAGGACGACTTAGAGAGAGACCGGATGACTTGAGAGAGGACGACTTGGAGAGAGAGACCGGATGACTTGAGAGAGGACGACTTGGAGAGAGAGACAGGATGACTTGAGAAAGAGGACGACTTGGAGAGAGACAGGATGACTTGAGAGGACGACTTGGAGAGAGAGAGACAGGACGACTTGAGAGAGAGGATGACTTTGAGAGAGGACGACTTGAGAGAGAGGACGACTTGGAGAGAGACAGGACGACTTGAGAGAGAGGATGACTTTGAGAGAGACAGGATGACTTGAGAGAGAGGACGACTTGAGAGAGAGGATTACTTTGAGAGAGACAGGATGACTTGAGAGAGAGGACGACTTGGAGAGAGAGAGGACGACTTGGAGAGGGTGACAGGACGACTTGAGAGAGAGGACGACTTGAGAGAGAGGACAACTTGAGAGAGAGACAGGATGACTTGAGAGAGAGAGGACTACTTGAGAGAGAGACAAGATGACTTGAGAGAGAGGACGACTTGGAGAGAGAGAGAGGACGACTTGAGAGAGAGGACGACTCGGAGAGAGAAAGGATGACAGGACGACTCGGAGAGAGGACGACTTGGAGAGAGAGAGGACGACTTGGAGAGAGGACGACTTGGAGAGAGAGAGAGGACGACTTGGAGAGAGAGGACGACTTGAGAGAGGACGACAAGACGACTTGGAGAGAGAGAGGACGACTTGGAGAGAGAGGACGACTCGGAGAGAGGACGACTTGAGAGAGAGGACGACAAGACGACTTGGAGAGAGAGAGGACGACTTGGAGAGAGGATTACGACAGAGGACGACTTGGAGAGAGGATGACGACAGAGGACGACTTGGAGAGAGGATGACGACAGAGGACGACTTGGAGAGAGAGAGGACGACGACAGAGGACGACTTGGAGAGAGAGGATGACTCGCCAGGAGGAGGAACCAGAGACGAGTGGGGAGGCAGCAGCAGCCACGCGGTTGATCCTGGCAAGGTGCCTGATGCTGATGGCTGTAACCACCAGCGAAACGTCGGACTATCCACACGCAGCAGACACCACACGCACCACACACGCACCACACACGCACCACACACGCACCACACACACACACGGCACACAACACACACCACACACACGCAGCAGACCACACACCACACACACACCACACACGCACCACACACGCACCACACACACAGCCCACACACGCAGCACACACGCGCAGCACACACGAACCGCATACACGGCACACAACACACACCACACACACGCAGCAGACCACACACACACAGCACACACCACACACACACCACACATGCAGCACACACGCAGCTCACACACACGAACCGCACACACACACCACACACGCACCACACACACACAGCACACAACACACACAGCGCATACACGCAGCAGACCACACACACAGCACACACCACACACACAGCAGACACCACACACACTACACACAGCACACACACCACACACAGCACACCACATACACCACATACACCACGCACAGCACACACCACACACAGCACAGAGTACACACAGCACACACACAGCACACACCACACACACACACCAGACACTACGAATAAAAATACAATCTACAGCGTGCCCTGGGGGCTACGTGTGAATGTGTCACTCGCTTCATGCTGCCTGTCACTCACACACTCACACTGCCTGTCACTCACACTGCCTGTCACACTGCCTGTCACACACTCAGCCTGTCACTCACACTGCCTGTCACACACACTCAGCCTGTCACACTGCCTGTCACACACAGCCTGTCACACTGCCTGTCACTCACACAGCCTGTCACACTGCCTGTCACACTGCCTGTCACTCACACAGCCTGTCACTCACAGCCTGTCACACTGCCTGTCACACAGCCTGTCACTCACACTGCCTGTCACTCACACTGCCTGTCACTCACACTGCCTGTCACTCACACTGCCTGTCACTCACACTGCCTGTCACACTGCCTGTCACTCACACTGCCTGTCACTCACACTGCCTGTCACTCACACTGCCTGTCACACCGCCTGTCACACACAGCCTGTCACACTGCCTGTCACTCACACAGCCTGTCACACTGCCTGTCACTCACACTGCCTGTCACACTGCCTGTCACTCACTGCCTGTCACACTGCCTGTCACACACACTGCCTGTCACACCGCCTGTCACACACAGCCTGTCACACTGCCTGTCACTCACACAGCCTGTCACACTGCCTGTCACTCACACAGCCTGTCACTCACAGCCTGTCACACAGCCTGTCACACACACTGCCTGTCACACTGCCTGTCACTCACACAGCCTGTCACTCACAGCCTGTCACTCACACAGCCTGTCACTCACACTGCCTGTCACTCACACTGCCTGTCACACACTCAGCCTGTCACTCACTGCCTGTCACTCACACTGCCTGTCACACTGCCTGTCACTCACACTGCCTGTCACTCACACTGCCTGTCACTCACACTGCCTGTCACACACTCAGCCTGTCACACAGCCTGTCACATTGCCTGTCACACTGCCTGTCACTCGCACAGCCTGTCACTCACACTGCCTGTCACTCACTGCCTGTCACACACTCAGCCTGTCACTCACACAGCCTGTCACACTGCCTGTCACTCACACTGCCTGTCACTCACTGCCTGTCACTCACACTGCCTATCACTCACACAGCCTGTCACACTGCCTGTCACTCACACTGCCTGTCACTCACACAGCCTGTCACACTGCCTGTCACTCACACTGCCTGTCACTCACACTGCCTGTCACTCACACTGCCTGTCACAGACACTGCCTGTCACACACTCAGCCTGTCACACTGCCTGTCACACACTCACACTGCCTGTCACACTGCCTGTCACACACACTGCCTGTCACTCACACAGCCTGTAACTCACTGCCTGTCACTCACACCGCCTGTCATTCACACTGCCTGTCACTCACACACTGCCTGTCACTCACACAGCCTGTCACTCACTGCCTGTCACTCACACAATCACACTGCCTGTCACTCACACCGCCTGTCACACACTCACACTGCCTGTAACTCACAGCCTGTCAATCACACAGCCTGTCACTCACACTGCCTGTCACTCAGCCTGTCACTCACACACTGCCTGTCACTCACACACACTGCCTGTCACCCACACACACTGCCTGTCAGTCAGCCTGTCACTCAAACTGCATGTCACACACACACTGCCTGTCACTCACACAGCCTATCACACACTCGCATTGCCTGTCACTCACACTGCCTGTCACTCACACTCAGCCTGTCACTCACACTGCCTGTCACACTCACACTGCCTGTCACACACTCACTCAGCCTGTCACTCACTGCCTATCACACACTCACACAGCCTGTCACTCACTGCCTGTCACACACTCGCACTGCCTATCACTCACACAGCCTGTTACTCACACAGCCTGTCACTCACTGCCTGTCACACACTCGCACAGCCTGTCACTCACTGCCTGTCACACACTTACACAGCCTGTCACTCACTGCCTGTCACACACTCACACTGCCTATCACTCACACAGCCTGTCACTCACAGCCTGTCACTCACAGCCTGTCAACACACAGCCTGTCACTCACTCACACAGCCTGTCACACTGCCCGCCACACTGCCTGTCACTCACACAGCCTGTCACTCACACTGCCTGTCACACTGCCTGTCACTCACACAGCCTGTCACTCACACTGCCTGTCACACAGCCGCTAACATTACCCATAGACTAACATTGCCCATAGACTAACATTGTCCATTGCCCATAGACTAACATTGCCCATAGACTAACATTGTCCATTGCCCATAGACTAACATTGCACATAGAATAACATTGCCCATAGACTAACATTGCCTTTTGGCGTCATCTGGTTGAGCACCAATTGTGTCGAGGCTCAAAAGAAAGCCGTCCCTTGGTGTGGACGAATCAGTTTCAAGGACAATGCATATATTACCATAGTATTTTTTGTTTGCATTTTGACTGCAGGTATTGTGGTTAATGCAGACATGAATCCTTGTAAAAAGGTTTTAGTTTTGTTGCCAGAAAAAAGGGGAAAACCCTATTATTATTGCCCATAAACTAACATTGCCCACAGACTTACATTGCCCATAGACTAGCATGGCCCACAGACTCACACTGCCCATAGACTAACACTGCCCATAGACTCACACTGCCCATAGACTAACACTGCCCATAGACTAACACTGCCCATAGACTAACACTGCACATAGACAAACACTGCCTATAGACTAACACTGCACATAGACTAACACTGCACATAGACTAACACTGTCCATAGACTAACGTTGCCCATAGACTCACACTGCCCATAGACTAATACTGCCCATAGACTAACATTGCCCATAGTCTAACATTGCCCATAGACTCACACTGCTCATAGAGTCACATTGCCCATAGACTAAAACTGCCCATAGAGTAACATTGCCCATAGTCTAACATTGCCCATAGACTCACACTGCCCATAGACTAACATTGCCCATAGTCTAACACTGCCTACAGACTAACAATGCCCATAGAATCATATTGCCCATATACTAACATTTGCCCATAGTCTAACACTGCCTACAGACTAACACTGCCCATAGTCTAACACTGCCTACAGTCTAACACTGCCCATAGACTAACACTGCCCATAGACTAACATTGCCCATAGTCTAGCATTGCCCATCGACTCACACTGCCCATAGAGTCACATTGCCCATAGACTAAAACTGCCCATAGACTAACATTGCCCATAGCCTAACATTGCCCATAGACTCACACTGCTCATAGAGTCACATTGCCCATAGACTAAAACTGCCCATAGAGTCACATTGCCCACAGACTAACACTACCCATAGACTAACACTACCCATAGACTAACACTACCCATAGACTAACACTACCCATAGACTAACACTGCCCATAGACTAACACTGCCCATAGACTAACACTGCCCACAGACTAACACTACCCATAGACTAACACTACCCATTGACTAACACTGCCCATAGTCTAACACTGCCTACAGACTAACAATGCCCATAGAGTCATATTGCCCATAGACTAACATTGCCCATAGTCTAACACTGCCTACAGACTAACACTGCCCATAGTCTAACACTGCCTACAGTCTAACACTGCCCATAGACTAAAACTGTCCATAGACTAACATTGCCCATAGTCTAACATTGCCCATAGACTCACACTGCCCATAGACTAACATTGCCCATAATCTAACACTGCCTACAGACTAACACTGCCAATAGAGTCACATTGCACCTAGACCAGTGGTTCTTAACCTTGTTGGAGGTACCGAACCCCACCAGTTTCATATGCGCATTCACCGAACCCCTCTTTAGTGAAAAATAAAATGTGATTTTTTTTCAAATTCAAGACATAGATATGTTTTTTACTGGTACACAAAATGAGCCGTGCATGAACATTACCTTGTTCAAAGAATAAAACCAACACAATGCATAAACTCACAACAAATTACATACCTGGAAATCAATGTGACTTCTGCTGTTGCCTTTGAGAGATCAGTTCAGATATGCGTGGCTTCACCTTGGCAAGTGCCACTCTCATGTCATTTTCACAGCAAAGTCTGTTCCTTTTCTTCGTTTTTATGTCCAGCATCCTCGAAAAGGATTGCTCACAAAGATATGTTGTAACAAATGGTATACAAAAAATCCAGGGCTTTCTTAGCAATAACTGGATACTTGTTCATTTGTCGACACCAAAACGTTGAGAGCGTTGTTGTTCTGAAGAGTTGCTGTTGAACCTGGCTCTGCTGAATTTCAATGATTTCGTCGAGGAATTCATCATTGACATCTGCTGTTTCAACAGCAAACGTGAACGGCTGTCTCACCCATGCTGGATATGACTCTCTTGTAGGGAAATATCCGTCGAGAGACTTTGCAAGCTCATCTAAGTGCGTGGCAATTGTTTGCTTCAGTTCCGTGGATACAGAAATATCTCCGATTCCAGACACATCTTCGATCTTACTTGCACAGTCGTCCAGAAGCGGGAAGTTTGCGAAGTTATTGTTCTCTGTTCGTCGTTTCCATAACGGTAGCTTTTTTTGAAAAGCCTTCAGGTGTTCTTCCGCTTCCATGATATTGACTCCACCACCCTGCATCTGCTGATTGAGATGATTGAGAGCTGCGAATATATCAGCCATGTACGCTAAATGAGAATGAACTCGGGATTTTTGAAGCAATCTGCATGGCAGTGTTGGTGCTCTTGCAAAAACAGGGCTAATTCCACACGCATGGCAAAAACACGATTCAGCACCTGTCCCCGGGATAACCACCGAATATTAGAATGGAGCAGAAGTACCTCAAATTCAGAGCCCATTTCTTTACACAGCTCACTGAAGATGCGGTGCCTCAGAGCACTTTTTCGCACATAGTTCACACATTCCACCACAGTTTTTAATACTTCTGCCATTTTTAGAGGTAAGGTTTTTGTTGCCAACGCATGCCTGTGCAGAATACAATGCGTCACAATGATGTGTGGTGCATCGGCCTTTACTAGCGCACCAAAACCAGACTTTCTTCCCAGCATGACTGGAGCTCCGTCCGTACAAACTGCAGAAACCATATCCCATGAAAGATTGTTGTCTCTGAAGAAGTCATCCACAAGCTTCTTCACATCGGCTGCCTTCGTTGTTGTTGTAAGAGGCTTACAAAATAAAAACTCTTCTTTTATCATGTCGTCTTTCACATAGCGTACAAAAACAGCAAGCTGGCTTAGATCAGAAACGTCTGTGGTTTCGTCGAGTTGAAGGCTGAATTTTGCCGGGCTTGAAATCAGATCCGCGACTACTTGAGCCAAGATGTCTTTACTCATGTCTTCTATTCTGTCACTGACGGTGTCATTTGAAAGGGGAATTTGGGATAATTTACCTTCGGCCGCTGTTCCGAGTATCAGATTCGCCATCTTTAATGCAGCTGGTTTCACAAGTGTTTCACCAATGGTGTGTGGCTTGCCCTGCTTTGCGATCAGGTAAGCAACTTCGTACGATGCTGTCAGGATCGGTTTGTTAACAGGTACAAATCCAAGAGCAGGCAGAGTGGCCCTTTCATCGAATCTGGCTCTCTTCACCCTGAATTCAGCAAGTGTTGTGTTCTTGTATTCCCCGTCTCCATGCAGCTTCAAGAAGTGTTCCTTTAGTTTTGCCGGTGCAAGACTAGAGTTGCTCAACTTGGCGTTGCAAATCATGCAGATAGGACGCTCACTCCCATCACGTTCCGTGATACATGAGAATCCATGTTGTACATATTCGTCCGACCACTTTCTTCTTTTGCCCGACATAGTTAGTATGGATAAAATATTAAAGAAATCACACGACGTACGACAACAACAGTCACACGTTGACTACTGAGTACGCACTAAATTCCCCGCAGCGCTGATTGGCCAAGCAGTGTAGCATGATCATCTGCAGCCAGTGATGGCCAAGCGGGCCGTGTGTGTCATCACAAATTTACACAATAATTCAAGTGTGTCCGGACCTCCGTGGCGGGGGCTCTGCCGAACCCCTGAGATCGACTCACCGAACCCCTGGGGTTCGATCGAACCCAGGTTAAGAACCACTGACCTAGACTAATATTGCCCATAGTCTAACACTTCCTACAGACTAACACTGCCCATAGTCCTGCCTACAGACTAACACTGCCCATAGACTAACACTGCCCATAGACTAACATTGCCCATAGACTAACACTGCCCGCAGACTAACATTGCCCATAGACTAACACTGCCCATAGACTAACACTGCCCACAGACTAACACTGCCCACAGACTAACACTGTCCACAGACTAACACTGTCCACAGACTAACACTGCCCACAGACTAACACTGTCCACAGACTAACACTGCCCACAGACTAACACTGCCCACAGACTAACACTGTCCACAGACTAACACTGCCCACAGACTAACACGGTCCACAGACTAACACTACCCATAGACTAACACTGCCCATAGACTACCACTGCCCATAGACTAACACTGCCCATAGACTCACATTGCCCACAGACTAACAATGCCCATAGACTAACACTGCCCACAGACTAACACTGCCCGTAGTCTAACACTGCCCGTAGACTAACACTGCCCACAGACTAACACTGCCCACAGACTAACACTGCCCACAGACTAACACTGCCCACAGACTAACACTGCCCACAGACTAACACTGCCCACAGACTAACACTGCCCATAGACTAACACTGCCCATAGATTAACACTGCCCATAGACTAACACTGCCCATAGACTCACATTGCCCATAGACTAACACTGCCCATAGACTAACACTGCCCACAGACTAACACTGCCCGTAGACTAACACTGCCCATAGACTAACACTGCCCGTAGACTAACACTGCCCATAGACTCACACTGCCTATAGACTAACACTGCCTGTAGACTAACACTGCCCATAGACTAACACTGCCCGTAGACTAACACTGCCCATAGACTAACACTGCCCATAGACTCACATTGCCCATAGTCTAACACTGCCCACAGACTAACACTGCCCATAGACTAACACTGCCCACAGACTAACACTGCCCATACACTAACACTGCCCACAGACTAACACTGCCCACAGACTAACACTGTCCATAGACTAACACTGCCCATAGACTAACTGCCCACAGACTAACACTACCCATAGACTAACACTGCCCATAGACTAACACTGCCCATAGACTAACTGCCCACAGACTAACACTGCCCATAGACTAACACTGCCCATAGACTAACACTGCCCGTAGACTAACACTGCCCATAGATTAACACTGCCCATAGACTAACACTGCCCATAGACTCACATTGCCCATAGTCTAACACTGCCCACAGACTAACACTGCCCATAGACTAACACTGCCTACAGACTAACACTGCCCATAGACTAACACTGCCTACAGACTAACACTGCCCACAGACTAACACTGCCCGTAGACTAACACTACCCATAGACTAACACTGCCCACAGACTAACACTGCCCACAGACTAACACTGCCCATAGACTAACACTGCCCACAGACTAACACTGCCCGTAGACTAACACTGCCCGTAGACTAACACTGCCCACAGTCTAACACTGCCCACAGACTAACACTGCCCATAGACTAACACTGCCCGTAGACTAACACTGCCCACAGACTAACAATGCCCATAGACTAACACTGCCCACAGACTAACACTGCCTGTAGACTCACACTACCCATAGACTAACACTGCCCATAGACTCACACTGCCCATAGACTAACACTGCCCATAGACTCACAATGCCCATAGACTAACACTGCCCATAGACTAACACTGCCCATAGACTAACACTGCCCATAGACTCACATTGCCCATAGACTAACACTGCCCATAGACTCACACTGCCCATAGACTAACACTGCCCATAGACTCACACTGCCCATAGACTAACACTGCCCATAGACTCACACTGCCCATAGACTAACACTGCACATAGACTAACATCTCCCATAGACTAACACTGCCCATAGACTAACACTGCCCATAGACCAACACTGCCCATAGACTAACACTGCCCACAGACTAACACTACCCATAGACTAACACTGCCTGTAGACTAACACTGCCCACATACTAACACTGCCCACAGACTAACACTGCCCGTAGACTAACACTGCCCACACCACGCCGCTAGGCCGCGCGCTGCCGGCAGGGGTCGCTGTTGCTCCTCGCTACAGCGCCACGACCACTGCCAGGTTCTCTCCACTGCTGGTGACGTCTCCCGCCCCCCCATTCACTGCCAGGTTCTCTCCACTGCTGGTGACGCCTCCCGCCCCCCCCCCCATTCACTGCCAGGTTCTCTCCACTGCTGGTGACGTCCCCCCCCCATTCACTGCCAGGTTCTCTCCACTGCTGGTGACACCTCCTGCCCACCCCCCCCCCATTCACTGCCAGGTTCTCTCCACTGCTGGTGACACCTCCTGCCCCCCCCCCCCATTCACTGCCAGGTTCTCTCCACTGCTGGTGACACCTCCTGCCCCCCCCCATTCACTGCCAGGTTCTCTCCACTGCTGGTGACACCTCCCGCCCCCCCCCCCATTCACTGCCAGGTTCTCTCCACTGCTGGTGACGCCTCCCGCCCCCCCCCCCCATTCACTGCCAGGTTCTCTCCACTGCTGGTGACACCTCCCGGCCCCCCCCCATTCACTGCCAGGTTCTCTCCACTGCTGGTGACACCTCCCGCCCCCCCCCCCCCCCCATTCACTGCCAGGTTCTCTCCACTGCTGGTGACGCCTCCCGCTCCCCCCATTCACTGCCAGGTTCTCTCCACTGCTGGTGACACCTCCCGCCCCCCCCCCCCCCCCCATTCACTGCCAGGTTCTCTCCACTGCTGGTGACACCTCCCGCCCCCCCCATTCACTGCCAGGTTCTCTCCACTGCTGGTGACACCTCCCGCCCCCCCCCCCCCCCATTCACTGCCAGGTTCTCTCCACTGCTGGTGACACCTCCCGCCCCCCACATTCACTGCCAGGTTCTCTCCACTGCTGGTGACACCTCCCCTCGACCATTCACTGCCAGGTTCTATCCACTGCTGGTGACACCTCCCGGCCCCCCACCATTCACTGCCAGGTTCTCTCCACTGCTGGTGACACCTCCCGGCCCCCCACCATTCACTGCCAGGTTCTCTCCACTGCTGGTGACGCCTCCCGCCCCCCCCCCCCCATTCACTGCCAGGTTCTCTCCACTGCTGGTGACGCCTCCCGCCCCCCCCATTCACTGCCAGGTTCTCTCCACTGCTGGTGACACCTCCCGCCCCCCACATTCACTGCCAGGTTCTCTCCACTGCTCGTGACGTCCCCCCCCCAATTCACTACCAGGTTCTCTCCACTGCTGGTGACACCTCCCTGCCCCGCCCCCATTCACTGCCAGGTTCTCTCCACTGCTGGTGACGCCTCCCTCCCCCCCCCCCCCCCCATTCACTGCCAGGTTCTCTCCACTGCTGGTGACGCCTCCCGCCCCCCCCCCCATTCACTGCTAGGTTCTCTCCACTGCTGGTGACGCCTCCCGCCCCCCCCCCATTCACTGCCAGGTTCTCTCCACTGCTGGTGACGCCTCCCGCCCCCCCATTCACTGCCAGGTTCTCTCCACTGCTGGTGACACCTCCCGCCCCCCCCCATTCACTGCCAGGTTCTCTCCACTGCTGGTGACACCTCCCTACCCCCCCCCGATTCACTGCCAGGTTCTCTACCCTTCCCACGGGTCACGTGTTCTCTGCCTTACGCCCTGAGTGTCCCTTTCCGGAGAGGAAAATGGAACGCGCTGCTGGTGGGGGGGGGGGGGGGGAGTCCCAGGGGGGGGGGTCCCAGGCCGCCCCCCCTTCCTCTTCGCTCCCCCCCTCCCCTTCCAACTTCCTCGCTTTGTCCTCCCCGTGTTGTTGTTATCACCACGCCAACGCGCGCTCGCGGAGTGTGCAGGCGGTGCAACTGCACCACCCCCCCACCACCACCTCCTCCTCTCCCCACCCTCCACTACCTCGCTGTGCCCCCCCCCCACCACCCTCCACCACCACCCCCCACCTCCTCTCCCCACCCTCCACTACCTCGCTGTGCCCCCCCCCCACCACCCTCCACCACCACCCCCCACCTCCTCTCCCCATCCTCCACTACCTCGCTGTGCCCCCCCCACCACCCCCTACCATCTCCTCTCCCCACCCTCCACCACCTCGCCGCCCCCCCACCTCCTCTCCCCACCCTCCACCACCTCGCTGCGACCCCCCCCACCACCCCCCACCACTGAGGGAGTGGGACAGGGGCCGTCCATAAATGACGTCACGCGAGTTTGGACGATTTTTTACCCCCCCCCCCCCTAGTCAGACGGCGTCACAAAAGGTCAGACCCCCCCCCTCGAATATGACGTCACAAAAAGTCAGACCCCGCCCCTCACATATGACGTCACAAAGCTCTGCCCCTCCCCCCTCAAAAAAATATAAAAATATATAACTAACGTCATTGTAGTGCGTATTTAATGTGGCGCTGCACTCTGATGTTGTAGGTGGAAAACATTTATTTAAAAAGTCTCTTTAATTAAGTAGAACGCGTTGTCTATATTTATTTATAAAGTTCCGCATCTTGATGTGACGTCACATTTCTCAAACCCCCCCTCTCCCCCTCCTCGTCACACATCGTCACAAATGTCTGACCCCCTAGGTGCGTGACGTCATTTACGGACTGCCCCACAGAGCCCAGGGTAGGGACTCCTTCCTGGTCGATGCTCACGGCACCATGAGATGGAACAGATGGAGGTTAGCCCACGCCGTCGTGGGGGGGGGGGGGGCAAAAATCCTACAAAATCGCGTGACGTCATTTATGGACGGCCCCATGAGATGGAACAGATGGAGGTTAGCCCACGCCTTCGCTGGACGTCCTCCTGAACTCAACAAGCTGAATTGTGAGGTCGTTTTTGGTGTTTTTTTTTATTGTTATTTGACCAGATTGGTTAGGGACCGTCCATAAATGACGTCACGCACCTGGGGGAGGGGGGGGGGTCAGACATTTTTGACGATGTGTGACGAGAGGGGGGGAGGTGAGAAATGTGACGTCACGTCAAAATGCGCAACTTTATAAATAAATATAGACAACACGTTCTATTTAATTAAGTAGACTTTTTTAAATAAATGTTTTCTCATGCAACATCAGAGCGCAGCGCCACATTAAATACGCACCACTACAATGACAATAGTTTAAAGCGATTTGAAGCATGTTTTATATATTTTTATGGGGGGGGGGGGGCAGAGCTTTGTGACGTCATATTCGAGGGAGGTGGGGTCTGACTTTTTGTGACGCCGCGTGACGAAGGGGGGGGAGGGGGCCAAAAATCCTACAAAATCGCGTGACGTCATTTATGGACAGCACCATGAGATGGAACAGATGGAGGTTAGCCCACGCCGTCGCTGGACGTCCTCCTGAACTCAACAAGCTGAATTGTGAGGTCGTTTTTGGTGGTTTTTTATTGTTATTTATTACTAGCTTTACTACCCGGCTTCGCCCGGGACTTGGATCCACCACGCCCAGCCGCCTTTGTCTCCCCAGTGGCGATGATTCACACACAAAACACCAGTTGCTCGTCTGAGGCTGAGTCGACCTAGGGGAGGCCCAGGACCGGTTAAAATAATCGTCACCGGTGGTGGCCGTGAGCGGGAATCGAACTCGGGTCGCCGGGTTCGTAGCTGCAGCGCGCTAACCACGACACTACCGCTCCCCCACACACAGACAGCGCGCTAACCACTACACCCCCCCCCCAAACACAGACAGCGCGCTAACCACTACACCCCCACACACACACAGAGACACACACAGACACACACACAGACAGCGCGCTAACCACTACACCCCCACACACACACAGACAGCGCGCTAACCACTACACCCCCACACACACACAGACAGCGCGCTAACCACTACACCCCCCACACACACAGACAGCGCGCTAACCACTACACCCCCACACACACACACAGACATCGCGCTAGCCACTACACCCCCCCCACACACACACAGCGAGCTAACCACTACACCCCCCCCCCCACACAGCGCGCTAACCACTACACTACCGCTCCCCCCCCCCCCCCACAAACACAGACAGCGCGCTAACCACTACACCCCCCCCCCACACACACACACAGACAGCGCGCTAACCACTACACCCCCCACACACACAGACAGCGCGCTAACCACTACACTACCGCTCCCCCCCACACACACAGACACACAGACAGCGCGCTAGCCACTACCCCCCCCCACACACACAGACAGCGCGCTAACCACTACACTACCGCTCCCCCACACACACACACAGCGCGCTAACCACTACACCCCCCACACACACACACAGACAGCGCGCTAACCACTACACTACCGCTCCCCCACACACAGCGCGCTAACCACTACACTACCGCCCCCCCCACACACACAGACAGCGCGCTAACCACTACACCCCCCCCACACACACACAGACAGCGCGCTAACCACTACACCCCCCACACACACAGACAGCGCGCTAACCACTACACCCCCCCCACACACACAGACAGCGCGCTAACCACTACACCCCCCACACACACACAGACAGCGCGCTAACCACTACACCCCCACACACACACAGACACACACACAGACAGCGCGCTAACCACTACACCCCCCCCACACACAGACAGCGCGCTAACCACTACACTACCGCCCCCCCCCACACACAGACAGCGCGCTAACCACTACACCCCCACACACACAGACAGCGCGCTAACCACTACACCCCCCCACACACACAGACAGCGCGCTAACCACTACAATGCGTAACGCTTCCACATGCGCGGGTCACGTGACAGATTTGACGTCACAGCTCACTTGCCGTGCAAAAAATAAATGCATTATTGAGCTCCCCCCCCCCAAAAAAACCCACAAAAGTGTATTTTTATAATTTTTGCATGGTGTACAGTCTGGAAAGTACCCACATGGCAAATTTCAAGTTTGTTGCATGTCTGGAAGTACACTAAACATTTTGAACAGACACACACATTCACAACTTTGCCTTTTATATATGGAGATGACACGCTTTTGTATCCTCAAATCTTGTAACTCAATTTTTACCCACTTCCCAATTCTGGTATCGACTGCAAACTCGGTATACTTATGTCATACTGATGACAACACTATATTCTATCGTAAAAAATATATATTTTAAAACAATTTTTTTTAATATGTTTCGGCTTGGCTCTAATTGTCCACGCTCAACTAACCTTGGCTGTAATTGGACCACGGTCCCCTTACGTCGTGGGCAAACTTCGGGTCCACTTCCTGGAGTCGTGGGAGTTCTTCCATTACTAGTACGGGTACATTTAATAAAAGCGTGTTTAAATTTTTTTTGAAAAATATTGCTTTATTATTTTTTAACCAGATGGTGAGAAGGCCCCGCTGAGCTGATACGTCGCTCTTAATCCCCCCCCCCCCGAGAAAAAAAACCGTCAGATTCGTTGCAACACGTTTCAGGCCGAGCGGATCTAAAGGTGCACCTGATGGTCAACTTTTGAACCGGTTGAGTTTTTAAAAAGTATTCATTTCTGCCAGACAAGGCCCCAATTGGGCTGCGATGCAGCTGTTGTTGTTGTTGTTGTCATAAGCGACAACGTGGCTATCACGAACGGTGGCATCTCAACGAAAGGGGCTGGACGCTCATCATGATAGCAGCCAATGAGGTCGTGATTGAGTGAGTGATTTGGCGCTGATTGAGTGAGTGAATGAGCCGTGATTGAGTGATTGAATGGACTCTGGTTGAGTTAATTATTGGGCAATGATTGAGTGAATGAGCCGTGATTGAGTGAGTGATTTGACGCTGATTGAGTGAGTGAATGAGCCGTGATTGAGTGATTGAATGGACTCTGGTTGAGTTAATTATTGGACGCTGATTGAGTGAGTGAATGAGCCGTGAATGAGTGATTGAATGGACTCTGGTTGAGTTAATTATTGGGCAATGATTGAGTGAGTGAATGAGTCGTGATTGAGCGAATGATTGGGCACTGATTGAGTGAGTGAATGAGCGGAGATTGAGTGAATGATTGGGCACTGATTGAGTGAGTGAATTAGTCGTGATTGAGTGAATGATTTGGCGCTGATTGAGTGAGTGAATGAACTGTAATTGAGTGAATGAATTGGCACCGATTGAGTGAGTGAATGAGCGGTGATTGAGTGAATGATTGGGCACTGATTGAGTGAGTGAATGAGCCGTGATTGAGTGAATGAATGGGCACTGATTGAGTGAATGAGCGGTGATTGAGTGAATGATCGGGCACTGATTAAGTGAGTGAACGAGCCGTGATTGAGTGAATAATTGGGCACTGATTGAGTGAGTGAATGAGTGGTGATTGAGTGAATTAATGAGGCGTGATGGAGGGAATGATGGGCACTGATTGAGTGAGTAAATGAGGAGTGATTGAGTGAATGATTGGGCACTGGTTGAGTGAATGATTGCGCACTGATTGAGTGAGTGAATGAGCTGTAATTGAGTGAATGAATGGGCACTGATTGAGTGAGTGAATGAGCCGCGATTGAGTGAATGATGGGCACTGATTGAGTGAGTAAATGAGTCGTGATTGAGTGAATGATTGGGCACTGATTGAGTGAGTGAATGAGCTGTAATTGAATGAATGGGCACTGATTGAGTGAGTGATTGAGTGAATGATTGCGCACTGATTGAGTGAGTGAATGAGCTGTAGTTGAGTGAATGAATGGGCACTGATTGAGAGAGTGAATGAGCTGTAACTGAGTGAACGATTGGGCACTGATTGAGTGAGTGAATGAACTGTAATTGAGTGAATGAATGGGCACTGATTGAGTGAATGAGCGGTGATTGAGTGAATGAATGGGCACTGATTGAGTGAATGAGGCGTGATTGAGTGAATGATTGGGCACTTATTGAGTGAGTGAATGAGCGGTGATTGAGTGAATGAATGGGCACTGCTTGAGTAAGTGAATGAGCGGTGATTGAGTGAATGATTGGGCACTGATTGAGTGAATTAATGAGCCGTGATTGAGTGAATGATTGGGCACTGATTGAGTGAGTGAATGAGCGGTGATTGAGTGAATGATTGGGCACTGATTGAGTGAGTGAAAGAGCGGTGATTGAGTGAATGCATGGTCACTGATTGAGCGAATGGGAAGCATTGAATGAATGAATGAGTGGGCGGTGACGTTATGTCTGGCCACGCCGCGCATGCGCACTCGCGACCGATGAGGTCACCGCCGAAGGCGCGCGTGCGCACACGTGCGCCCGCGCCTCGCGTTCCATTGGCTGGTATTGTCACGTGACCACGCCCCTAGCCCCCTCCCTCGTGGTGGGGGGTGGGGTTGGACCGTGATGTAATGCGAAAGGGGGTGGTGGGTGACGTCACTCGTCTCCACAGCGACGGGACCGAGAGGCGGGGGCCCGGGCAACGGTTGGGAAGTGAGGGGAGGGGGCGGATGTTGACCCCCGGGGTAACCACGGCAACGAGGGACCGTGGTAAACGAACCAGAATATTCACTTTACACCGGTGAGGAGCAAACCCGATGATCTCGAAAGCTCTTTGTAAACAGAACGTGACAACAACGAACACAGTGACACAAACACCACGATAGTGGTGGTGGTGGTGATGGTGTAAAGTACAAGAGATCTAAACCAATCACCTGAACCACACGTTACTAATAACGACACGGAACTCATCCTATCAGGGCAGAGCATTCCACTGTTTCACTGCTTTTGTGGCTTTATCTTGGTGATTTCGTAAACTAAGTTGTCTTGTGGTTCATATTCTTGGTTCTTTCGGTAAAGTCAATCACCACGTAGATAGGGAAACAATAAAATAATGAAAATATAAAACAATACAATTTTCACGACGTTTCGACTGCAACACAAGCAATCATCATCATCATCAGGTGTGAAAACCACAGCAAGAATTTTTTTTCACACCTGATGATGATTGCTTGTTGTCTTCTTTGGTTCTTTCGGTAAAGTCACGTAGAATGAGAATGAAATAATAAATTGATAAAATAAAATAACAATAATATTCTCACGACGTTTCGGCCACAACACAAGCGGCCTTCATCAGGTGAAGGGACGAGACTGTCTGGTAGGACAGCGCTGGAGTGGTTGATCTTAAGGATGTGTGGAATCCCTCCCCGTAGAGGCGGTTAAATTTCGATTTAAAGCTTTCGTGACTGCAATGATTCATCTTCTTTGGTTCACAATCCAGCGCTGTCCTACCAGACAGTCTCGTCCCTTCACCTGATGAAGGCCGCTTGTGTTGTGGCCGAAACGTCGTGAGAATTTTATTGTGTTATTTTATTTTATCAATTTATTATTTTATTCTCATTCTACGTGACTTTACCGAAAGAACCAAAGAAGATGAATCCTTGCAGTTACGAAAGCTTTAAATCGAAATTGCTTGTTGTGTTGCAGTCGAAACGTCGTGAGAATTTTATTATTTTATATTTTGTATTATTTTATTGTTTCCCTATCTACGTGGTGGTGACTTTACCGAAAGAACCAAGAATGTGAATCCCTGCAGTCACGAAAGCTTTAAATCAAAATGAAACTGAAACTATTAAACGTGTTTGTCGTTCAGAAGCGAGCTTTCACTTTACTTTGTAGTCCGATCGTGGGGGGGGGGGGGGGGGGTTCTTGCACTGTTTGTTGTTGTGCTAAAGTTCTGAGCCCGCTTGTAAAACAAGAGCTTTATAGCTCATCGGATTTACTCCTTGCGCTGTGTAAATAAAAAAAATATATTCTGATCATTAGTAATGGGGTGTGGTTTGAGAGATAGGGGCGGGACCTTTTTTTTACCCCGGCCCCCAGTTTTTAGTGAGGTCATGAATATATAGTAGGGGAGGCGTGGTTTGAGAGATAGGGGCGGGACCTCTTTTTTTTACCCCGGCCCCCAGTTTTTAGTGAGGTCATGAATATATAGTAGGGGAGGCGTGGTTTGAGAGATAGGGGCGGGACCACTTTTTTTTTACCCCGGCCTCCAGTTTTTAGTGAGGTCATGAATATATAGTAGGGGAGGCGTGGTTTGAGAGATAGGGGCGGGACCCCTTTTTTACCCCGGCCCCCAGTTTTTAGTGAGGTCATGAATATATAGTAGGGGAGGCGTGGTTTGAGAGATAGGGGCGGGACCTCTTTTTTTTTACCCCGGCCCCCAGTTTTTAGTGAGGTCATGAATATATAGTAGGGGAGGCGTCGTTTGAGAGATAGGGACGGGACCCCTTTTTTTACCCCGGCCCCCAGTTTTTAGTGAGGTCATGAATATATAGTAGGGGAGGCGTGGTTTGAGAGATAGGGGCGGGACCACTTTTTTTTTACCCTAGCCCCCAGTTTTTAGTGAGGTCATGAATATATAGTAGGGGAGGCGTGGTTTGAGAGATAGAGGCGGGACCCCTTTGTTTACCCCGGCCCCCAATTTTTAGTGAGGTCATGAATATATAGTAGGAGAGGCGTGGTTTGAGAGATAGAGGCGGGACTCATTTTTTTACACCCCCCCCCACACCCCTCATAGGTTGAGCGAGTTCATGCATATATAGTAGGGGGAGGCGTGGCTTAAGGGATAGAGAGGCGGGACCTTTTTTCGCGCGCACCCCCCCTCCCCACCCCCTCACAGGTCGAGCGAGTTAATGCAAATGTCATAGGGGGAGGCGTGGCTTAAGGGATAGAGGGGCGGCACCTTTTAATTCTTCAAAACCCCACCCCCCGCTCACACGGTGTGGGCGTGGTTAGGGTGATAGGGGGGGCGGGCGCTTAAGCTACCCCACCCACCCACCCACCACCGCGACTCCTCCCTCCCACGTTGGGTCCGAGGCGCCGGGCTGCGTGGCCTCCGCGCGGGTGACGCCGCGGCCCCCTCGCCCCCCCCTCCCGCCCCCCGGGGCCTTCGATGCCGCGGGATTTGGGCCCTGGGCCCGCGGGCTGACGGAGAAGCCGACGCCGACCCCGACGCCGACCACGCCGACCACGCGGGAAAGTCCCGCGTCGACAATCAGCAGCAGGAGCTTCGCCTTCATCATCAGCAGCTTCGCCTTCATCAGCAGCAGGAGCAGCAGCAGCAGCAGCTTCGCCTTCATCATCAGCAGCTTCGTCTTCATCAGCAGCATCATCAGCAGCAGCAGGAGCTTCGCCTTCATCAGCATCATCAGCAGCTTCGTCTGCATCAGCATCATCAGCAGCAGCAGCTTCGCCTTCATCAGCATCATCAGCAGCTTCGTCTTCATCAGCATCATCAGCAGCTTCGTCTTCATCAGCATCATCAGCAGCTTCGTCTTCATCAGCAGCAGCATCATCAGCAGCAGCAGCTTCATCAGCATCATCATCAAGCGGGGGGAAGCTTCCATCAGCAAGGCAGCGGCGTTATCGGCTCCATCGCCATCACAACCACCAGCTTGATCAACAACCACCACCAGCACCACCAGCTTGATCAACAACCACCACCACCAGCTTGATCAACAACAACCAGCAGCAGCAGCTTGATCAACAACCACCACCACCACCACCAGCTTGATCATCAACCACCAGCAGCAGCACCACCAGCTTGATCAACCACCACCACTAGCTTGATCAACAACCACCAGCACCACCAGCAGCACCACCACCTTGATCAACAACAACCAGCAGCACCACCACCTTGATCAACAACCACCAGCACCACCAGCTTGATCAACAACCACCACCACCACCAGCGTGATCAACAACAACAACCACCAGCAGCACCACCACCAGCCTGATCAACAACAACAACAACCACCAGCAGCACCACCACCAGCCTGATCAACAACAACAACAACCAGCAGCACCACCACCACCAGCTTGATCAACAACAACAACCACCACCAGCAGCACCACCACCAGCGTGATCAACAACAACAACAACCAGCAGCACCACCACCACCAGCGTGATCAACAACAACAACCACCAGCAGCACCACCACCACCAGCGTGATCAACAACAACAACAACCAGCAGCAGCATGTCGGGGAAACTCGAGAAACAAGGTAACGGAGTCGAGGATTCCCGTTAGGCGGCACACGGAGGGGTGGTAGGGGGCACGGCTGTGTGGTGTCACTGAGTGGTGGGGGGCACGGCTGTGTGGTGTCACTGGGTGGTGGGGGGCACGGCTGTGTGGTGTCACTGAGTGGTGGGGGGCACGGCTGTGTGGTGTCACTGAGTGGTGGGGGGCACGGCTGTGTGGTGTCACTGGGTGGTGGGGGGCACGGCTGTGTGGTGTCACTGAGTGGTGGGGGGCACGGCTGTGTGGTGTCACTGGGTGGTGGGGGGCACGGCTGTGTGGTGTCACTGGGTGGTGGGGGGCACGGCTGTGTGGTGTCACTGGGTGGTGGGGGGCACGGCTGTGTGGTGTCACTGGGTGGTGGGGGGCACGGCTGTGTGGTGTCACTGGGTGGTGGGGGGCAAGGCTGTGTGGTGTCACTGGGTGGTGGGGGGCACGGCTGTGTGGTGTCACTGGGTGGTGGGGGGCACGGCTGTGTGGTGTCATTGGGGGGTGGTGGGGGGCTGTGTGGTGTCACTGGGTGGTGGTGGGGGGCACGGCTGTGTGGTGTCACTGGGTGGTGGGGGGCACGGCTGTGTGGTGTCACTGGGGGGGGTGGTGGGGGGCACGGCTGTGTGGTGTCACTGGGTGGTGGGGGGCACGGCTGTGTGGTGTCACTGGGTGGTGGGGGGGGGCACGGCTGTGTGGTGTCACTGGGTGGTGGGGGGGGCACGGCTGTGTGGTGTCACTGGGTGGTGGTGGGGGGCACGGCTGTGTGGTGTCACTGGGTGGTGGGGGGCACGGCTGTGTGGTGTCACTGGGTGGTGGTGGGGGGCACGGCTGTGTGGTGTCACTGAGTGGTGGGGGGGGCACGGCTGTGTGGTGTCACTGGGGAGTGGTGGGGGGCAAGGCTGTGGGTGTCACTGGGTGGTAGTGGGGGGCTGTGTGGTGTCACTGGGTGGTGGGGGGCACGGCTGTGTCTGGCCGCCTGTAAAGGAACTCGGAGTCCGGGCCGACGAGACAGCCGGGACAGCCGGGAGAGAGAGGCTGTGATTGTAGCTGTGAATTGTCGTGATTGTAGCTGTGATTGTAGCTGTGAATTGCTGTGATTGTAGCTGTGATTGTGAGTAATTATACTGTAGTTGTGGTTGTGAGTGTGGTTGTACTGTAGTTGTGGTTGCGAGTGTGGTTGTACTGTAGTTGTGGTTGTGAGTGTGGTTGTACTGTAGTTGTGGTTGTACTGTAGTTGTGGTTGTACTGTAGTTGTGGTTGTACTGTAGTTGTAGTTGTGAGTGTGGTTGTAGTTGTGAGTGTGGTTGTACTGTAGTTGTGATTGTGGTTGTACTGTAGTTGTGGTTGTACTGTAGTTGTGGTTGTACTGTAGTTGTGAGTGTGGTTGTACTGTAGTTGTGATTGTGGTTGTACTGTAGTTGTGGTTGTGAGTGTGGTTGTACTGTAGTTGTGGTTGTAGTTGTACTGTAGTTGTGGTTGTACTGTAGTTGTGGTTAAACTGTAGTTGTGGTTGTGGTTGTACTGTAGTTGTGGTTGTGAGTGTGGTTGTACTGTAGTTGTGGTTGTACTGTAGTTGTGGTTGTAGTTGTGGTTGTACTGTAGTTGTGGTTGTAGTTGTGGTTGTACTGTAGTTGTGGTTGTAGTTGTGGTTGTACTGTAGTTGTGGTTGTAGCTGTGGTTGTGAGTGTGGTTGTACTGTAGTTGTGAGTGTGGTTGTATTGTAGTTGTGGTTGTGAGTGTGCTTGTACTGTAGCTGTGGTTGTGAGTGTGGTTGTACTGTAGTTGTGGTTGTAGTTGTGGTTGTACTGTAGTTGTGGTTGTAGTTGTGGTTGTAGTTGTGGTTGTAGCTGTGGTTGTAGTTGTGGTTGTAGCTGTGGTTGTGAGTGTGGTAGTACTGTAGTTGTGGTTGTACTGTAGTTGTGGTTGTAGTTGTGGTTGTACTGTAGTTGTAGTTGTACTGTAGTTGTGATTGTGAGTGTGGTTGTACTGTAGTTGTAGTTGTACTGTGGTTGTGGTTGTACTGTAGTTGTGGTTGTGAGTGTGGTTGTACTGTAGTTGTGGTTGTGAGTGTGGTTGTACTGTAGTTGTGGGTGTGATTGTACTGTAGTTGTGGTTGTAATTGTGGTTGTACTGTAGTTGTGGTTGTGGTTGTACTGTAGATGTGGTTGTGAGTGTGGTTGTAGTAGTGTGGGTTGTAGTGGTGTAGTTGTAGTGGTGTGGGTGGTAGTGGCGTGGGTGGTAGTGGTGGTGTGGGTGGTGGTGGTGTGGGTGGCAGTGGTGGTGTGGGTGGCAGTGGTGGCGTGGGTGCTAGTGGTGTCGTGGGTGGTATTGGCGTGGGTGGTATTGGCGTGGGTGGTAGTGGTGGCGTGGGTGGTAGTGGCGTGGGTGGTAGTGGTGTGGATGGTAGTGGTGTGGATGGTAGTGGTGGTGTGGGTGGTAGTGGTGGTGTTGATGGTAGTGGTGTGGGTGGCAGTGGTGTGGGTGGTAGTGGTGGTGTGGGTGGTTGTGGTGGCGTGGGTGGTAGTGGTGGTGTGGGTGGTAGTGGTGGTGTGGGTGTTAGTGGTGGTGTTGGTGGTAGTGGTGTGGGTGGTGTGGGTGGCAGTGGTGGTGTGGGTAGCAGTGGTGGTGTGGGTGGTAGTGGTGGTGTGGGTGGTAGTGGTGGTGTTGGTGGTAGTGGGTGGTAGTGGTGGTGGTGTGGGTGGTAGTGGGTGGTAGTGGGTGGTAGTGGTGTGGGTGGTAGTGGTGGCGTGGGTGGTGTGGGTGGTGTGGGTGGTAGTGGTGGTGTGGGTGGCAGTGGTGGTGTGGGTGGTAGTGGTGGTGTGGGTGATAGTGGTGGTGTTGGTGGTAGTGGGTGGTAGTGGTGGTGGTGTGGGTGGAAGTGGGTGGTAGTGGGTGGTAGTGGTAGTGGGTGGTAGTGGTAGTGGTGCCGTGGGTGGTGGTGTGGTGGTAGTGGGTGGTAGTGGTGGCGTGGGTGGTGTGGGTGGTAGTGGTGGTGTTGGTGGTAGTGGTGGTTGTTGTGGAGTTATGACCTGTGGAGGATGCTATCTGAAAACCGACCACATCCCTATTACAGCTGTGGTATTATTAGCTCGGCCCAGAATGTTTCGGCCACAGCGAGCGTCTCAGTGTGAATCTCAGTGTTTAACTTCGAGCGTTGCTGTTTCCCTGTCTTTGAGTGTCCCAGTGTCCCAGTGTCTCTGTCCCAGTGTCTCTGTCCCAGTGTCCCAGTCTCCCAGTGTCCCAGTGGCCCGTGTCCCCGTGTCTTCGTGTCTCAGTGTCTCCGTGTCCCCGTGTCCTAGTGTCTCCGTGTCTCAGTGTCTCCGTGTCCCCGTGTCCTAGTGTCCCAGTGTCCCCGTGTCCCAGTGTGTCAGTGTCCCCGTGTCCCCGTGTCCCCGTGTCGCAGTGTCCCAGTGTCTCAGTGTGCCAGTGTCTCTGTCCCAGTGTCGCAGTGTCCCAGTGTCTCTGTCCCAGTGTCCCCGTGTCCCAGTGTCTCTGTCCCAGTGTCTCAGTGTCCCAGTATCTCTGTCCCAGTGTCCCAGTGTCGCAGTGTCCCAGTATCTCTGTCCCAGTGTCTCAGTGTCCCAGTATCTCAGTGTCTCCGTGTCCCAGTGTCTCAGTGTCGTAGTGTCCCTGTGTCCCTGTGTCCCAGTGTCCCAGTGTCCCAGTGTCTCAGTGTCCCAGTGTCTCAGTGTCCCAGTGTCCCAGTGTCCCCGTGTCCCCGTGACCCAGTGTCTCAGTGTCATAGTGTCCCAGTGTCTCAGTGTCCCAGTGTCTCAGTGTCCCCGTGTCCCAGTGTCTCAGTGTCCCAGTGTCCCAGTGTCCCAGTGTCATAGTGTCCCAGTGTCCCAGTGTCATAGTGTCCCAGTGTCTCAGTGTCCCAGTGTCCCAGTGTCATAGTGTCCCAGTGTCCCCGTGTCCCCGTGTCCCCGTGTCCCAGTGTCCCCGTGTCCCAGTGTCCCAGTGTCATAGTGTCCCCGTGTCCCAGTGTCCCAGTGTCATAGTGTCCCTGTGTGCCAGTGTCCCCGTGTCTCAGTGTCCCAGTGTCCCAGTGTCCCAGTGTCATAGTGTCCCAGTGTCTCAGTGTCCCAGTGACCCAGTGTCCCAGTGTCTCAGTGTCCCCGTGTCCCCGTGTCCCAGTGACCCAGTGTCTCTGTCCCAGTGTCCCCGTGTCCCAGTGTCTCTGTCCCAGTGTCCCCCTGTCCCAGTGTCTCAGTGTCCCAGTGTCTCAGTGTCCAAGTGTCTCAGTGTCCCAGTGTCCCAGTGTCTCAGTGTCCCAGTGTCCCAGTGTCCCAGTGTCTCAGTGGCTCAGTGTCCTAGTGTCCTAGTGTCTCAGTGTCTCAGTGTCCTAGTGTCTCAGTGTCTCTGTCCCAGTGTCTCAGTGTCCCAGTGTCCCAGTCTCCCAGTGTCCCAGTGTCTCATTGTCTCAGTGTCTCAGTGTCCCCGTGTCTCAGTGTCTCAGTGTCCCAGTGTCTCAGTGTCCCAGTGTCTCAGTGTCCCAGTGTCTCAGTGTCCCAGTGTCTCAGTGTCTCCGTGTCTCAGTGTCCCATTGTCTCAGTGTCTCAGTGTCTCAGTGTCCCAGTGTCCAAGTGTCTCCGTGTCTCTGTGTCTCCGTGTCTCAGTGTCTCCGTGTCTCAGTGTCCCATTGTCTCAGTGTCCCCGTGTCCCAGTGTCCCAGTGTCTCCGTGTCTCAGTGTCCCAGTGTCTCAGTGTCTCAGTGTCTCCGTGTCTCCGTGTCTCCGTGTCCCCGTGACCCAGTGTCCCAGTGTCATAGTGTCCCAGTGTCCCAGTGTCATAGTGTCCCCGTGACCCAGTGTCCCAGTGTCATAGTGTCCCAGTGTCCCAGTGTTCCCGTGACCCAGTGTCCCAGTGTCATAGTGTCCCAGTGTCTCAGTGTCCCCGTGTCCCCGTGTCCCAGTGACCCAGTGTCTCTGTCCCAGTGTCCCCGTGTCCCAGTGTCTCTGTCCCAGTGTCCCCCTGTCCCAGTGTCTCAGTGTCTCAGTGTCCCAGTGTCTCAGTGTCCAAGTGTCTCAGTGTCCCAGTGTCTCAGTGTCCCAGTGTCTCAGTGTCTCAGTGTCCTAGTGTCCTAGTGTCCTAGTGTCGCAGTGTCGCAGTGTCTCAGTGTCTCAGTGTCCCCGTGTCTCAGTGTCCCAGTGTCCCAGTGTCTCCTTGTCTCAGTGTCTCAGTGTCCCAGTGTCTCAGTTTCCCAGTGTCCCAGTGTCCCAGTGTCTCTGTCCCAGTGTCCCAGTGTCTCTGTCCCAGTGTCTCAGTATCCCAGTGTCTCAGTATCCCAGTGTCTCAGTATCCCAGTGTCTCAGTATCTCAGTGTCGCAGTGTCGCAGTGTCCCAGTGTCCCAGTGTCCCAGTATCCCAGTGTCTCAGTATCTCAGTGTCGCAGTGTCGCAGTGTCCCAGTGTCCCAGTGTCTCTGTCCCAGTGTCTCAGTGTCGCAGTGTCCCAGTCTCCCAGTGTCTCAGTGTCCCAGTGTCTCAGTGTCTCAGTGTCCCAGTGTCTCCGTGTCTCAGTGTCCCATTGTCTCAGTGTCTCAGTGTCTCAGTGTCCCAGTGTCCCAGTGTCCCAGTGTCCAAGTGTCTCAGTGTCTCCGTGTCTCAGTGTCTCAGTGTCTCCGTGTCTCCGTGTCTCAGTGTCTCCATGTCTCAGTGTCCCATTGTCTCAGTGTCTCAGTGTCCCCGTGTCCCAGTGTCCCAGTGTCTCCGTGTCTCAGTGTCTCAGTCTCCCAGTGTCTCAGTGTCTCAGTGTCTCCGTGTCCCATTGTCCCAGTGTCCCAGTGTCCCCGTGTCCCCGTGTCCCAGTGTCTCTGTCCCAGTGTCCCAGTGTAATGTTTGTGTAATGTTTGCATAGTGTTTGTGTACTGTTTGTGTAGTGTTTGTGTCCCGTTTGTGTAATGTTTGCGTAGTGTTTGTGTCGTGTTTGTGTTCCGTTTGTGTAGTGTTTCTGTAGTATTTGTTATTGCAACGTTCTGACCCCGTGGCCCCCTCCCGGACAAAGGTGCAAGAAAGAGCTTCATAGCTCATCGTATTTCTCCTCCAGTGATAAACAATGATTATGATTCTTTCCAGCACCTACAGTTGGTGGCTAGGAGATGTTAACTGCCTCGCCCGGTCTACAGGAGGTCGTGGGTTACATCCCGACCCTGACGATGCCTGCTGCTGCTGTATATTTGGAGTCTGCGTGTCTCTCTCTCTCTCTCATCATCATCACGGTGGCTATGAGATGTTGACTACCTCGCCTGGTATACAGGAGGTCGTGCGTTCGATCTCGACCCTGACGAAGCCTGCTGCTGCTGTAGATTTGGAGTCTACGTGTCTCTCTCTTCTCCGTAGTTGTCGCTTGGATATTTCTCCGGGCTTCTTCGGTTTTTCCTTCCACATTTAGAATCAAAGTATGGGTCTCTGTGGGTCTCTGTGAGTGGCTCTCTGTGGGTATCTATGAGTATGGGTCTCTGTGGGTCTCTATGAGCATGGGTCTCTGTGGGTCTCTATGAGTATGGGTCTCTGTGGGTCTTTGTGAGTGTGGGTCTCTGTGGGTCTCTGTGAGTGTGGGTCTCTGTGGGTCTCTGTGAGTGTGGGTCTCTGTGGGTCTCTATGAGTATGGGTCTCTGTGGGTCTCTGTGAGTGTGGGTCTCTATGAGTATGAGTCTCTGTGAGTCTCTGTGAGTCTCTATGAGTATGGGTCTCTGTGGGTCTCCATGAGTATGGGTCTCTGTGGGTCTCTGTGGATCTCCATGAGTATGGGTCTATGTGGGTCTCCATGAGTATGGGTCTCTGTGGGTCTCTATGAGTATGGGTCTCTGTGGGTCTCTATGAGTATGGGTCTCTGTAGGTCTGTGAGTATGGGTCTCTCTGGGTATCTATGAATGGGTCTCTGTGGGTCTCTGTGGGTCTCTATAAGTATGGGTCTTTGTGGGTCTCTATAAGTATGGGTCTCTGTGGGTCTTCATGAGTATGGGTCTCTGTGGGTCTCTGTGAGTGTGGGTTTCTATGGGTCTCTATGAGTATGGGTCTCTATGAGTATGAGTCTCTGTGAGTGGGTCTCTATGAGTATGGGTCTCTGTGGGTCTCTATGAGTATGGGTCTCTGTAGGTCTATAAGTATGGGTCTCTCTGGGTATCTATGAGTGGGTCTCTGTGGGTCTCTGTGAGTTTGGGTCTCTGTGGGTCTCTATAAGTATGAGTCTCTGTGGGTCTCAATGAGTATGGGTCTGTGTGGGTCTCCATGAGTATGGGTCTCTCTGGGTCTCTGTGAGTGTGAATCTCTGTGGGTCTCTATCAGTATGAGTCTCTGTGGGTCTCTATGAGTATGGGTCTCTGGGTCTCCATGAGTATGGGTCTTTGTGGGTCTCTATAAGTATGCGTCTCTGTGGGTCTCCATGAGTATGGGTCTCTGTGGGTCTCCATGAGTATGGGTCTCTGTGGGTCTCTGTGAGTTTGGGTCTCTGTGGGTCTCTATAAGTATGGGTCTCTGTGGGTCTCCATGAGTATGGGTCTCTGTGGGTCTCTGTGAGTATGGGTCTCTGTGGGTCTCTATGAGTATGAGTCTCTATGAGTATGGGTCTCTATGAGTATGGGTCTCTGTGGGTCTCTGTGAGTATGGGTCTCTTTGGGTCTCTATGAGTATGGGTCTCTATGAGTATAGGTCTCTGTGGGTCTTTATGAGTATGGGTCTCTATGAGTATGGGTCTCTATGAGTATGGGTCTCTGTGGGTCTCTATGAGTATGGGTCTCTGTGAGTATGGGTCTCTATGAGTTTGGGTCTCTGTGGGTCTCTATGAGTATGGGTCTCTGTGACTGTCTATGAGTGTGGGTCTCTGTGGGTCTCTATGAGTATGGATCTCTATGAGTATGGGTCTCTGTGGGTCTCTGTGAGTATGGGACCCTGGGTCTTTACGAGTTCTGTAGAAAGTATTTCGCTTCTGCTATAAATGTCCACGTGATGATGATGATGATGATAAGCCACTTTGGTCGAGTTGCTATCATTGATGACCGCCAGGGATCGCTTCCGAAGAAGCTCAGTGGGACCTCTATACCTGGTCAAATAAAAAAAATAAAAACCACATGGCTGTTTTTTTTTCTAGTTTCGTTTTACTCCAGCAACGTTTTCTGCGTCGCCGTCAGCAAATTATGAATTCAGTGACGGATGGATGGGCCTTCGCACGGACGCCTCCAATCACCTGCAACCCACCGCTCCAAAGTTTAACAGCGTTAGACCAGAGGACGCCAAGAGGCGAACGGACGGCACCAGGGCCATGCCACTGTCAGGGACATTGAGAGCTCGAAGTGAGCAGCTGCATCATGGGGGACCTCCCTTGCCACTATCAAAATATTTTTTAAAATCCCCTCTATTATGCGTGTTAAAAATAAGACGTAAGTTTCATTGTTATGCCCCCCCCCCTCCCCCCCCCCTTTACACACTCTTATATTTATACGAGAATAGCTTTTACCCTTTCTGGAAGTGATAAAACAGCTGCGTTCAGACGTTGGAACACCAAAGCGAAACCTTTTTGCAGGGAATCAAGTTGACTGCATTGACCACACACGAGGTGCTTGTGGTGAACAGGCAAACGAAAGCACGCTGTGGTAGTTTATGATGATGATGGCATTGTCTTTGAAATTGATTGGTCCACGCCAGAGACTCAAAGCCTTCTCTAGGGGCCTAGTCTCAAACGGCGTTAGAGCAGAGAGAACGCCAAAAAGTCGAACAGACAATGCCACTCTCAGGGACATTGGGAGCACGTGGTGAGCAGCTACAACATGGGGGACCTCCCTTGCCACTATCAACAATTGTAAAGAGTAGGTGTTACCCTCTCTGGCAATAAGACAACAGTTTGTGTTAAGATGTCAAAACACCAAACTGAAACCTTTTGCCAGGGAATAATGTCCGCATTGACCACACACACAACACACGCACGGTATTTGTGGTGAACGTGCAAGCACACCACACGCTGCGGTAGTTTATGATGATGGCGTTGTCTTTGAAACTGATTGGTCCACACCAGAGACGGCTTTCTCAAGAGCCTCGTCTCGCTGACAGCGTTAGACCAGAGGGACGACGACAAACGGGCCAAGACAGCACAAGGACAATGCCACTATCGGGGACGTTAAGAGCTCGAGGTGAGCAGCTACACCTGCAGTCTGTTGGGGGCAAAGTGCCGTTGGTGGTGATCGTGGTGATGCTCACGTGTGATGGTGATGATTTGTGGCAGCGCTGATGCTCGTGTTGGTGGTGGCGCTGGTAGTGGTGGCGATGGCAGTGGCAGTGCTGACGCGTGCGTCGGTGCTGGTGCGGTAGTGCCGGTGGTGGTGGTGATGGTGGTGCTAGTGGTGTTGGTGGTAGTGGTGGTGATGATGGGGGTGGTGATGGTGGTGCTGGTGTTGGTGGTGTTGGTGGTAGTGGTGTTGGTGGTAGTGGTGATGATGGTAGTGGTGGTGATGGTGGCGGTGGTGGTGATGATGGGAGTGGCACTGCAAGCGTTGGTGTTGTTGTAGTGGTGGTGATGATGATGGTGGTGATGATGATAGTGGTGGTGATGATGATAGTGGTGGTGATGATGGTGGTGGTGGTGGTGGTGATGATGGTGGTGGTGATGATGATGGTGTTGGTGGTGATGGTGATGATGGTGGTGATGACGGTGGGGGTGGTGATGATGGTGGTGTTGGTGTTGACGGTAGGGGTGGTTATGATGGTGGTGGTGGTGATGATGGTGGTGGTGGTGATGATGGTGGTGGTGGTGGTGATGATGATGGTGGTGGTGATGATGATGGTGGTGGTGATGACGGTGGGGGTGATGATGGTGGTGGTGATGATGATGATGATGGTGGTGGTGGTGGTGGTGATGATGATGATGGTGGTGGTGATGGTGGTGCTGGTGTTGGTGGTAGTGGTGTTGGTGGTAGTGGTGGTGATGGTGGCGGTGGTGGTGATGATGGGAGTGGCACTGCAAGCGTTGGTGTTGGTAGTGGTGGTGATGATGGTGGTGGTGATGATGATGGTGGTGGTGATGATGATGGTGGTGGTGATGATGATAGTGGTGGTGATGATGGTGGTGGTGATGATGACGGTGGTGGTGATGATGATGGTATTGGTGGTGATGATGATGGTGGTGATGATGATGGTGGTGGTGATGATGGTGGTGGTGATGATGATGGTGGTGATGATGATGGTGTTGGTGGTGATGATGATGGTGGTGGTGATGACGGTGGGGGTGGTGATGATGGTGGTGGTGATGACGGTGGGGGTGGTGATGATGGTGGTGGTGATGATGGTGGTGTTGGTGGTGATGATGATGGTGTTGGTGGTGATAATGATGATGGTGGTGGTGATGATGATGGTGGTGATGATGATAGTGGTGGTGTTGACGGTGGGGGTGGTGATGATGGGAGTGGTGGTGATGATGGTGGTGTTAGTGGTGATGATGATGATGGTCGTGATGACGGTGGGGGTGGTGATGATGATGGTGTTGGTGATGATGGTGTTGGTGGTGATAATGACGGTGGGGGTGGTAATGATGATGGTGCTGGTGATGATGGTGGTGGTGATGATGATGGTGGTGATGATGATAGTGGTGGTGATGACGGTACGGGTGGTGATGATGATGGTGTTGGTGGTGATGATGGTGGTGGTGATGATGATGATAGTGGTGGTGATGATGGTGGTGGTGGTGGTGATGATGATGATGGTGATGATGATGATGGTGTTGGTGGTGATGATGATGGTGGTGGTGATGACGGTGGGGGTGGTGATGATGATGATGGTGTTGGTGGTGATGATGGTGGTGGTGTTGACGGTGGGGGTGGTGGTGATGATGGTGGTGGTGATGATGATAGTGGTGGTGATGACGGTGCGGGTGGTGATGATGATGGTGTTGGTGGTGATGATGATGGTGGTGGTGATGATGATGATAGTGGTGGTGATGATGGTGGTGGTGGTGGTGATGATGATGATGGTGATGATGATGATGGTGTTGGTGGTGATGATGATGGTGGTGGTGATGACGGTGGGGGTGGTGATGATGATGATGGTGTTGGTGGTGATGATGGTGGTGGTGTTGACGGTGGGGGTGGTGGTGATGATGGTGGTGGTGATGACGGTGGGGGTGATGATGATGATGGTGTTGGTGGTGATGATGATGGTGGTGATGACGGTGGGGGTGGTGATGATGATGGTGATGATGATGATGGTGGTGGTGATGACGGTGGGGGTGGTGATGACGGTGGGGGTGGTGATGATGATAGTGGTGGTGATGATGATGGTGGTGGTGATGATGGTGGTGGTCATGATGATGGTGTTGGTGGTGGTGGTGATGATGATGGTGATGATGATGATAGTGGTGGTGATGACGGTGGGGGTGGTGATGATGATGGTGGTGATGATGGTGGTGGTGATGATGGTGGTGGTGATGATGATGATGGTGGTGATGATGATGGTGGTGGTGATGACGGTGGGGGTGATGATGATGGTATTGGTGATGATGGTGGTGGTGATGATGATGATAGTGGTGGTGATGACGGTGGGGGTGGTGATGGTGGTGGTGATGATGATGGTGGTGATGATGATGGTGGTGATGATGATGGTGGTGGTGATGACGGTGGGGGTGGTGATGATGATGGTGGTGATGACGGTGGTGATGATGGGAGTGGTGGTGATGATGATAGTGGTGGTGATGATGATGGTGGTGGTGATGATGATGATGGTGATGATGGTGTTGGTGGTGGTGGTGATGACGGTGGGGGTGGTGATGATGGGAGTGGTGGTGATGATGGTGTTGGTGTTGGTGGTGATGATGACGGTGGTGATGATGGGAGTGGTGGTGATGATGACGGTGGTGATGATGGGAGTGGTGGTGATGATGATAGTGGTGGTGATGATGATGGTGGTGGTGATGATGATGATGGTGATGATGGTGTTGGTGGTGGTGGTGATGACGGTGGGGTGGTGATGATGATGGTGGTGATGATGATGATGGGAGTGATGATGATGGTGGTGGTCATGATGATGGTGTTGGTGTTGGTGGTGATGACGGTGGGGGTGGTGATGATGGGAGTGGTGGGGATGATGATGGTGGTGGTGATGATGATGGTGGTGATGATGACGGTGGTGATGATGGGAGTGGTGGGGATGATGATGGTGGTGGTGATGACGGTGGTGATGATGGGAGTGGTGGTGATGACGGTGGGGGTGGTGATGATGATAGTGGTGATGATGGTGTTGGTGTTGGTGGTGATGACGGTGGGGGTGGTGATGATGGTGGTGGTGATGATGATGGTGTTGGTGGTGGTGATGACGGTGGGGGTGGTGATGATGGGAGTGGTGGTGATGATGATGGTGTTGGTGGTGATGATGATGGTGTTGGTGGTGGTGATGACGGTGGGGGTGGTGATGATGGGAGTGATGATGATGATGGTGGTGATGACGGTGGGGGTGGTGATGATGGGAGTGGCACTGCAAGAGGTGGCGGTGGTGCGGCCGCAGCCGCTGGTCCGCGCCTTTGCGGTGGCCGTGCCGCGCCACTCGCCGTGTTTGGGGATGTCTGTGGACACGTTCTTGAGCGTTTCCCCACATTCCTTGGCCGTGACGACGCATCGCACGCTCACACCGCACTCACTCACCACACTCACTCACTCACTCACCACACTCACTCACTCAACACACTCACTCACTCACCACACACACTCACTCACTCCCTCACTCACTCACCACACTCACTCACCACACTCACTCCCTCACCATACACATTCACTCACCACACTCACTCACTCCCTCACCATAGACACTCACTCACCACACTCACTCACTCCCTCACTCACTCACCACACACACTCACTCACTCACCACACTCACTCACTCCCGCACTCACTCACTCACCACACTCACTCACTCCCTCATTATACACACTCACTCACTCACCACACTCACTCACTCCCGCACGGCACGCACTCACTCACCACACTCAATCACTCTCTCACCACACTCACTCCCACACTCACTCACTTACCACACTCACTCACTCACTCACCACACTCACTCACTCCCTCACCATACACACTCACTCCCACACCGCACTCCCTCACCATACACACTCACTCACCACACTCACTCACTCCCACACTCCCTCACCATACACACTCACTCACTCACTCACCACACTCACTCACTCCCTCACTCCCTCACCATACACACTCACTCACCACACTCACCATACACACTCACCACACTCACTCACTCCCTCACTCCCTCACCATACACACTCACTCACCACACTCACTCACTCCCTCACCACACTCACCATACACACTCACCACACTCACTCACTCCCACACTCACTCCCTCACCATACACACACTCACTCACCACACTCACTCCCGCACTCACTCACCATACACACTCACTCACTCACCACACTCACTCACTCTCGCACTCACTCACTCACTCACCACACTCACTCCCTCATTATACACACTCACTCACTCACCACATTCACCATACACACTCACTCACTCACCACACTCACTCCCTCACCACACTCACTCACTCCCTCACCATACACACTCACCACAC